>NC_142461.1:6320416-6653333 GCF_049115385.1 Moschus berezovskii
ACTTCTCAGAGATCCAGGCGAGGAAACCCTCCGGGGCAAGTCAGACCCCAGAGCCCTGCTGTGTGCCTGAAAAATGCTGCCTGGAGAATTTGAACCTGGGACCCTACTCCAGGCCCCTCCAGCACCATCCAAAAATGCCTGCAGATAGACAACCAGCTGCTGGATGCTTGAGATACCCTGTCCACTATCACTCATTGAACCTCCTTAAAATGTGAAGCTCAAAACTGACCTTCCCTGAACAGTGGGGGGTTGGGGGTGATGCTGGGCTGTCAGTTTCCGTCTACTCTTACAGCCTAAGACCACATTGGCTTTTTCAGCAGCTTTTGGCTTGTGGTCAACTCAAACCCCCAGATCTTTTTCACTGGGATGGCTGCCAAGCCACATCTTGCACATTTGATTTATGGCTTAGGTTCGCTGAGACTCACTCCTGCTCCCCAGAAGCCGACAGGAGAAGGGGAATGGTTCCTGTATCCCTAAGAGGGAGAGCGATTGCAGGCCACCCCCCCACCCCCACCAACCCAGGAGCCTCGGGGTGAAGCAGGCAAGCCCCAGGCTCTCCCTATTCCCCTATTCCTATTTCTTAATCCCTTTTCCTTGAGGTGCCAAATGCCAGGACCTCTTGAGTGGGGTTTTCATTAGCATTCAAGTCACAGGCTACCGGGACTTGAGCAGACCAGCCTTCAGGGTTACTGGGGGAGAGAGCAGTAGTTCTGGAAACCTCCCAGAAGGGCAGAGAGAGGCAGGTGTTGGAGGCCCAGGCTCCTGAACTTGGTGTCCAGGTGTCCCCGGAAGGCAATTCATTGTTCCAAGCCTCATTTTCTTGTCTTTTTTTTTGGGGGGGGGGCGCGGGGGCAGGGGGCAGGGTGCTGCCCTGGGTCTTATTCACAGCACACGGGATCTTCGGTCTTCACTGTAGCGTCCAAGATCGTTACTTGTGACATGCGAACTCTTGGTTGCGGCACATGGAATCTATTTCTCCGACCAGGGATTGAACCTGGGCCCCCTGAGCCTTCAGCCACTAGGCCACCACGGAAGTCCCTCATTTCCTTGTCTGCGGAATAGAGGTGACAAATCCTGACCTCCTGGCATTCTTAGACGAAAGTGCCCAGGCTGAAAGTGCCTACCAGGGTCAGAGTCAGCTGGGGTCAGGCAACTGGGTAGCAGGCGCCTGTAATGTCCCGCTTCGTTACACAGAGAGGAACCAAGGCCCTGAACTGGTCCCATCTTTGCAAATCCTGTTCCTGTTCATTCCTCTCCCCCAGGGATCGCCTTTTAGATGCCGTGTTTCAGAGAAGTGTCTCCTGACCGCAGAGTGACCCTGCGGTGCTGCCTCAGCCTCCCTTGTCTCCTCCGGGGCCATCACAGACAGAGTGTTCATGCTTGTCCACTGTCCCTTTCCCTCTGTCCCTCTCACTGGACCCTCAGCTCCATGAGGGCAGGGACCACATTTTCCTCAGACGCCCCCCAGCACATAGTCGAGACTCAGCAGAGCCTGGACAGCGACCATCGGGGACTTCAAAGATGCTGACTGCGGATTCTGATCGTGGTCAAAGAGCTCAGGGATCCGTCCAGAACCCGAAAGAGCAGCACGTAGATGTTTCTGCCACGAACAAGGTCACTTCCCCTCCTGGGGCCTCGGTTTCCCCACCTGTAAAATGAGGTATAAAATGAGAGGCTGAACTAATTCCTTTCTCTCAAGTCCTTCAAGCTCTAAAAGACCCTTCAGTCCACACAGGAAGGAGGAGGAAATTGTATTGAATTGTATTGCCTGTTGGGTTGAAAAAAACAACTTCTGCCAGGAAATCTCTCTTACTCTGTCACTTTCTCCACTGGCCTGGAAAACACCGCCCTGCGCAGGCCCAGACCTGCGGAACCCACACCGCAGAAGTCACAGGCCCCCTCCCACCCTGGGCCCGGGCAAGGGGGGCCCCTGAAAGGTGTATGGCAGCTGCTTCCCCGGGGGGGTCTCGGGCTTTGTTGCCTTAACCGAACTCACAGAGCAGGTAAAAAAATTCCAGACATGTTCTCCGCTGACAGCTAATTGTGTCCTTTATTAATGACCATGGCTTTCTTGGGGCAGGTGGGAGGAGGGAGGAGCCCAAGGGGGCTGTCTCAGGTGGAGCTGATGACCACGTTTCTGGATCCCATAAAAGGGGAAGTGCCCCATGAGGTGACCCCGAAAACACCCACCGCCCATCTGGAGAGGAGAGGGGGCTTTCCCAGGCTCCCCAAGCCCCAGCAGGGGCGGCCGGCGCAGACAAGATGAGGTAGGGATTTTGGAATCTGGTGGCCCAGGTTCTGGGTCCTAATTCAGCCTCTCAGAGCACAACCGTAAAGTCCAGTGGATGGCCTGAAGTGGGGTCTGAAGTGGTGACCCACAGGGGGCGATGGCCCTCGGGCCTTGGGAGATGCTTCCAGCTCCATCCGGCCATCACCCACCTCGTGATACAAGGACCGGACCTGACAGGCCCTTCCTCAGTGACCCCCCACACCACCTGTCAGTACAGCAGCCAGATGTGCTGGGGGACTCGGGCCTGCCCTGCCAGATGTGTCAAGCTCTCCCCACACATCCGGCTTCCCCCCGGGGCACATCGTGATTATTATTTAACACTCACTTTTCCAGCGTCTGTGAGTCCTGAGGATTACAGGTTAGGGAGCTCCACTGTGTTGCTCCAGCTTCAGATCTGGGGGAGCCTGGAGCCCATGGCTCATCAGAGGCGCTGTTTTCTCGAGGGCCCGGTGAAGATCTTTACCAGCCCTGTTGCAGTGGTAGCCTCGAGGTGGAGGGAGGGCTTTTGGGGAGCTCTGTTTGTCCCCCATTTTCTCATCAGGATCCCATGTTAGCCTGGGGAGGAAGGCGGGTAGTACATTAACCCCAGTTATAGACGAGGGATGTGAGGCCCAGAGATGGGTGGAGTGAAGGAGTAGCTGAACAAGCACTTGAGCCAGGCAAGGGAAACAGCGCGTGCAAAGGCCCTGAGGCTAGAAGAGACCCAGCGTACTCCAGGTCAGCCGGGAGACTAGTGTGGCTGGAGCAGTGTCGGCAAGAGGGAAGGCTGTAGGAAGTGTGTTCGGAGAGGTAAAAGAGGACACAGTTGCACCAAGAAGAATAAAATCTCTGGGCGTAAATGTAACCAGAGAGGTGAAGGAGGCTTTGTAGACTGTTGGTTTTCATTCCAAGTGACGCAGCAGTTGTTGAAGGGCTTGGAGCAGCGAAGCGACACACCACCAATTCCCGTTTGGCAGGATCCCTCTGGCTGGTGTGTTGAGGGCCAAATGCAGCCAGCGGAAAGTAGCGAGGTGGGGGCAGGAGGCAAGGGCAAAGGCCAGGAGGCCAGTCTGGAGGCAGCCACCATGAGCTGACAGCTGCAGCTCCTTTGCCCCTCTCTCATCCCTTCCATTCTGGGCATCAGGACTCCTGGCTGCAGCCCCAGCTCCATCAGCCACTAACTTGCTGTGTGAGCTCAGGCGCGTCACTGCGCCTGTCTGGATCATGTATTCTATAGTCATAAAACAAAGAGCTTGGACAGAAGATGGTGAAGATCCTCCTGACTTCCAGGGACCCAGACCCCAGCCACCTCTCCAGCCTTACCTCCCTCCCCTCCCAGACTTGAACTTCATGCCTCAGCGACCCTGACCCATGCGGAGCTGCACACACGCACACACACGCACCGTGTCACTTCAGGCCTCCACGCCTTGGCACAGCCTGTCCACTCTGCCTGCAGGGCCCCCTTCCCCCGCCGCCCTGCCCAGGGAGAGCCCGTGTTCTTCAGCGGTTCTCAAGCTGGCTGCCATCTCCTGCCACCAGCCTTGTTCTGGGGCACTTTGACAGGCCATGCTTGCTGTTCTGTAAGAGACAGTCGATAAAGCGGCTGTGGACTCAGAACTGGCTTCACATCCCAGCTGCATCTCGAGTTGTCTAAGCTTCTGCGTCCTCTGATCATTACACTTCCTACTCTCAGGGTCAATGTGGGGATATAGTAAAATTGTCAAGCGCCTTAACCCAGCGCCTGGCACATGGTAACTGTCGGAATCTGTGAAGCCAGATTCTAGCTGAAGAGAAAGGACCATTGCATGAACGTGTCGGTGGTGGGGGGTGACACACCAGGATAATGCAGCTGCAAATCCCTGGAATAGCCCTGGTCAGGACCCCAGGACAGCCTCCCAGTAGCCCCATGACCCCAGAGGTTTCCTATCCACCCTTCCCACCCCCAGTCCCTCCCTCTGCTCACCTCCTTCATGAGGGTCTGGTCAAAGCTGCCTGCCGGCAGCCACACAACACTTGGAAATGTCCTTAATTGCTTCACCAGAGTGGGGAGATACCCTGCAGGCAGATAATTAAAAAGTTCAGAGCTTGATTAATTGGGAGGAAATTGGAGGAATGGGGCTCCCTGCTGGGCAGGCGGGAGCTCTCAGGCCCCCACCACGGGGATGGCGTGAAGGGAGGCGGGCCAGAGCCAGGTCGGGGGCCCCTGACAGAGGATCCCAAGACCAGAGAGCCGGCACTGAAACTCTCTCACCCACCTCTGCGGCCACGGGGTTCAGGGTCTGCCTTCTCCAGGAGGCTGTGAGCTCGACCCTTCCCCGGCTTGGGGGCTGCCATCCAGGGAGGTGTTACGGAGGGCCAGCTCTGAACAGGGAAGGCATGGGGGTGTCCTCGCAGAGCCCACAGTCTGCGAGAGGCAGAGAGATGGATGTCACCCAAATGACAAGAAGGAGGAAGGTAGGGTGATTTGAGAGCCCACTACCAAGGCCCCAGATGAGCCCTGGGGCCACCATGGTCCAGAGGCCTTAGAACCAAACCTCCAGTCCACGTACAAGCTGAGTGACCTTAAGCGCAAGATTCCACCTTCCTAAGCCTTGGTCAGTTGGTCAATCAACAAACACTTGCTGAGACCTCCTGTTCATCACCTCTCAGCCAGACCATGGGGCTGAGAGCTGCCAGTCACTGTGGGTTCCTGCTACCACCGGGCTCGAGGCCTTGGGAGGGAGGCAGATAGTCACACCCATGTAATCATGCAGGGGCCATGGTGAAGGGTTGGTGGTTCAGGAACACAGAAGAGAGGCCCCAAACCCAGCCCTGGTGGGAGGCGGCACTCCAGGAGAAGGACCCACAAGGAACTGGAGTCAAGATATGAAGGATGAAGAGGAATTAAGCCAGGCTGGAGCTGGGACCCACATATCAGGCAGAGGTGACCCCAGGCACACCCGCTGGGGAGCGGCCTCCTGTGAGTGGAGCCCACGGCACCGCTGGGAGGCCGTGGGAGCTGAAGATGGTGGTGTAGACCGTGCAGGGGAGGCTGAAGCGGGCACCACTTGCCACAGGCACAAGGGAGCCCCGGACAGGTCTCAAGCCGGGAGAGGACGCTGCAGATGGCCGTGTGGGAGGCTGGCCTGGGGAGACCCTGGGTTCCCCCCTCAGGCAGAGAGGAAGCGTGTTAACACAACTCCTGCCACTGCCTTCTGACTTCTGTAGTCCTGCCAGCTGTTGGCAGAGAGCCAGGGTCCCAGCAGGGGCAAGCAGTGGGAGCCTGGGCATATGGGGGTGGGCAGGGGGCCGGGGGTGTTGCAGGATGACTGACATCCCCTGGGTGGTCCCAGTAGGAGCTACCGCAGCAGGGGGTTGACCCTGAGTCATTTCGTGGATTTAACCCGGAAGGGCAGGGCGCCCACCCCACTCCGGCCTTGAGAGGGGAAGAGCTAGAAGGGCCAGAAGGGGCCCCACTTCATCAGATCGGAACACTGAGGGTCTTGGACGCCATGTGTGAGCATGGATTGTGGGGGGTACAGGCTCTGCCACTATGTCTCTGAGTGACTTTGGGACAGACACTTCCTTTCTGTGAGCCTCAGTTTCCTAATCTCTAAAATGGGGATAACACCTCCTGCCACACAGGGCCATCATGAGGATGGATGAGGTTATAGACTCCAGAAGCCCCTGGCCCAGCACCAGGCGGTGCCTGTAGACACACAGAGATTGGAAGCTCCTCCTTCCAGCCTGGGAGCTTGCCTGCCGCCTGCATCCCATGTGACTTTGCCCCTGGCACAGAGGATCAGCACCCTACCCAGCCCAGTGCAGGGGCACTGGCTCCACTGGCTGAACTTAAGCAGCCAAAGCGGAAAGCGTGCAAAATGCTAAAGCCACTTTGCATGAGGGAAACCCCAAAACCCCACTAGCTCAGCCACAAGAACACTGCCAGCTCAGCCCCAACATACGCTCAGCATAAGCCCCTGAAAATACACAAATCAGTTATTTCACAGTTCAGGGAGAGTGTAAGCCCAGGGTCGGGTGCCTGAGCGTGTCCACAGCTGGAGTCCCATGGCTGGAAGAGGCCACAGCGATGGTCCCACCCACACCAAAGTAGGCCGGAAGTGGCCTGGGTTCACAGAGCAACAGACCTGGAGCAGAGCTGAGGCCTGGCCTCTGTCCCTCCCTCTTCCGTGCCTAGGAATCTTTTCTCTGTCCAAACTCCCTTCCACCACCCAAATCCAGAACTTCCTGGAGATCTCACGGCAGGAAGGTAGGCCAGCTGCCCTTCAATCCAGGCACTACTGAGTCCAGGACCACTCCCGGGCCCCTCTGCCCACAGCAGCCAGCAGTTAGCCTTGGTTAAAGGAAAATGTGCCAGCCTTTTGCTCAGTTGTGGCCTCTAATAGGCAGGACTTGGGCCTTTTGTCTCCATGACCCAGTGCCTAGTACACAGCAAGGGCTTCAGTTCAGTTCAGTCGCTTAGTCGTGTCTGACTCTTTGTGACCCCGTGGACGGCAGCACACCAGGCCTCCCTGTCCATCACCAACTCCCAGAGCTTGCTCAAACTCATGTCTATTGAGTCGGTGATACCATCCAACCATCTCATCCTCTGTCGCCCCTTCTCCTCCTGCCCTCAATCTTTCCCAGCATCAGGGTCTTTTCCAATGAGTCAGTTCTTTGCATCAGGTGGCCAAAGTGTTCGAGTTTCAGCTTCTTCATCAGTCCTTCCAGTGAACACCCAGGATTGATCTCCTTTAGAATGGACTGGTTGGATCTCCTTGCAGTCCAAGGGACTCTCAAGAGTCTTCTCTAACACCACAGTTCAAAAGCATCAATTCTTCAGCACTGAGCTTTCTTTATAGTCCAACTCTCATATCCATACATGACTACTGGAAAAACTATATCTTTGCCTAGATGGATCTTTGCTGGCAAAGTAATGTTTCTGCTTTTTAATATGCCGCCTAGGTTGGTCATAACTTTCCTTCCAAGGAGCAAGGTACAGTCACCAGCCATGAAATAACAAGGGCTTAATAAGTGCCTATTGAATAAGTTCATAACACACCATCTCCCCAACTGGACCTGCACTCCTGAGCACAGAGACGGCATCTTCTTTGTCTCTGTATCCCCAGGTCTTACCACATAGCAAGCGGCAGGCCAAGAATGAATGTATATAATCAAAACAGATGCTTGTATAGCCCTTCATATGAACCAGGCAGGCACTATGGCAAGTGCCTTCTTTCCCTTAACTCATGTCTCTTCCCAGCAAATATAAGTCAGTGTCACCATCCCGCCCCGCCTTATATAAACGTGGAAACTGAGGCACAGAGAGTTAGGGAACTTACCCACTGTTACACTGTTAGCCAGAGGCAGACCTGGGATTCCACCCTGGCAGCCAACTCCACGGTTCAGGCCCCAGTTCAATTTCATCCATTTCTTAGGAGTGGGAGCTAGACTGTGGTGAGCCTGCCTCTACTCAGAATACAGAGCCCCCTGGTCTGCAGGACAACCCCAGAAAGATAGAGACACTGCTTCCCAACCCCCGAGGCCTGGCACACGAGGACTGACAGCATTTGAGTCCCCTGCCCATCAGTTGTTCGGGGATTAATCCGGAGTCTCTGGGCAGAGAAGGGGGAGCCGAGTGGCAAGCCCGCCAGAGAGGCTTCGAGGATCACTCCGTGCCAATTAGCAGCCCCACCGTGCCAGGCCCAGATGGAGCCCTGCCTCGGCCTGACTCAGGGCTCGCTCGGTCAATTATCACCTATCCCCGGAGCCCAGGGGGCAGGCAGGGAGAAAATCTGTTTCCCCGTAATCCTCTCTCCTCCTCCCAGCTGACTGCCATCCCCACCTCGGGTTGCCTGGCTGAGGGCTCTGGGTGTCTGCAGAAGGCAGGTGCTGGCTGCCCACTTTGGCTCCAGGTCCTGGGTTTTGGGCCCAGGCTTTGCCCCTCTACCTTGCTGAGTGACCCCAGCAAGCCCTGTCCCCTCTGTCGCCCTGAAAACTGGTCTCCAGCCCTGATGCTCCATCACTTGATAATTCCTGTATCCGGTAGTACCTGGAACCACAAAGACCTGGAGTCAAACCTCAGTTCTGCCATTAAGTAGCTGTGTGACCTTGTAACGTTCACTTACCCCCTCCGAGCCTCAGTTTCATCATCTGTAAAATGGGGGTGATAATGATAAGCTACTTCAATGAGTGGTTGCGTGGATTCGGTGAGAGAACCCATGTAAATCACTTGCACCGGACTTGTCACCCTGAAAGCACATAATAAAGGGCGATTATTATTGTCCCTACATGCTGAATGAGTAATAACAGCTAAGGTTTGTATAGCACTTGCTGTATGTCCTAAGCACCTTATGTGTATTAACCTATCAAACCCACAGCCCCTAACTAGTCCAGTTAGAGAGACAGACCTGCCTTTATTTGGCAAACTGAATTAACTGAGCACCTTCTATGCACCATATCCTGTACTAGCTGCTCAAGATGTAGAGATTAAAGCCTCAGCCCCTACCTGAACCAGGGTTCACCAACCAATGGGTGGTGACATACAGGTGAGGTCTCGTGGTGGGATGGGCTGGGTTTTGCTGGCTTGGCTCACAAGAGCTGACTGTGGGCATTTCTTCCTAACTCAGTGTTTATTTATCTCAGATTGGTAGCTTGAAATTTGCCCTGGTGGGAGCATTTTCACCATAGCAGATGGCAAACACAACAAATCAGGGCTCCCCCCACCACCACCAAATAGCCGTTGACCAGCACACCACTGTCCGTGTAACCTGTACCTGATAGCTACAGTGGAGTTTGAGTCATCTGCTATAGACAGCGGAAGGCAGGCCTCCCAGAGGAACACATGTCAGATGCACCGATCCAGCGGGATAGGAGGATAGGGGAGGAGGGCGTTCAGGTACAGGGACCAGTGCATGCACACCCGGGCATCCAGAGACCTGCACACAAAAGAGAGGTGACAGACAGATGGGCCTGGGAAGCATCCAGGAGGGTTTGTCTGGGACTGTGGCTGTTTCTGGGATGCAGAACTTCTGGTCTGAAAACCAGGGATGACTTGGTCTCCCTGGTGGACAGGCCCATGGGAGGACCCATGGGGAAAAGTAAGATGTGGAGAGAGACCTAAGCCTTGAGGCAGTTCTGGTGAAATTGACATGATAACGGTGGCACCTGACCCAGCATTCACTGTGTCTTTTCTCTCCCACTTTCTCATATTATTCTCACAACACCTTGTAAGGGGCATATCTGTTCCCTCAAGAAATGTATGTTGAGCGCCTACTATGTTCCCCCACTCTGCCAGTTGCTAGGCAACCAAGGAGAACCAGACCAACCAGGTTCTTTTCCTCCCTGAGCACTTCCAAATGCAGGCAAAGGACAGACGGCACACAAGTTGATAAGCTATTTGCTAATATGATTACAAATTGTGATGAGGGTCAGTGAAGGAAACAGAGATGAAGGGGAGAGTATCAGGAAGGGGCAGGAAGGCCCCAGAGCTGCCCTTCCAGGCCTAGGTGCATGCATTCATTCTAAGCACGTGCGGTGCCCCTGGTGAGTTTGAGCTCTGATTCCTTCTCATGAGATCACTCCAGCTACTGCAGATGATTGGCAGGGAGGCTGAGGTGGAGCAAGAGACACATTCAGAGGCCTCTTGCCGCATCTAAACCATGCAGTTCCCTTTCCAGGGCAGAGACTTAGTCTCAAAGAGGGCAGGAGACCTGTCTGAACCCACACCTGTCCAGGGTAGGGCTGCCCAAGTTTGTGACCTCAGCTGTCTCTGTTTTCTTCTCACTTCTGTACGCGAGACTCAGGTGTTGGCAGGAGGGTGCCTTCCCAGCTGAGATGCTAGGAGCAGTGTGGGCCCTGGGCCCCTGGGCACCATGGACTGGAGGCTGCCTCCGACCCCTTCTCTGTACGAGAAGAGGTGGATGGTAGGGGGCTAAGACCCCAGCACACCCCCGTGACACAGTACACCTGGGATCAGACTCTGCCTCTGCTGCTAAAGGGCCACGTGTTATCTGCCTCTCTGCAGACCTGTTGACTCAAATGTCAAGCACAGTAGCTGAGCGGATACTCCCAGGTCCTCACTCCCTCCATCCATCACTCGCTAGGTACCCAGCATCATATTGGGAGTTTGCAGTCGCACTTACAGCTGTGTAACTAATTCAAATAGGCCCCTCAACCCTCTTTGGGGGACTTGGGGAAGACATCCCAGAAGGGGGATACCTGTGCTGTCCTAAAGGGGTGTAAGAGTTTGCCTGATGACAAAGGGAGAGCATTCCAGGTAATGAGGGCAGGAGGGGCACAGGCATGAGGGCGGGCTGGGGGAGGGAGGTGCCACACATGATTGACAGTGGAGCATCAGGCTTGGGGCAGTGGGTGCTGAGAGGGGGCAGTGCCAGCCCTGGGGTCCCTGGCACCCTGAGGAGTTTAGGGAGTGATCGTGGGTTTTTCTTACATAGGAATTTTATTTTGATACAATTCACATCCCCATAAAATTCACCTCTTTAAATTGTACGATTTAAAATTGTAAAAAAAATTTTTTTAGTATTTTCACAGAATTGTGTAGCCCTTACCGCAGCTGACTTCAGAACACGTTCAGCACCTCAGAAAGAAGCCCCATAGCCATTAGCAGTCACTCCCCGTTCGCTGCTCTCACCAGCCCCTGGCAATCCCTCAGCTACTTTCTGTCTCTCTAGATGCGCCCCGTCTACCCACTTTCATATAAATGGAAGCTTGCACTGGGTGGCCTTTGTGTCCAGTTTCTTTCACCAAGCAGGATGCTTTCAAGGTTCATGCATGTTGTAGTGTGTATCAATACTTCGTTCCTTTTTCTGGCTGAATAATATTCCATTGTCTATGCCATTGTGGATTTTCAAAGGACGCAAAAAAAGTCGGCGCTTTGGAAAGCTGGCTCTGGAGGGTGGGCTGGAGGAGGCCAGATGGCCATGAGAGGCTAAGGAGTGGGCAGGAGGGGCTTTCCGGATGCCCGCGGGATGGGGGCAGCTGAGGGGAGCCAGAGCCAGGCCCTGCTGAGGAGGGGAGACCTAGTAATTGATTGGCCGCAGGGGGTGAGGGAGTGGGGGCAGCCCCCAGGTCTCCTGGTGAGCAGGTGGAGAGCAATGCCATTTCTCAAGACCGAAGGGTGGTTTTCATGAAGCCCAAAGATACAGAAAGTGTAGAATGTCACATGGGAGGGCTGAGGGGTGGCCAGGCAGGAAGCCTTCTGATGGAGGCAGACTGGGAGTCAGAGAGGGCGACTGGGACATGGTGATGCAGGGAGGCCAGCCGGGAAGGTGGTCCAGATGGAGGGGCTGGCACAGCGTGGAGTGGAGAGCGGGCAGCCACCCACTGGCCAGGCCCACAGAACGGCCAGCAGATGGGAGAGGCGTGCTAAAGCTGGGCAGGCTCTCGCCTGGGAGGGAGCCAGGAGGATCCCAGTCTTGGGCCCAAAACCTTTGGGCTCTTATCAGGTGGCCCTCACGGGATCCCTGTGTCCCCATTCTACTGCAGAGCAGATCGAGGCTCAGAGAGGTCAACCACTCAGCTAGAGCCAGGGCTGCAGCCCGCGTGTCTAGATGGGTCGGTGCCAAGATGGCGAGGCTGTCCCTTCATCCATCCAGTGGGGGAGGGTTGGTGCCTAAGAGGGAGGTGGGCAGGAGCTCTGGGACCAGTGCAACAAAGTACAGACAGCCCTGGATGGGCTCCCAGAGCAGAAGCCGCCAGTCCCTGCCCAGCACGCGTGGACCATTGGAGCAGTGCAAGTCTCTTACAGGCAGGACAGTGTGGCGGTTAGGGATGTGACCTCCGCAGTCAGACCACCCGAGATCAGATCCCAGCACTGCCCCCATAAGCCTACATCCTTGGAAAACTACCTCACCTCTCTGCTTTCTTTCCATCGTCAGAAAATACTACCTCTGACATAGGGCTGGGTGAGGTTTGGATGAGTTCCTATGGGTTAAGTCCTTTGATCAGGGCCAGCACTTAATAAGTACTCAATAAATGCTGTGCGTTTCATATTTACGGTCCGGAGCCCTGGTTTCCCCCTCTGTATGAGGGATGAGGCACTTCCTGCCACCCTCCTTGTCGATGTCGCTGTGGCCTGGATGGTTGCTTCAGGGTACTGCCTTTCCCTTGTCCGGCAGCTCCTTAAGGACTGGGCTGAACCTGGTTCTTCTCCGAGATCCTGGCAGGGCCTGGTCAGGGTGGCAGCAGCCAGGGCTGCAGGATTAGGGGGGTTGCCACTTTCTGGAAGCTCCCCCGCAAAAGGCAGGCAAAGTAGGACACCAGGCAGAGGGAGGGTGCTGTGTTTTAGCCCCCCGGGGGAACCTCCCTTTGCTTCATCACTGAGACTTCCCTGAGATTGGAAATGCAATGCCTTTCTGACCCTGGGCCAGGCACTGTTCATCATATGCAGTCCTTGATGGCTACTTTCCAAGGTAGACACTCTCTTACCAAAGAGAAAGCTGTAGTTCAGAGAGGTTGAACCACCTCTCTGAGGTCACTCAGCAGGTTGGTACTTGAACCAGATACAGCTTACTAATGCCAGGAATTGGTTAGGCGGTTTTGCCTGAACTGACCCATGTAATCTTCACAACAACTCCAGGAGGTAGATGCTATTGCCCCCATTTTACAGATGAGGAAACAAGCAACTGGCTCCAGGCCAGATGGCAGGCACAGGTGGAGCTGGGGTTTGCTCGGCAGCCTGCACAGTAAGCACCGTTTCTCCCTGCCTTTCAGCCTATATGATCCCCAAAGCCCAGGCCCTTTCCGCTTCAGCAGGCAGCTTCAGGGAGTATTTATGGAGCAGCTGCTCAGTGCCAGGCTCTGTGCTAGGCACAGGAGAAGGAGCCGTGGATCAGACATGGCTGCAGTCCTGGGGGAGCCAAGAACAAGGCCGAGAGATTCCCCTTGATGAGTCATTAGGACAGAGGCGTAAAGCACCCTGAACTCAAGTCATGTAAGTGGTGATCCCCAACGTTTTTGGCACCAGGGACCAGTTTTGTGGAGGACACATTTTCCTCAGACTGGAGAAGGGGTGATGGTTCTGGGTGATTCAATGACATTACATTTATCATGCAGTTTATTTCTATCATAGGTACGTTTTGATATATAATGAAATAATTATGTGTGTGTGTCCAACTCCTTTTGACCCCATGGACTGTAGCCAGCCAGGCTCCCCTGTCCATGGGATTTCCCAGGCAAGAATATTGGAGTGGATTGCCATGCCCTCCTCCAGGGGATCTTCCCGACTCAGGGATTGAACCCTCATCTCCTGTGTTACAGGCAGATTCTTTACTGCTGAGCCACCAGGGAAGCCCCTGAAATAATTATACAACTCACCATAATGCAGAATCAACGGGAGCCCTGAGCTTGTTTTCCTGCAACTAGATGGTTCCATCTGGGGTGACGGGAGACAGTGACACCCAAAGTATGTTGCTTATGTCCAGTCCACTCCGTTGTCTTGTTTGGTTGCTATCACTGCAGAAAATCCTGCTTCACGTAGATAGGTTGTTGGAAATGAAAGCAGGCTTTTCAGTGCCTTTTTGGCCATCTCAGGATATTCCACCTTGACTTTAATCCGGAACGTGTGGAGAGTGGAAGTTGTCTCAAACATACTTTTAAGGCCACGGTCATTTGCAATCTCACGTGGTAATGCAAGCAATGGGGAGCGGCTTACATACAGATAAAGCTTTTGCTCCCTCACCCGCTGCTCGCCTCCTGCTGTGCAGCCCGCTTCCTAACAGGCCTCAGACTGGTCCCAGCCCATGGCATGGAGGTTAGGGACCCCTGATGTAAGACTAAGGAGAGCAGCGTCTCTGAGGGGTTTGGGAGGAAGGCAAGTTGCTAAGACTTAAAGTGGACTGGAAAAATGATTCGGGGAAATCTGTGTGAGCCATTTATAATACATGAGTAAACTGATGCTCAGAGAGGTAGAGTTACTTGCGAAAGGTCACACAGCACATGGGCAGGGACTGCAATACAGGTGAGAGCCCCTGGCCTGTGGACAGTTCAGCCACATTTTATCCCCAGGAAGAACTTGCCCATTGCAAAGCTCCTCCTGGTCCACCTCTCCCTTACCCCTTGCTTGGCCCCCGACCTGAGGCACCATAGGAGAGCTGAGATTATGAACCCCAGAATGCAGAAGAAACAGAGGCCAAGGAATGGGCAGGACCTACACCCCAGACCTCCTGATTTCCAGCCCAGGGCCAGGAGGAGGAGGCGGGGCTGGGTTTGCACATAGGAACACACAGGAGTGGACACCTCTTGAAGAATCTAAGCTCTGAGCATTAGGCCCTGAATCCAAATCCTAAACATCCCCCCATACCAAAGCCCAGGGGAAACCCGGCTTGTTGAATGCCCACCAAGTGCAAACACTGCCCTCCTCAGGCTGTCCCTGGTACTGCAAGCCCTCTTTACTAAATTGATCAAACACCTGCTGTAACAGCTAGTATTCATTGGACATCTATACTGTGCAAGGCCTCAGGCCATGTGCCTCGCATATTTATGCCAAATGCTCACAATGGCCTTCAAAAATGGGCCTTGGCGTAATTTTGCTTCCTCAGTGGCTCAGCGGTAAATAATCCACGTACACTGCAGGAGACTCAAGAGTCGCGGGCTCAATCCCTGGGCTGGAAAGATCCCCTGGAGAAGGAAATGCAAACCACTCCAGTATTCTTGCCAGGAAAATCTCATGGGCCCGATGGGCTACAGCTCACTGGGTCACAAAGAGTTGGGTATGACTAAGCGTGCACACTTGCACACGCACACATCATAATTTTACTAAAAAAGAAAACAAGTCTCAGAATGGTTAAACTATTTGTCTGGGCCGCACAGCTAGAAAGGGGGCCAAACCGGAACTCAGACTTAGCCTGAGTTTGTTTCCCAAGCCAGCCTTCTTCCCTGCTCTCCCACATCGCCTCTCTACACGCCCTGTGCTGGGCTAGGACTTTTCTCCTGCAATGTTATCCTCACAGCCATCTGGAACCCAGGAATCTAGGTACAGGAATCAGAGCCCAGCCAGCCACTAGTCAACAAGCCTGGACCATGGGCACTGCCCTAGGCTTTGTCACGGTCTTCAGACTAAGTCAGGATTGGTCCTAGAAGCTGCGGTGCAGCCCGCCTGCAGTAGGAAGGGATGGTTGCTAGGGGCCCCAGCGGAACTAATAGACAGCTTCAGAGACAAACTTCAGCTTCAGAGGAACCTTCTGGGCACAGCTAGGACTGCCATGTTGGGGCCTGGAGACCCTCAAGAGCTTTCATAGGTTGGGTTCCCCATCAGTGAACCCCACTGTGCGGCCCCTCTGGGACACTGCATGGTCTTTCCGTGGCTTGTGGCCTGAGTTCTCATATGGTTTCCCCAGTGACTCTCCTTGTCTTCTCTCCAGGTTGCCCATCTGGAACCTTCAAGGCCAACCAAGGGGACGAGGCCTGTACCCACTGCCCCATCAACAGCCGGACCACTTCAGAAGGGGCCACCAACTGCGTCTGCCGCAACGGCTACTACAGAGCAGACCTGGACCCCGTGGACATGCCCTGCACAAGTATGTCCAGGGCCCCCGGAGGGTGACGCCCGACCGAGTCCCGAGTCCACCTGCAGGAACTCTCAGAGGGTGGGGTGGCTGTCCAGCTCCAGTAACCTTTCCTAAATGAGGGCAGCCAGGTACCTGGTGGGAGGGGAAATGGAAAACTGGCTAGAAAGGACCATCCTGGGGTGGTCGTGCTGCCAACAGGCAGACACCGCAGAGCTGGCATCTGGCTCGTTACCCCCTTCTGCTAAGTCACACGCAGGATGAAGTCAAGGTCTTGATTCACAAAGGGACAGATTATGGAAAGCTTGGCAGAAGAAGAACCAACACAGGTGGTGTCTGTGGTAGAAAAGGCTTCCTAGTGTTCTTTTCTGGCAGCGGTTGCCTGAATCACAGGCCAAGGTTCTCCAAGAACAGGGTGACTGCGAGGGCCATGTCACAACACTCTATCAGACAGGAAAGGCAGTCAGCTGCCAGCAGCAGAGAACCAACCCCTGTAACTTAAACCCTAAGAATTTATTCTTGGAAACCCAAAGATAGGCAACCCTTCGGTAATGTGGTAAATCCATGAAGTTCCCCAAGACCCAGCACTTTCTTCTGCTCTTCCAGCCATAGCATGTGGTTTCCACCCTTGGGGTCACATCATGATCCAACATTGCTGCTGAAGCTCCAGCCATCACACACATTCTCAGTTATGGAAAGAGGGAAAGGGATAAAGGGACCTACTATAGCTATCTCCTTTTAAGAAAAAGTCCTAACTGTCAACTTCTGTATATCGGTGGCCAGCACTTAACCCCAGGAGGCTCAAAAATAGAGTCTTGAGTTGGACATATTGCCACCCTGAATAAAAGCGGGTCCTGTTATAAGGAAAAATGGGGAAATAGATATTTGTTGTTTGGTCACTCAGTCTTGTCCGACTCTTTTGCGACCCCATGGACTGTAACCTGCCAGGCTCCTCTGTTCATGGGATTTTCCAGGCAAGAATATTGGAGTGGGCTGCCATTTCCTTCTCCAGGAAATAGATATTGGGTGGATATAATTCCAACACAAAAAGACTGTCCCTAGTAAGGAACACCAAGGAGGGTGGAGTCCAGGGAGAAAGGTTTGAGCGGATGGGTGCAGTAGGATGGAGAGTTATATTCTAGAAGCGCGTCTCTTGGGTGGAGAGGAGAAAGGATTTAGAGGAAAGCTTTGAGGAGGCCTAGACTGGAGCCAGGGCAGAGGGCACAGAGCGGTCTCTTGGGGAATGCACCCCCACCCCCACTGACAGACACCTCTCCCCCTCCTCAGCGATCCCCTCCGCGCCCCAGGCTGTGATCTCCAGTGTCAACGAGACCTCACTCATGCTCGAGTGGACCCCGCCCCGGGACTCGGGAGGCCGCGAGGACCTTGTCTACAACATCATCTGCAAGAGCTGCGGCTCGGGCCGGGGCGCCTGCACCCGCTGCGGGGACAACGTTCAGTACGCCCCCCGCCAGCTGGGCCTCACCGAGCCTCGCATTTACATCAGCGACCTGCTGGCCCACACCCAGTACACCTTCGAGATCCAGGCTGTGAACGGCGTCACTGACCAGAGCCCCTTCTCACCGCAGTTTGCCTCCGTGAACATCACCACCAACCAGGCAGGTAAGCGGCTTCAGAGGCAGGCTCCCCGGGGCGGCGCTGTGCCATGCTGTGCCAAACAGGTATCCTGCCAGCCCTCGTTAAAGACTCCCTCACATCTGCGGAGAGCTTTCCTCTTTTCCAAGGCTGTTCATGTATTCCGGCCACCTGGGAGAGTCAGTGCTGCCTCTTGGCTGCAGTGGCATTTATCATAATCGCTGGCATTTGTGGAGCGTGTATTCTTGAAGGCGAAAGTAAAGCTGCTATAACAAAAGGGCCCGGTGTTCAGTGGCTTTAAGAACAACAGAAGAGCCTTTCTCCCTTGTGTAAGAGTCCAGGGGTGAGCAGGCCAGGTCAGCAGGGCAGCTCTGATCCACGTGGAGATTCAGGGACCTGGCTTCCTTCTTTCTCTCTTGTCTCACGAGCCTCCACGCTCCTCGTCGGCCCGTTCAAAGCTGAGTCGCGGGCTTGTCTGCTCTCTAACCTGTACGAAGGGGAGAGACGGAAGAGCAGGGCAGCAGCATGTTTTGAGCGAAGTGGGCAGAAGTGGCGCCTACCACTCTCGTGCACATTGCGCTGAAAGGAACATGGTCTCATGGCCTCCCCAGGCTGCAAAGGAGGTCGGGAAACATCATCTCTCCCAGCCTAACTTAAGCCTCCATCACAACAGCAGGTGAGGAGACAAACTTCAGTGGCCATATAGCAGTTTCCACAGGTGCTTTTTCTGAACCTTCAGCCCCCTCCAGTCTAATTCCAGCAAAACTCTTCTCCCCAGGCTTACCTTTAATAATCCCTCTGTGACCCCCATGTGCCCACACTCATCTTCTGCCCTGGTTTCCTTTACAACAAAAAAGCGGTTTCCAAATTATGCATTCCGTCACCTCCCCTCAACTCCCCTCACCCCCCTTCACTCCACGGCACTCAAGCTTCCAACCCCACCTCTCCACAAAGGCCGTTGTCCTCAGGGTCACCTGGGACCTCCAGATGGCCAGATCCAGGAGACACTTCCCAGTCTCATCCCCATCCAAGGGACACGTGAGATTTTTCAGGGTCTCATGGTTCCTGCAGTTCCTTCAGAAGACAGTGGTTGGCCCTCTGAGTGTGCGCCTTAGTAATTTACTCAGCAGCCTTTGCAAGGCCCTGCTGTGAGTGTGGTCTGGGGCCCATCTAAGTGGGGCAAAGGGAGACCAGGCTCCAGAGTGAGTGGGCTGGGCATCCAGAGATGGAGGTCCAGGAAGCCTTCGAGGAGGGGGCAGAACTTGACCTGCGGTTTGAAAGATTCACAGAATTTTGAAGGGCATGATAGAAATAGATGGGATTTTGAGGAGGAAGGGCATGCACAAGCACATGGAAGGAGAGGTGGCAGCCAGCTCTACTTGGTTGAGGGGTATTTTTATACATGACCTCACTGCCACCCACCCCTCGACCTCCAGGAGTAGGAGGCATCTGTGTCCCCATTTCACAGATGGTGCTCAGAAAAGTTGAGTCACAAAGCTAGGCAGGGTGTGAGGCAGAAATTGGCTAACAGGTCTAACAGACTCCAGCGCTCAGCACCGTCTAGGGCGCCTAAAAGGAACCGTGGACTGGGGGTCTGATGAGTGTCCATGTCTGAGTGTGCATGCTCCTGCTACGTCTGAGCTTGAGTTTGTATGCCTGAGGGTGGCTCAGCCCATACGTGTGTTTGTGTCGGAGAAGGAGCGTGGTCTTGTTTGTGAGCGTGCGTGGTGTTGCTGGGCCGAGAGGGCACGTTTATGAGCGTGCGCTACAGCCCTGGTAGGCTTATGGGTGCATTTAAGCCCGCCTCGGATGGGGTTCCGGATGGAACTGACTCAAGGCGGGCAATCTGAGAAACCCCTCCAACGCCAGCAGCTGTCAGCAAAGCCACGTGGCAGATTATGAAGCCTTGCTTCTGAGTCTCTCCAGCTTGACAAAGCCCTTGAGGTAGGGACGCCCAGGCTCCCAGTGCGGGGTGGAGACGAGGGAACTCTTTTCAACTGGGAGAAGCTAGAAATTCCCCAGAGTCCCTGGAGTTCTTTCCCTAGGTGTGTAGGCCTCCCCTGCAACCATTCGGGATCCCCAAGAGTCAAACTGCCTACTTAACAAAGCTCAGCTTGCTAGCAGCAAGTGCTGCTGGAGTGGACCCCTCCTGTCTGGCGTGGGACATTCCCAGAGAATAGAGGTGAGGCAGAGTGGAAATGAGGGCCCCAGAGAGGAGGGTGCTGGGGGAGCCCCCAGTATTGAAACGCAGGAGCAGTAACAAGCCCTGGATTAGTCACAGGGGGACCTGAGTTGGAATCCCAGTTTTGTCATTCCTTTGCTTTGTGACTTTAGTATATTGGTCAGTTATTGCTGCGATAATGCTGTATAACGAAACCACCTCCAAAACCCAGAATTTTACGGTAATAACATTTATTTCCTTACTCACTAGTCTATGCATCAGCTAGGGTTTATCTAATCTGCACCAAGTCCTCTGAACTGGGCAGAGCTCCAGAGTTTTACGGTAATAACATTTATTCCCTTACTCACTAGTCTGTGCATCAGCTAGGGTTTATCTAATCTGCACCAAGTCCTCTGAACTGGGCAAAGCTTCAGAGTGCGGCTGAACTGGGTCACTTCCATGTGTCTCCCCAGTCTCCTTGGACTAGCAGCTCCCTGGGCTTGTTTCTCTTGTGGCGATGGCGGGAATGTAAGTGGCCAAGTGGCGTCAGGCCAGTAAACCCATGCCACCGCCTGTGGCACAGTGGTCCACAGTGAATGCAGCCCGCAGGGCTCCTTGGAAAGGGTGTGGGTGTGAGATACTGCTACAAGAGAGGTAGAGCTGAGATCGGCACTCGAGAAAATCACTTCCTCCTTTTGGACCTCCATTTCTCCACCAAATTGTGCATCAGAAGTCCACGAGAGGGACTTCTCTGGTGGTCCAAGGGTTAAGAATCTGCCTGCCAAATCAGGGGACACGGGTTCCATCCCTGGTCCGGGAACTAAGATCCCACGTGCCATGGAGCAACTAGGCCTGTGGGCCACAGCCACAGAACCTGAGTGCCCCAGGGCCCGTGCTCCACAATAAGAAAAGCCACTTACAGCGAGAGCCCCGACACCGCAATGAAGAGTGGCCCCCACTGGTCACAACTGGAGAAAGCCTGCACACAGCAGTGAAGACCCAGCTCGGCCAATAAATAAATAATTTTTTTTAATCTATGAAAGATTTTTCAGAACACTGATCCCCTGACCCCACCCCAGACCTGCTGGATCAGAACCCCAGGAATAAGCCCTGGGGATCAGCACTTTTCACAAGTGGCTCAAGTGTTTCTTACCATTAGAAATATTTGGGAGAGTCAAGTTTAAGTGAATCCAAACCCCTGCTGATAAAGGTCTGTCTAGTCAAAGCTATGGTTTTTCCAGTAGTCATTTGTGGATGTGAGAGCTGGACCATCAAGAAGGCTGAGTGCCAAAAAATTGATGCTTTCTAACTGTAGTGTTGGAGAAGACTCTTGAGAGTCCCTTGGACTGCAAGGAGATCCAACCAGTCCATCCTAGTGGAAATCAGTCCTGAATATTCATTGGAGGGACTGATGCTGAAGCTGAAGCTCCAATACTTTGGCCACCTGATACAAAGAGCAGACTCATTGGAAAAGACCCTGATGCTGGGGAAGATTGAGGGCAGAAGGAGAGGAGGGTAACAGAGGATGAGATGGTTGGATGGCATCACCGAGCCAATGGACATGAGTCTGAGCAAACTCCGGGAGACAGTGAAGGACGGGGAAGCCTGGCTGGCTGCAGCCCATGGGGTCGCAAAGACTTGCACGTGACAGCAACTGAGCAACAACAAGGCCCTGTAAGCCCTTGAAGCTCTGGGTCTTCCTGGGCCTTAACCACTCTTTCCCCATCCTCTTTGTTCCAAGCCCCGTGATAAGCCTCACTCTCTCTCAGGCATCCAGAGCCCAACTGGGGTCTGTGCAACCACACACACCCTCCCCACATCCTCCCCTTCTGCCAGAGGAGGAAGCAGAGGCCCGCAGAAGTGGAGCCATTTATGCAAACTCCCACTACCAAGTGGCCTCAACTAGGGTTTGAACCCAGAACCGTGTGACTCCAAGTCTACACTGGAGAAGACATGGCTCCTGCCATTGAAGATTTCTGCCGGGGTTGGGAAGATGAGACCTGGACGTAGCTTATGTACAATATGGCATGAATGAGGACGCAAGGAGGGATCTGGTGAGGGAGAAGTCATTTCCTCCTAGGGGATGGGAAAAAGGCTTGCCATGAAAGGCTTCCTGAAAGAGGAGGCATTTGAGCTTATCTTTTAAGAATGAGGGGTCTTCCCTGGTGGCTCAGACGGGTAAAGAAGCTGCCTGCAATACAGGAGACCCAGGTTCAATCCCTGGGTTGGGAAGATCACCTGGAGTAGGAACCCACTCCAGTATTCTTGCCTGGAGAATCCCATGGACAGAGGAGTCTGGTGGGCTACAGTCCATGGGGTCACAAAGAGTCGGACATGACTGAGCTGCTAACACTTTTACTTTCTTTGAAGAATGGAGAGGCTTCTAACAGACAGAGATGGACTCGGGCAGGGAAGAAGGTATCCCAGGAGAAAAAAGTACAGGAGGCAAACTGGAGGGGAATTCTCCTTTGTCTTCCTCTGAGGGACTGAGTTCCTCTGCCACAGGATCTTTGCACATGCTGTTCCCACTGCTTGGAATGCTTTGCCCCTTTCCCCCTTCCCTTTGACCTTAGCTCATCTTCATTGACCATCCTGACTCGGTCACATGCCCCCAGCACCATGGCCCTCAGCTTCCTGTGGCTGAGACTTTAGCTTCGTGTCTGTGATCATTTCACTCCTGTCTGTCTCCCCACCACCAGTACTCAGCAGTACACTATGGGTCTCCTGTGGCTTTCCTGGTGCCTAGATGGGGGCACACCACAGTGTGTGCTTGGTGAGCAGCTGCCAAGGGGTCTAGAAAAGCGTGGAGTGAGGAGAGGCGTGGAGAATTCCGATGATGCTGGAAAATAAGGCCGGAGACTGGATTTCCAGACAAATGCATTCAGTGCTCGGTTTTAATCAGACCCTAAAATTCAATATATAAATAGCTAGTTCATGGCCTTAAAAGGAAAAAGTATTTCTTTGGGGCAAGTGATTGGGCCTGGCTTGCACTCCCTTTGCATTCACGGGGGCCAGAGCTGTCTTCTGACTTCATAAAGCCATCACACTGATGTCGAACCACACTCGGCCATTCCAGAATGCCTTTCTGCCTGTTTTCAAAGTCCTCTTGGTGGGGACTGGGGGGCCCAGAGGTAGGAGACTGGGCGTGGCTGCATGTCCCCACTTGAAGGTTTAGGAAACGGCATTGGGGGAGGCATGTGCTGGGCTCACTCAGCTGGGACAGAGGAGGAGTTCAGTCTGGGGTTCAGACTGGCTGTGCAGAGTCCATGGTTCTCAGCACAAAAATACAAGACAACACAGGGACAGGGTGGGGAGGAGGGGGAGCCTTGGCGAGGGCGTCAGAGGATCAGGGAAGAGCCTCTCCCAGGAGGTGGCATGGGAGCCGAGACCCGGCTGACGGGGCGGAGACAGCCATGCAGGCCTAGGTGCCGCCTCTCAGCCACACGGGGCTGGCCCGCTAGCTCACACCAGTACTCTGCGCGGCCCTCCAGGGCTGCAGCGAACTCACTGCCACCCCCAGCAAGCCCTGACAGCCTGCCTGTCTGCCTGGTCCCGGGGCTGAAGAGAAGGGTCTGGGCTTTGGAATCAGGCAAACAAGCCTGGTTTTGAATCGAGCCTAGCTGCTCACCGGCACATGGGCCCAGGCAAGTCACTTAGCCGGCATCTGATCACATCTTCCTCCTGGGCATCACCACCCTCTCCTGTGGGGTGCTGTGAGCTCAGGCTCTCAAGGTGCCTCAGAGGCTGCCTGGGAGGGTCAGCACTCAGAAAGCAGGGATTGGGACTCCCCTGGTGGCCCGGTGGTTGGGACGCCACACTTTCAATGCAGGAGACGCGGGTTCGATCCCTGGTTGAGGAACTGAGATCCCATGGCCAAAACACACACATACACACAAATCATCCTATAGTCACTCTAATCATAATAATGGCTCACATCTGGCAAGTGTTTATTACTTGCCAGATACTAAGCCCTGGATGATGAATCTTCCCAACCTCAGTGGATCCTGTTATTCTTTTATCTTACAGGTAAGGAAAGGTAAGAGTTAAATGACTTGACCACTCAAGTCACTGGCAGAACCTGAATAATGACATCGCTGCATACTCAAGGCTCAGTGTTCAAACTGGAGCCAAACATTCTGCAGAGGTGGGGCAAGCCGTGTGCCTGGACCTGCCACACCACAGCTTGGCTGAGCCAGTGCAGCCTTTGGGGCCACCCATACTGAAAGACCCATTAGGAAGATTCCCCCCATCGTCATGTCCTAGGGAGTCATGGGGGGAAAAGAGGCATCAGTGCTGGGCTTGACAAATTCCATCCTCACCTAGCACGCCCCCTTTCCAAGCTTTGGGATCAGGCTGTCTCGGGACCCTTACTTCCTTGAGCCTCAGAGTCTTCCCCTTGCAAATGGGCATGTTTTCACCATCCCAGCTTTCCAAGACGGTTGCCAGGTTAGTGATAATGTGGTCGAAGCCCTGGGCACAGAACGTGGTAGCTCGGCTTCAAATGAAATCAGAAGGTGTGTTAGGCTCCCGTTGCTGCTGCAACAAGATGCCACAAACTTAGCAACAGAGAAAGAGACGTAGTTCTTATCTTACTGTTCCATGGGTCAGAAGTCTAGCCTGAATCTCATCAGGCTAAACTCAAGCGTTCACAGGGCTGTGTAGATTGCTGGTGGCCTCACTCGTTCAGGTGTTAGCAGAATTCAGCTCCCTGTGTTTGTAGCAGAGACATCTCTGTTTCCTTGCTGACTGTCATCTAGGAGATTCCCTAGCTCCCAGGGGACTCACTCTGGTCCTTGCAGAGTCCTACCCACCCCTGCAGCATCTCCGAAGCAGCAACAGGGCTTCAAGTCTTCCTCAAACTCTCACTCTCTGGCCTCTCATCTGGGAAAGATTCCCTCCTCTTTTAAGGACTCAAGTGATTAGATAGGTCTACCTGGATGATCCGGGATAATCTCCCATCTCAAGGGCCATAACCTTAATCACATCTGCAAAGTGTCTTTTTCCGTGTAAAGTAACGGATTCACTGATTCCGGGATTAGGTCACGGACACATTCGGGAGCTGTGATCCTGCCTATCACGCCCAGGAGGTAACGGAGATCAAATTAAAAAGCAAATCAGCATCCATCCAGTGCAAACACCTCCTTTTATAGGGAGGAAAACTGAGGCCCTGGGAGCTTCCTAAGTGCCTGCCCAAGACCATAGATCAGGAGGTTCTTGGCAGAGCTGGTCGCCCACCCCCTGGCCGGGTGTCACAGCCTCTGTCCGTGACGTCACTCCACGCAGCTTTCTCATGGAAAAACTTTCAACTTTCCGAAGCCCTTTCTACCAGCCGTGTTTGCCTCTGATCCTTTCGCCCTCCTACAGAGCGGGCACAGAGTGGCTGGTCTCCAGAACTGGCATGAGCAAGTGCTCACCTACTTCTCTCTCTAGAGGCGGAGAGGATCAGAAAGAGACGGGACAAGAGAACCCCCAGCAGGGCCTACGCATGGGGAAAGGAAGAGAGAGGGAGAGGGCACTTCCCTCCCCAGGCCGAGCCCTCTGCACGCATCAGCCTCTTTCATCCTCCCAAGCGTTCTGCAGGGGGAGGCATTGCCCGCCTAGACTCTCAGCTAAGATTGGTTTGGCTGCCTATGAGAGCAAGAAAAAGAACAGATAGCCGCTGCCACAGTAAGGCTGTTTAACAATCAACCGTAAAAGCAAGAAGCACTTATCTAGCTCGTGAGTCTCCTGGCTGGATGGGTCTCGGCGGGGAGCTTTCATATGTTTGTGCTCCAGCTACTCCAGGTCTCTCAGCAGCTCTTTGGATTTTGTCAGGGCTCTATTGCATATTTGGGGTGGAGCGCTGTGAGCTAGTCAAGAATGGCCCTGGTGGGGACTTCTGGGGCAACAAGTCTGCTCCGTGTATCTCAGCCTGTAGCAGGTCAGCCTGGGTCTGTTCTCATGGCCATCAGATACATGGGAGGGCTTTTTCAAGCCTCTGCTTATACCATATTTATTTAAATTCCACTGGCCAGAGCAAGTCACACAGCCAAGCCCAAAGCCATAGCCAGAGGGGGATTACACAAATTCTAGGACAAAGGTTGTAGATACAGAGAGGCGATTAATACAACCAGTCTACACAGTAACTTAGACCAAATGGAAATTTATTTTTCTTATGTGTAAAGGATGTCAGAAAATAGGAGTTAGGGCAACTGGATGGAATCATTAGAGATTCAGACTCCTCAGCACACAGTTTCTTGTCCTTATAGCCCAAAATGACTGCAAGAGCTCCAGCTATCACATCCATATGCCAGGCAGCAAGATGGAAGAAGAAAAGTGACAAGGGTAGGGCCCCTTCATTTTAAAGAGACTCCCTAGAAGTCCCACACTTTAGCTTATCATTCATTGGCAAGCACATGGTTACATGGCCACTTCTAGCTGCCGAAAAGCTTGAGAAAGTGTAATCTTTTATTAAGGAAGAATGTGCCCAGCAAAGAACCAGGATTCTGTTAATTTGAGAAAGGAAGAATGGATATTTGGTAGGCAGTGAAAGGGGTAACTGGCCTGAAGTAATAGTGTCACCTGAGCTTAAGAGATGGGACCTGAACCCCGGAAGTTGTGCCTTCTCCCCTCGTCCTCCATCGCCACCGCCATTCGTGATGCTTTGCCAAGCACTCAGCCACTCACAGTGCTGTTTGAGAGTCTGAGTGGCCAAGACAGTGACACATGGCTGATGTCCCCTGATCCGTTACTCTGGCCAAGTCCTGTGCTAAACACTTTAGATACAGGTCTTCCTTTACCCTTGCCAGCATCCTTGCCACTGACCCACAGAAGGCTGAGTTAGGTCCCCTGATTCGAGGTCCAGGCTCTTCCCACCTTGCTAGTCTGGATGCTGGGATGGGACCAGTTCCCACTGAGTGGCCTCAGATGAGATCAGGGTGCTTGAGCAGCCCACTAGGGGGTGGACCATTGGATGCTTCCACAACGTGAAGCCCAGGGCCGGACCTCAGCCTGCTCAAATCACGCTTGTGGATAGGGCCAGACAACCAGGAGAAAACACAACCTGGGTTTTCGAGGCAGGCAGGCCTGGGGCCTGATCCCAGCCCCACTGCATGGGAGCTGAGGCACACTGGGCCAGAGACAGCAGTCTGAGTCTCTCCTCGTCTGTAAACTGGACTCTGTCTGACCACGTGGCACCAGGCAGATACAGCGAAGTCAACAGTGAGCCAAGGGAAGAGCGAATGAGCAGGTGAACTGCCTCCTGCCGCCCCAGACAGGAGTCGTTCTCAGGTTTAAGAAAAAGAATAATAGTATCTCCTGGACCAACTTTCCTTCCCCTCCAAAATGTGCTCCTCAGATTCCTGGTTCCAAAACACAATAGCTATTACGTGAAAAGGGCTTCCTGGGCAGCGCTAGTGGTAAAGAACCCACCTGCCAATGCAGAAGACGTAGAGATGCAAATTCGATCCCTGGGTCGGGAAGAGTCCCCTGGAGGAGGGCATGGCAACCCGCTCCAGTATTCTTGCCTGGAGAATCCTATGGACAGAGGAGCCTGGCAGGATACAGCCCATGGGGTCGCAAGGAGTCAGACACTACTGAGCAACTAAGCACACACGCATCACACAAGCCATATTGCCTTCTCCTGGGTGCTGCCTGAGGCCTGTACCCCAAGGTCAGTGGACTCACCCAGGTTGCTGAAAGGGCTAAAAACTGAGAGCCAGCCTCCCATCCTTCCTCCTCTCCTCTTCCTCCACCAAGTATCGACCACGTGCCTGCTCTGAGCTACATACCGTTCCACGCACTAGGGATAGACTGAAGAAGAGCCCCAAGGCCCCCGTCTGCAGAGAAAATGGTGTTCACGCTATAAAGAGAAGAGCGTGTGGCCTGGTCGGTGACTGAGGCCAGGCTGATGGTCAGGCAGGGCCTCTCTGAGAAGGTGATGGTTTAGCTGAGACCTGAATGACAAGGAGGCACTGGTCATGGAAGAGCTGGGGGAGGAGGTTTCCGGGCAGAAACACCGTGGAGCCAAGGCCCCGAGGCAAGAATGACCTCAGTGTGATCAGGGACAGAGAGGCAGCCAGTGTGGGTGGCGCTTGGGAGCCTGTGGGTTTTATTCCCGGTGGAATCCACGGAGGGCGTGTGAAGGTGTCAGGGAGGCAGCGGGGTCTGAGAGTCTGGGGTTTGGGGTGGCGTCTCTGACCCGCCAGTGCCAGTGACTCTTCCCCCGCCCCTCTAAGCTCATGGGGTCTTCTGGTGAGAGGGTGAAGGCCGAGTGGGGGTCTCCTTCCTTAGAGCTCAGCGCTGAATGAGACTCAAACCCACACCCTCTTGCGGTAGCCAGACCCACAGGCCTCCTGACCTCCTGCCTGTCAAAGGACACTAGTCCCAGAAGACCCCAGAAACCCTCTCCTCCTATTCCTTCACGCCCTGGGGGAGAAAGAGGCTCACAGAAGGAAAGGGTCCTTCTCCAGGTTTCAGCTGAGGAAGAGACTGGAAGCTTCCCCCCCAGGGCTCACTGGGGGCAGCGGGGCCCCTGACCACCTGCTCCCACTGAGCAAGGCCCTGCCTGGCTGGCCTTCCCCGTCCCCTCTCGACGCCCGCAAGCCTCTTTTGTGCTTGCTCCCTGGGGCTCCATCTTCTTGCAGGGGTCACGGGACGCCCCTGACCCCACCCCGCTGCCGGTGCGCCCGGCTGGTAATTGAAAATACCAGAATTCCCTAAACAGCGACTCAAAGGGCAACCTGACACCTCAGGGTGGGCGGCGGGCAGCCAGGAGGGACGGGGAATCATCCAGCTGTTCCCTTTTCTCCGCCGTTAATCCCTCCGGATTCCAGGAGGAAGGCCGGCCCTCGCTGGCCCTCCTTGATCGTCTTCCCGGCGAATGTCTCCTCCCTGCCACACCCAGGGTGACTGGGCTTATGGGATCAGAGCCCGGGTTCGCTGCCTGTAACCCAAGCCTACCAGCTAAGCCCACCAAACCCAGACCCCCCTGGCCGTGGGCGACCTGCCTCCACCAACAGCTGAGCGCCCAGAGCCGGGGCGGCCGGGTGGGCGGTGGGCCACACTGTCCTCAGAGGCCGGCTGAGACCCACTGGCCTCCAGACCTCTGTGCTCAGCCTGCCTCGGCCGCAGCCAGCAGAGAGGGCAGGAGATGTTGGACGTGGGTGGGCCTGGGTTCACATCCCAGCCCCACTGCTTGGTAACTTTGGGCCAGTTGACCTCGTACCTCAGTGCCTCCACTTCCTCATCTGTGAAATGGGGATAACAACAATGCCAGCCTCGTCGGGTTGCTGTGAAAGTTAAACCAGTTAATGGATGTAAAGCCGTGGCCGAAGTGCCTGGCGCTGAGTGAATAAGGAGTGTTAGGTGGCAGCTGTGGGCCTTCCTTTATGTGTGTGTTGCCACCCCTGCGGCAGTCCTCCTATGGCTTCCCAGTGCCTTCGGGATAAAGCCGCTCCTAAGTCTGGAGGTCTGGTCCCCACCTGCCTCTGCAGCCCCATCCCTATGCCTGTCCTGAAACTGCTTGTCCCACTGCGTCCGGACTCTCTGAGCCTGCAGGCCCCAGAAGACTCTGGCCTGGGCAAATGAGAGGGCAGTCTTAGGCACAAGTCTTCAGGCACAGCTCAGCTCCTCATTAGCTGTGTGACCTTGAAGTCATCATGCCTCTCTGAGCCTGCGTGTGTGTGTGTGTGTGACTCTTTGCAACCCTATGGATTGTAGCGTGCCAAGATCCTCTGTCCATGGGATTCTCCAGGCAAGAATTCTGGAGTGGGTTGCCATTTCGTTCTCCAGGGAATCTTCCCAACCCAGGGATCGAACCCAAGTCTCCTGCCTCAGTTTCCTCTTCTGCAAATTGCAGCTATTAACCCTTACCCCGCACTGTTATTGAGAGGCTCGAACAAAACGCAGGTCAGCTGCTCAGTGGCCAGTGCCCAGTGACACACCCCCAAACACTCACAGCACTGACCATGTGCCGGGTACCACACTAAGCACCTGAAGCATTTTCACTCATCCGTCCTGGAAACAGCCCCCAAACATGTAACCATTAGGCTCACTTTGGAGATGAGGAAGCCCAGACAGAAGAGCTCTGACCACACCCCCTCCCCAGGGGTCTATCAATTTCCTTGTTAATTTCCAGTAAGCATTTACTTGGAATCAGGCTGATCTCATGGTAACCAGAGGCATGCTGGTGAAGAGAATGAGGGCTAGTTCAAGGGCTGGCCCTCCACTACCTGGCTGCATTAGCCTTGAGCAGGTCACCAAAAAGCTCTTAGCCTCAGTTTCTCCATCTGTAAACTGGGGATGTAAATAGCCCCCAGCTCATAGGGCAGTTGTGAGAATTGTGTGTTACACTTGTGTCTGGTTCTTTGCGGGGGGGGGGAGCGGGTTGTTTGATTTGTCATGTGGTATCTTAGTTCCCCAACCAGGAATTGAATCCATTCCCCTTACCTTGAGGGCACGGAGTCTTGACCACTGGACCACCAGGGAAGTCTCTCCACCTGTGTTAATAGGTGTTGAGTGCCTGGAATAGGGCGTGGCCGGTTAGCAGCTTTATCCTTGTTATGATTACACACATGCATACGGCCCTGAAAACCCTTCACGTGACTTCACGGAGCATGAGTGTATGTTGCTTTGTCTTCCACTTACTATCTATATAGCTTCAGGCAAGTCACTTTACTGTGATTCTCAGTCTCGCCATCTACTAAATGGGCTGAAGGAGATCTGCTTCACAGGTAGCTGTGAGGATTCAATGGGCTCGTGAATGTCAGGAGCTTAACACAGTGCCCAGCTTAGCAGGTGCTTAATAAACAGTGGTTAGTGAGGCAGGAGCAAGGAAGACACAGTCTCCTTGTTTGACTGAGGGGGAGACTGTAGGGAGTTCAGCTCAGTCGCTCAGTCGTGTCCAACTCTGCGAACCCATGGACCGCAGCGTGCCAGGCCTCCCTGTCCATCACCAACTCCCGGAGCCTGCTCAAACTCATGTCCATGGAGTCAGTGATGCCATGCAACCGTCTCATCCTCTGTCGTCCCCTTCTCCTCCTGCCTTCAATCTTTCCCAGCATCAGGGTCTTTTCCGATGAGTTGGTTCTTCGCATCAGGTGACCAAAGTATTGGAGTTTCAGCTTCAGCATCAGTCCTTCCAATGAATATTCAAGACTGATTTCCTTTAGGATGGACTGGTTGGATCTCCTTGCAGGGAGCCAGGTCTCTAATCTTCCCAAGAGGCCTGCTGCCCCCTGGCGGGACAAGAAGCTGAGTTGAGGGACAAATGGCCCTCCCTTGGGGGTAGGGCAGGTGCAGAAAGAACAGAGGAATACAAGGACACCTGGACCAGGGTCCAAGTCCTGTGAGTGGTGCCACCCCTTCTAGGATGTCCCGGGCCCATTTTTCGCAGCTCCTTGAGGTGCTGGAGGGAAGCCTGGACCTGCTTGGGCCCACACTGGCCCCTCCTGGGCTGATGCAACTCCAGGACCAGGGTCAACCAGGAAGGACAGGCAGGGAGCATTTGAGCTGCAAGCTCTCAGGGATCTTCCAGCTGTGCCCACAGTGCAGAGAAGGAACCAGGTCCAGAGAAGGGGGCCGCCTGCCCTAAGTTGTCCCAGCCTGGTTGGAACCAGGCTGATCTCACAGAAACCAGAGCTGCGCTGGTGAGGAGCCTGAGCCACTAGTTTCAAGAGTCAGCCTTCCACTGCCTGGCTGCATGAGCCATGCGTGAGCAGATCACTGAATAGCTCCAAGCCTCAGTTTCTCCATCTATAAACTGGGGATGTTAATGGCCTGCAGCTCATAGGGCATCAGTTAGCAGCAGGCCAGAGAGCAGGCCCTGAGTCTTCTGACCAAGAGACTGTTACTCCACCCAGGGGACAAAGGGGCGGAGACAGAGCAGGAAACAGGTGATGCTCATCCTCCAGGAGCTCCTACCCCTCCCTGGTCTATGCTCCTGTCGGTGTGGCCAGAGCCCCTGCAAAGCAGGATTTGGGTGGGAGAAGCAGAGTCAGCCTCAGCCTCCTGTGGGAATCACCAAGATGGTCGAGACAGGGCATCCGCTTGTCATGGACCTTCCCAGGAGCCAGGAGAGACTACAGGAGGTGCTCCCCAAACGCTGGTGAGTCCTCAGCCCCTCCTGGGACCATGAAAACCTCAGGCCCAGAGAGCCGAGGGGGCTCCCCACTCCAGCCACACCATAGGGAAGAACCAGGCCAGGACTCCTGGATGAACCCTGCTCTGGGAGCAGCAGACCTGGGTTCAGACCCCACCTCCCCCACGGACGGGCTGTGTGATCTCAGGAAGCTTTGTGCGGCTCTGGGCTTCGGGAGCTGTACCTGTTGGTGGGGCTAAAACAGCCCCCTCGTCAACAGTCAGCTCAGGACACACGTGCGTGAAGGGTCCGGGGCCACGGCCAACACGATGTAGGTGCTTTGTGCAGGTTTGTTCCATTTAAGAAGAAGGCAACAAGCACGGGGGAGGGGGGGCATGCTCTGTGAAAGAAGGAATCAAGGAAAGGGCTGCGAGCTTGACTTCACCAAGACCCCGGGGCAGCTTACAACCCTCTCCAGACCTCAGTTTCCACATCGGTAAAATGAGGGAATGGGACTAAATTATTTCTGAGGGTCCTTCTAGTGCCAAACGCAACCTCCTGTGACTTCTTGTCTCCTTGGTCTAACTTCCCTCCATGAGGGCACTTGCAGCACTGCAGGGAAGGATGAGTGAATTCCCATAACATGCAGCTAACATGCCAACACGCATGGTTCAGTGACATCGTAGTACGCTCACAGTGTGGGCACTCACCACCTCTACCCATTTGCATCACCCCAGAAGAAGACCCCATACGTGGCACTCCCCATGCCCCCTCACCACCCCTTGGCAAGCACCGTCCACTCACTGTCTCTGCCACCTTATCTATTCCATACAGTTGGCATCTGCCCTTAACTCAGCACAGATTTGAGCTTTATCTTCATCACAGCATATGACAGTACTTCGTTCTCTTTTATGCCTAAGTAATATTCTGTTGTATGTGAATGCCACAATTTGTTTATTCATTCATCTGTTGACAGACATTCATCTATTGATAGACTGAGCACAGCACACCTTTTGGCTGCTGTGAATAGTCCTGCTGTAAACATTCATATACAAATATCTGCTTGAATAGCTGCTTTCAGTTATTCGGGGTATGTGATTAAGAGTGGAATAGCTGGATCATAGGGTAATTCTATGTTTAACTTTTTAAGGAACCACCAAACTTTTCCAGAGTAGCTATGAATTGATTGATTGATTGGTTTTAACTTTTTCTTTTATTTTGAAAATTAATTTATTTTAATTGGAGGCTAATTACTTTATAGTACTGTGGTGGTTTTTGCCGTACATTGACATGAATGAATTTATTTTCATATATTTATTTTTGGTGGTCAGTTTTACTCCTTGCTATATTCCGCCACCTAGGAGGCACTCAATGCAAATTTATTGACTCTCCCACCTTCTCTGCTTCCCTGTCCCGGAGCCCCATCACCATGTCTAGGGACTCCATAGACTATAAGCTTCGAGAGAGAATGAATGACATTTAGTCCAACACACTCGGAGCCAGATCAGAGAAGGGGCCCAGCGCCTCTGTCGTGACCTGATGTGGCTGAGCACCCACAGGTATGGCTGGAGTTGCCGGCGTCTGTAACCTGAAGGTGCCCCGTGAGCGCAGCACCCGTGGCCCTGTACTCTGTTATCTCCCGCAGATTGGCTGTGTGACTTAGGCTGGATGCCTTCCCCTGTCTGGTCCCACAGCTGTCTATTGTCTGGGCACCTTTGAGGTTGGGTCAGAAACTGTACCTTCTCATGCCTGCCCCGACCCCTGACCTCTGACCTCTCTTTCAGCTCCTTCAGCTGTGTCCATCATGCACCAGGTGAGCCGCACCGTGGACAGCATCACCCTCTCATGGTCCCAGCCCGACCAGCCCAACGGCGTCATCCTGGATTATGAGCTGCAGTACTATGAGAAGGTACCTGTGTTCCTGGGTGCCGCCCCTGCCCCCCACCTCACTCAGGGACCCCCACCCCAGGCTGGTCCCTGGGCTTCTACCATCCAGCCAGACAAGGCAGGCCGGTGAAGCAGAAAGAGCCCTGGCCTCAGTGCTGCTCTTCCCCAGCTGTGAGACCTCAGGCGGGTGCCTTGACTTCTCTGAATCTTGTTTTTCTGGTCTTGGGCATCAGGCCACAATCAGTAAAATGCAGTGGTCACAGCCCTTTCCCCACTGAGACCCCTTTCATCTGGACCCTGAAGGGCCTGATGTTCTGAAAACTGGTGTTTTTCCCGAAAGCCGCATTTCTGAAGTTCCAATAAGTTGTGTATCCATTCTGAAGCAGAGATTTGAAACTGCTCAAGAGAGCTTCCATACAGGGGGAGAGAACGGAGCCTCCTCCCCATGTGGCTCTGATTCCAGCTAAAACACCTGTTTGCATTTGCCCAAGTGCCCTTTGTATGGGGACAGGGATCTCTCTTTGAGCTTTTAAATCAGACCCCCATGACTCCCTCAGGGACCCAGGGTTGGAAGCCACTGGTGTCGAAGAAAGAGCTCTGGACAAAGAATGAAGAACTGTAGGTTCAAACCCCAGCTCCATCCCTAACCAGCTGTGTGTGACCTTGAGCAGGCATCTTTCTCTGAGCCTCAGTTTCCTCTCGTGTCAAATACAAATGAGACCACCTTTCTCGGGTGCGGGGGGGGTCGCTGTGCAAGTGAAGGAGAAAAGGCAGGTGTGGTGCCCAGCATGGTCTGGCCCTCAGCAGAGATAAGTATTGAGTATGCTTTCCCTTCCTCCCTTTCCTGCCCTGCCTGCCACTCGGTGAGCAAGGGCTATGTGATGTAAGACCAGGTGAGCTCAGCACATCTGAATGTGGAGGCCGCCCAGTACAGAGGCAGCGGGGGAGACAGCAGCTGAACATCAGAGGCCCAGGGAACTCTTGACTGATGGCTTTTTTACCTGCTCCCTGAGGCCATCCCAGGGAGCCACAGAGACCGTCCCTGAGAAAGGGGTCACTGGGCTCTCATTCAGACTAAGGTGTAAATGACTATAGGAAGTACATTAGTTAAGGGTAAGCCCACTGGGAAACAGAAAAGGATGGAAAGGCTTTCCCTGACTGAGAGGAAGAGAGATGGAGGCAGTTCCAGCCAGCTAGGCTGGAGCCCCGCCTTCTGAGGCCCCGCCCAGCCCTTCCACTCTGTTACCTCCTGGCTCAGCGGAACTCTGGTGAGTCTCGGAGGTTCGGCAAACATCTGTCCAGCCTCACCCAGCTGGCTTGTGATCGTTTCCTTGCTCAGCCCCTCCCCTCAGCAGTGCATTCCAAGATAACAGGGACCACAATTGGCCTGTTCACCGTGTTCTCCCAGGGCCCTGGGGCTGCTTCCAAGGAGACACTTGATAAATGTTAGGCAGATGAACAAGTGAGTGAATTCCTTCCTGCAGTCTTGGTGGAGGGTGGAGTCCTTGCCTTGTCTCTGCCATGTCCCCCGCCTGGCACACAGTAGGCACTCCAGGTGTTGTTGGATGGCCTGAGCCCAGATGATGGGAGGCAATCAGCTTCTCCCTCGCTGGACCATGGAGAGGCTTGAAAGAGCTGGGCACCCAGCTCCCAGGGTGGCTGGACCAACTGCTTTCAGGCCCAGGAAGCCCCTGGCTTTGCAGAAGCCAGCCTTCCCGCCCCCTCTGGCAGGGATAGCTTAGCAGCCCAGAATTTAAAAAAAAAAAACTAATTAAGAAGCTTTATGATTAAATGAAACTGAAAGTGTTTGTCCCCAAAGACGGGAGCGGAAATGAGAAATCCCAGTGCAGGTCCTGCCTACGACCCATTTCCTACCGAGACAGGAGGGGCTGGGGAGGCCGACGGAGGCATGAACCTGAGGCAGCTCTGCCCTACTTTCTGCCGCTGCCCAGGCATCCCCAGGCCCCTGCCAGGGATAGCAGGACCATCAGGCCCTGCAGCCGCTGCAGTTTTCACCTGCTCACCTTTCCTGCGCACTCACTATGCGCTGAGTATGTCACCTCTGGTAACCCCATTCCTCCTCGCAGCAGCGCGATTCGTCCCATTAGACAGGAGGGAAAACTGAGGCAAGGAGACGTTGTGTGACGTGTCCAAGAGCACCCAGCTGCTAAGCGGCAGAGCAAGGATCTGACGCTCTGCTCTTACTCTTCACCTGGTCCTCCGGCCTCCCAGCTTTCTCCCAGAGATGTTCTAGGATGACTGTTAAGAGGTGGATAGGACCAGACTCTGATGGAGAATTCTAGGCTCAAGTGATGAGAGTGGGGCAGACCTGAGGTGCAGCTGTCAGCCCCTCCTCCCAGGGCCTGGGTGCTGAAAGAGGCAGCTTGGCTCTGCCAATGGGGAGATAGACATCGGTTCACTCAGCATTCACTGTCATCAGCTTTGGACTGGGCCCTGAGCTGGATGCTGGGTTTACTCAGAGTGACCAAGCTTGCCTGGAGACCTGAAGACTTCACAGGTCAGTTCAGTTCAGTCGCTCAGTCATGTCCGACTCTTTGCACCCCCATGGACCGCAGCACGCCAGGCCTCCCTGTCCATCACCAGCTCCCAGAGTTTATCCAAACTCATGTCCATTGAGTCGGTGATGCCATCCAATCATCTCATCCTCTGTCGTCCCCTTCCTCTCCTGCCTTCAATCCTTCCCAGCATCAGGGTCTTTTCCAATGAGTCAGCTCTTTGCATCAGGTGGCCAAAGTATTGGAGTTTCAGCTTTAACATCAGTCCTTCCAATGAACACCCAGGACTGATCTCCTTTAGGATGGACTGGTTGGATCTCCTTGGAATCCAAGGTACTCTCAAGAGTCTTCTCCAGCACCACAGTTCAAAAGCATCAATTCTTCAGCGCTCAGCTTTCTTTATAGTCCAACTCTCACATCCAAACATGACTACTGGAAAAACCATAGCCTTGACTAGATGGACCTTAGTTGGCAAAGTAATGTCCCTGCTTTTTAATATGCTGTCTAGGTTGGTCATAACTTTCCTTCCAAGGAGTAAGTGTCTTTTAATTTCATGGCTGCAGTCACTATCTGCAGTGATTTTGGAGTCCAAAAATATAAAGTCAGCCACTGTTTCCCCAAGATGCCATGATCTTAGTTTTCTGAATGTTGAGCTTTAAGCCAATTTTTCACTCTCCTCTTTCACTTTCATCAAGAGGCTCTTTAGTTCTTCACTTTCTGCCACAAGGGTGGTGTCATCTGCATATCTGAGGTTATTGATATTTCTCCCAGCAATCTTGATTCCAGCTTGTGCTTCATCCAGCCCAGCGTTTCTCATGATGTACTCTGCTGGGCTCATGATGTACTTAACTTATACTCTGATGTATAAGTTAAGTAAGCAAGGTGACAATATACAGCCTTGATTTACTCCTTTTCCTATTTAGAAACAGTCTGTTGTTCCATGTCCAGTTCTAACTGAGTTGTGGATGTGACTGGAGATGGAAGACTTCACAGTCCAGGGGAAAAGACATGTTCAGACACAGCCATTAGACAAGATGTGATACAAGCCATAGAAAAGCCAGCGAAGTTTTCAGGGGAACACCAATGATGTTCCCATAATTCTGGCGTGGACGAGAAGAAGTCTTCATTTAAATGACAGTTGAGCAGAACCTTGAAAGATGCTAGGAGTTCACCAGACAGACAAGTGATGAGGGCAGGGTCATTCTGGGCAGCAAGAACAGCCTGTGCAAAGGCCCCAGGGCAGGAATATGCTAGCTGCATTCAGCGAACAAAGACGAGTGTGGAAGAGCCACAGGAGCAAGGGAGAGACCGCTAGGGGAGGAGCTTGGGGAGGGAGGCGGGTTGGCTTGTGGTGGGTCTTCCAGGCCTTTAGGGTCTGGATTCAATTTTATAGAGTCTGATAGGAAGCCATCAGGAGATTTTGGAATAATGTGATCTGATCCATATTGCTTTAAGATTCCTATAACTTGCCACATGGAGAATAGACTGCAAGGGGGTCCCAGGGACACAGGTAGAGCCAGCCCAGGGCTCTCATGGGATACCAAGTGGGAAATGAGCGTGGTGTGGAGTTGGAGGGCTGGCAGCAGAGATGTGAGGAGCTGACCAATTCAGCCAGTATTTTGGAACTCAGAGGACCAGGGAAGCGTGAAGGATGACTCCTGGTGGATGGTGGTGCCTTCTCCTTGGGAAAGATGTAGGTTTTGTGATTTGCAGCTGTAGGTTCGGTACTTGCCAGGGGTATGGTGCTTAGTGGCTCAGTCATGTCTGACCCTTTACAACCCCATGGACTGTGGCCTGCCAGGTTCCTGTGTCCGTGGAATTTTCCAGGCAAGAATACTGGGTTGCCATTTCCTCCTCCAGAGGATCTTCCAGAATCAGGGACTGAACCCTCATCTCTTGCGTCTCCTGCACTGGCAGGGGTAGGGAGGTGTAGTCAAGAACAGACAAGTGTGCAGGCAAGTGTGCAGAGGACACGCGGAAGTGAAAGGTTAGGATCCAGGAGAATGGCAGGGTTTAAAGAGAGAAAAATAAGTTGTAGATGAACGTCTCAGAGGAGACACCAGCAGAGGGGCAGGAGGAGAATCAAGAGTGGTTTCTGCCCCTGGGCCCTCAGGTAGGGCTGTGACATCCCCGCACCACCCCTGCCTTCGTGAATCAGCCCCACTTGGGGAGGCGCGGCCAGGCTGCTGGGCGAGGGGTGGGGGGGATTTATGCCTAGGTAAGCCGGCTCTCACCAGCACTTCAGAGTCCTGCCGGTGCCTGCCATCGATTTCTTTAATGAGGGCTCCGGATCCTCCCAGGTAGGGAAGTCCGAACACCCCCCAGCCTTCCCCGCCTCCTGGCCGTCTTCAGAAAGGGATCTTTCGGAGCGGGTTCTCGCTTGGCCCTTCCCCAGCTCCGCGGGGATTTGCCAGCCTAGCCGGAGCCCGGAGCTGACAGCCGCTTCGCAGGGAGGCTTCTGGATGCCGCTGACGAATGGCGCTAGCCGGACCGCGGCGGGCCGCTCCCGTTGGCCCCGGCGTCCCCGGGGAGGGGGCCTCCCTTGGCACCGCCCCAGAGCACACTGGTTCCCACTCCCCTCGGCTCCCCACGAGAGCTCAAGAAGAGTCATCGGTGAGGCGGATGGGCCCGCGTAGGCCACATCAGTTGTTTATTCAACAGAAACTTCTATTTGGCAGAAGTGGAAGGGAAGGCTATTCCAGAGAGAGGGAGCAAAGGTGGGGCAGGAGGCGGTGAACTCCGAAAGGCCGGGCTGCGTTCAGGTTGTTGCCGAGTGTGCGCGGAGCAGTAGCGGCACGGAGAGGCTTGACTTTCGCATGCACCCGTTCATTTAGTGAACATGGGTGAAGGCTCGTTCTGTCACGTGTTGACGATAACCATGATGGCGGCAGCCTCCATTGACTCTTTCGTGAGTTAGTGGTTGCACAGTTGCCAAGTTGTGGCCAGCTCTTTCCGACCCCGGGACTACAGCATGCCAGGCTTCTCTGTCCCAAGTTCATGTCCACTGGATCGGTGATGTCATCCAACCGCCTTATCCTCTGTCACCCTCTTCTCCGCCTGCCCTCAGTCTTTCCCGGCAATCAGGGTCTTTTCCAATGAGTTGGTTCTTTGCATCAGATGAGCAAAGTATTGGAACTTCAGCTTCAACATCAGTCCTTCCAATGAGTATTCAGGATTGATTTCCTTTGAGATTGACTGTTTTGATCTCCTTTCTGTCCAAGGGACTCTCAAGAGTTTTCTCCAGCACCACAGTTCAAAAGCATCAATTCTTCAGCACTCTGCATTCTTTATGATCTAACTCTTGCATCTGTACATGACTACCGGAAAGACCATAGGCTTGTCTATGCCAAAAGCTTTGCCCATTTTTTCCTGTTAAACTTCCACAGTCACTCTGTATGGTATATAGTGGTGTTATTCCACTTTAGAGATGAGAACGCTGAGACCGAGAGGACTTAGTAAATGTACCATGCCTCATTGGTCCACTGTGTAAGGCCTCAGACTAAGCACTAGTGAATTTCATACTAAATTTCTTCCCATAATCCATCGTTGCTTAATCTTTATTCAGATAATGGAACTTCAAAGAGAGAGAAAAAAGAGAGTGGGAAGAGGGAAGGAAATTGATGGCTCTAGACAGCATCTCCAGTGTGCCAAGCACTGCCTGATCAAATTTTATCTTCACAACAACCCTGAAAAATTGGCGTTTATTGCTCCATTTTCCAGAATAGAAGACAGAGGCTCAGAGAAGTGAAGGATTTTTCCCAAGATGATAATGCCAAGCAGTGGAAGAACTGGCATCTGAATTGATTTCTAGTCCCCTGCATGGCACAGACAGTAAAGAATCTGCCTACAATGCCGGAGACCCGGGATGGATCCCTAGGTCAGGAAGATCCTATGGAGGGGGAAATGTCAACCCACTCCAGTATTCTTGCCTGGGAAATTCCATGGACAGAGGAGTCTGGTGGGCTACAGTCCGTGGAGTCGCTAAGAGTTGGACACAAATGAGCAACTAACACACATACCAATCCCCTGCTCAGTCCTGTGTCTGGTTTTAGAGAAGGGATCCACTCAGGTTAGTGCCTCAGCTTCCCAAGGCAACTATGCCTCTAGAAGTTTCCTCCCATCTACCTCGTATAATCAAAATTTTCTAGCCTCTCTTAAGTGGGGGACCCACCTAGTATGCAGAATCAAAGCCCCTTTTTCGAACCTGAGCCCATCCCATGTTGGACAGCGGCACCTACTGGCCAAATCTGGTACTGCTCCCTGGATTTCACAAATGAATAGTCTGTAACAGTTTAATATTCACTCATTCATTCGTTGTGTCAGTAGTTAAGTGAGCACATACTGTGTGCCCAGCCTGAGGGTCCCAGAGATAAGCCAGACAAGATCTCTGCCCCCGAGATCCCACAGGCTTTAGAGAAGACAGGTGGGTAGGAGAGGAGACAACGGACCTGCAGTCTGACTGGGGCTTTTGGGAGGGCTCCCAGGTTTCCTTGATAGCTCAGTTGGTAAAGAATCCACCTGCAATGCAGGAGACCCTGGTTCAGTTCCTGCGTCGGAAAGATCTGCTAGACAAGAGATAGGCTACCCACTCCAGTATTCTTGGGCTTCCCTTATGGCTCAGCTGGTAAAGAATCTGTCCACGATGCAGGAGACCTGGGTTCGATCCCTGGGTTGGGAAGATCCCCTGCAGAAGGGAAAGGCTACCCATTCCAGTATTCTGGCCTGGAGAATTCTGTGGACACAGTCCATGGGGTCGCAAAGAGTTGGACACGACTGAGCGACTTTCACTTCCGCTTTCCCCAGCCAAGGTAGTAACTGTGTTGAGTCTCGAATGATAAGTAAGAGAACTGCCGGACAAATGAGGAAAGCGTAGTTCAGATGGGCAACAACACTTGCAAAGGCTCAGAGTGTCCAGGGAAGTTCAGATTGGCAAATAAAATACAGGACACCAGGTTACATTTGAATTTTCTTTTAATGTTTTGGTATACCTCAAAGAGTGCACAGGACACACTTTACTAAAACTTAGTCATTGTTTAGCTGAAATCCAGATTTAGCTGAGCATTCTGTTTTGTTTTGTTTTTCTAAATCTGGCAACCCCAGCAGGGAAAGGGGAAGCAGCTACATATGTCTGGAGCCTGGAGGACCCTGGGGATGTGGCAGGAGAGACCAGCAAAAGCCGAGTCATGGAAAGTCTAGAACTGGGGAAGGACTCTGCGTGCAGGCCCCTGTGCCTGGTCCAGGGGAACAAAATACAGCCCCTTCCCTCTGGAGCTTACTGTCAAGGGAGAGACATAAGCCTGGGTCCAGGGCAACGGAACACGGCAGAAACCCCCTCCTATGGTACCAACAGCAAGTGCTCCAGGACTCAGAGGAGGGGAGACACATCTGGCTGGGAAATCAAGGAGGCTTCCTGGAGGAGGGGGCAGGCAATCTGGCACGGGTAAAGAGACTTCCTATCTGCTGCTGCCCCCATATCCCAAGCTTTCTCGTACCTCCTTGCCTTTGTCCCTACTGCTCCTTTCCAGGACCACCCTCCCCCTTCTTTGCCTGGGTGATTTGTATTTATTAGGATTCCATTTCAGTTCCCCCCACTTGTCAAGACGCTTTCCATGGCTTCATCTGCTATCCCCGACCTAGGCCAGGTCACATGCCCTTGGGCTCACTGTGCTTACCCTACACGTGTAAGCCTTTCATACGTATCAATTCATTTCTTTCTCTAAACAATCCTTTGAGGTAGCTATTATTATTATCCTCCCCGTAATACAGATGAAGTAAAGGAGGCAGAGAGAAGTTAAGAACCTTGCCCAAGATCACAAAAGTCATAGAGTCAGGATTTGAACCCAGAAAATCTGGCTCCAGTTCGTTGTTTTAACCTCTATACTATAATAACACTGTAATTACAGCGTAGTTGTATAATTACATAATGGGATAGTAGTTACAATTATTATCTATAATAACATTGCCCACACTGAACTTGTTGCATGAGCGTTTTCAAGGGCTCTGGGTCCCCAGACATATATATGACTAACATGTACACTCAGGCGCACATTTTTCTACATAAAGGTTCATAGCTTTTCATTAGTTTCTCAAAGAGGCTCATGATCCTCCAAGTGTTAAGACCACCACACCATTTGCTTTACCTGAGCTCCACAAGGAAGCCAGGGCTTGTGCTTTACCCACTGGGGGCCCCTAGTGCCCAACTCAGGGTCTAGTGCAAAGAGGGTGTGTGGGGAGGGTTTTCTGGGTAGCTGAGAGATCCCTGAACAAGCACCATGGAGGCTGGTAAACATCTGCCTCAACTCAAGCACTCCTCCATCCTCAGGGTGCCAGCCAGATCTTTGTCTCGTCCCAGACTCCTCGGGTCACCCTGGGCAGTGCTCAGCAGGAACCTGGTTTTGACTCCTAAGGCAGCCACCAACTGATATATGTGACTTTGAGTATCATTTCCCCTTTCTGGGTCTTATTTCTTGCCTTACTCAAATATGCTGAGGCTGAATGGGGGTCCTTCCACTTAATCCATTGAGGCATGGGGCAAAGTATGGGATGCAGAAGTGAAGAAGGGGGACCCTCTCCCTGCTGTCTCTGAGAGCTCACAGCCTCATCTTCAGGGTCTGCACACAGTGGCCACTCAGACTATGTGTGTTCAGTTCAGCTCAGGTCAGTTCAGTCACTCAGTCGTGTCCGACTCTCCGTGACCCCATGAATCACAGCACGCCAGGCCTCCCTGTCCATCACCAACTCCCGGAGTTCACTCAAACTCATGTCCATAGAGTCGGAGATGCCATCCAGCCATCTCATTCTCTGTCGTCCCCGTCTCCTCCTGCCCCCAATCCTTCCCAGCATCAGAGTCTTTTCCAGTGAGTCAGCTCTTCGCATGAGGTGGCCAAAGTATTGGAGTTTCAGCTTTATCATCAGTCCTTCCAATGAACACCCAGGATTGATCTCCTCTAGAATGGACTGGTTGGATCTCCTGGCAGTCCAAGGGACTCTCAAGAGTCTTCTCCAGCACCACAGTTCAAAAGCATCAATTCTTCGGCGATCAGCTTTCTTCACAGTCCAACTCTCACATCCATACATGACCACGGGAAAAACCATAGCCTTGACTAGACGGACCTTGGTTGGCAAAGTAATGTCTCTGCTTTTTAATATGCTATCTAGTTTGGTCATAACTTTCCTTCCAAGGAGTAAGCGTCTTTTAATTTCATGGCTGCAATCAGCATCCGCAGTGATTTTGGAGCCCCAAAAAATGAAGTCTGACATTGTTTCCACTGTTTCCCCCATCTATTTCCCATGAAGTGATGGGACCAGATGCCATGATCTTTGTTTTCTGAATATTGAGCTTCAAGCCAACCTTTTCACTCTCCTCTTTCACTTTCTTCAAGAGGCTTTTGAGTTCCTCCTCACTTTCTGCCATAAGGGTGGTGTCATCTGCATATCTGAGGTTATTGATATTTCTCCCAGCAATCTTGATTCCAGCTCATGCTTCTTCCAGCCCAGTGTTCCTCATGATGTACTCTGCATATAAGTTAAATAAGCAGGGTGACAAGATACAACCTTGACGTACTCCTTTTCCTATTTGGAACCAGTCTGTTGTTCCATGTCCAGTTCTAACTGTTGCTTCCTGACCAGCATACAGGTTTCTCAAGAGGCAGGTCAGTTGGTCTGGTATTCCCATCTCTTTCAGAATTTTCCACAGTTTATTGTGATCCACACAGTCAAAGGCTTTGGCATAGGCAATGAAGTTGACTATGTGTGTTAGTCAGCTATTATTGAGATGATGCTGCAGAACAAACAGTTCCAACAATCCAGTGGCTTACAAGAAGTGGCTGTTTTTCCTGCTCATAGGTTTTTGTCTTTGGGTCAACTGAGGTGGTGCTGTTTCAGCCTAGGAGTTAGATCAAGGTCTTCTTCACATGTTTCCCCTTCTGGAACCAGTGGCTACCCAAGTTAAGCCTCCCCATGACAGATAGCAGAAACCCAGGAGACAGAGTCAAATCAACAAGTGCCTGTAAAGCCCCTACTTGCGTTACGTCCTCTAGCATATTCTAGCAGCCAAACCAAGTCACAGGAACAAACTCACCATCTGTGAGACAAAGAAATACATTCTGCCTTCTTTTGTGGGAAGTGTTGCAAATCATATGCCGAAGATGTGGGTATGTCATTCTGTTATAGGGAGGGAGTGAAGAATTTGGAACAACCGAATTTGTCCAGTAGCCAGACCTGCCCCAAGTGGCAGGAGGAGGTGGTGGACTCTGGGCACATCCTCACTAACCGTTTTCTCTGTTCCTCGGCAGGAGCTGAGTGAGTACAACGCCACAGCCATAAAAAGCCCCACCAACACAGTCACTGTGCAGGGCCTCAAAGCCGGCGCCATCTATGTCTTCCAGGTGCGGGCACGCACCGTGGCAGGCTACGGGCGCTACAGTGGCAAGATGTATTTCCAGACCATGACCGAAGGTAAGTGGGGGCCAGAGCGCAGGAGGAGGGCATTGACTCCACAAACAGAAGGACCTTCTACAAACAGAAGGACATTGACTCCACAAACAAGGACCACCACTTCTATAAAGTGCCTTTGTGCAAATTAGGAAAGGCTTCTTCCCCCTTTCTAGATGTCAGTTCTCCCTCCATCCTGGGTGAGAACCTTCGTGCACTGTACAAACTCCACAGCCACATATGCAGGCATTGTTTCTGTGGCCCAGAAAGGTTATGGACTCCTCCGTTACCATCATGTCCTTTCCCAGGACCCTTGGGAGCCCAACCCTAACTTGCAAAGCTACTCTGAGCAAGCCGCTTCCATTCCCCAGCCCAGTTTCTTCTCATCTATAAAAATCAAAGTGTTATATATTCCATCTGAGGGAGCAAACGTATCTTATCTATACATCACGCCAATGATATGCAGTCGGATTGAGAAGCATTTTGAAGCGACATCTGAACTCAACAGGGAGAAGTGCTGGGATGGATTAGTAATGTCTTCCCTGGGCAAGAGAATGGGAAGTTGCAGCCCATGTGCTTTGTGTCTCTGAGTCTGGGACCACATGGTCTCTAAGCACCCTTCCTGCTCCAGTAATCTTTGAGAAGCCACATAGTTAAAGAATGCAGGCTCTAATGCCTGACAGATGGAAATTAAAGTGCTGATTCAGCTCTAGCTGTGTGGTCCTGAGTAACTCACCTTACCTCTCTGAGCCTCAATTTTCCCATTTATAAATGGCAATGATAACAGCTGACTCATTATCAGCATCATCAGGAAACTAGTGTCAGGAAGGGGTAAATGTACAGACCCTAGCACAGGGTTGGCATTAGGTCTCACATGGTTAGTGCTCACCAAAATAGAGTCAAGGTCATCGTTGTCATTGCTGTGAGTCTGGGGGTCTTTTCCCCAACCAACCAAACTCCAGAGCAGAATATTTATGACCAGACTGCAGCATCCCTTCTTAGCATCTGCTCCAACCACTGGACATAGGCATCATCCCTTGCCGAGTTAAACATTTTGGGGGGCTCCTGGACCCCTGAATTCTTGTCTTATCACAAAAATCCTCCTTTATAGCTCCACCATCACTTCTAGTACTCAGCACCTCTGTAAAATCCCTCTTCCTCATGGCAAGGGTTTTTCACCTCTCTAGGTCCTCTTGTATGTTGGTTGAGGGCCACTGACCTGGGGACTGGGGGACTGTCCCAGAATCTTTATTAATTCAACAAATATGTGCTTGTGCTAAGGACCCAGAAATGACCTAGTCCCTGACTTCAGCAAGCTCCTGCCTGGGCCTGGAGGCAATGAGAAGTAATAAAAATAAAGTGTTAAATAATGAAGATCTTGATGCCCTTGAGAATGCACTGAGGGGTTTCCAAGAGCCAGGGCCAGTGCTGAGTGCATTTTACACATTATCTCGCTTAAGCCCATGGCCTTGGGTTAAACGGACCTGGGTTCAAATGTTGGCACTGGCCACTGTCTAACTGTGTAAACTTAGGCCATTCACGATTTTGCTAAGCCTCAGTTTTCTGATCTGATAAATGGGATAATTACAGGTAGTACATCACAGAACTGTTCTGAGAATCACACAAGATATATACTTACCCATGATAGGCTCTTAAAACACTTAAAAACAATAATAGTTAATATTTACTGAGTACTTACTATGGGCTACAAGTCACTCTAAGTGGGCTTTTTATTCTTTTTTTTAAAGTATTTATTCATTTGGGGCTGGGTCTTTATTGGTGCATTCCAGACTTCTCTAGTTGCAGCAAGCTGGTGGCTACTCTTTATTGCTGTGTGTGGGCTTCTCACTGCAGTGGCTTCTCTAGCTGCGGAACACGATCTCTGGAGTGTGCCGGCCCAGTAGTGGTGGTGCCCAGGCTTAGCTGCCCCGTGGCATGTGGGATCTTCCCACATCAGGGATCAAACCCACATCCCCTGCATTGGCAGGCACATTCTTAACCACTGGACCACCAGGAAGTCCCACTCTAAGTGTTTGACACAAAAATCCTATGATGGGAACTATTCTCCACACTTTGTAGATGAGGAAACTGAGCCACAGAGATAAGTCACTTTACCAGAGATGGCACCACTGGGACTGCAACCCAAGGAGTTTGGCTTGAGAGTCTGTGCTTTGACCTGCCTCTGTATATGCGTCAGCTTATTATTATTCAGCTCAGTTCAGTCTCTCAGTCGTGTCCGACTCTTTGCGACCCCATGGACTGCAGCACGCCAGGCTTCCCTGTCCTTCACCAACTCCCGGAGTTCACTCAAACTCATGTCCATCGAGTCGGTGATGCCATCCAGCCATCTCATTCTCTGTCGTCCCCTCCTCCTCCTGCCTTCAATCTTTCCCAGCATCAGGAACTTTTCCAATGAGTCAGTTCTTCGCATCAGGTGGCCAAAGTATTGGAGTTTCAGCTTCAACATCAGTCCTTCCAATGAATATTCAGGACTGGTTGGATCTCCTTATTGATTTTCATATCAACGTTGAGATGTAGGCATTGTTATGCCCATTTTATAGATGAAAAGTTGAGTGCTGGAGCAGTTCATGGATTTGTCCTAGGTTCCTTGTGAGGGAGTAACAGCCAGTTCTCCACCTGATGCTCTGTCTGGAGTGGCAGAGAGTCTAGGGATCCCAGGAGACCCAGGGCAGTGGGGATCCAGGGGGTTAGGACCCCCTGAGCCAGGCTGAGAACAATGCGCTGTGCTTCCTCTCTAGCCGAGTACCAGACCAGCATCCAGGAGAAGCTGCCACTCATCATTGGCTCCTCGGCGGCCGGCCTGGTCTTCCTCATCGCCGTGGTTGTCATCGCCATCGTGTGTAACAGGTGGGTAGTGTCCCCCTGCCTGGGCCAGGCCTGGGTTCCGAGAGGGCTGCCCATCCATTTGCCATCCCTGAACAGGGTCTGTGTCCAGAGGGGGCAGGAGGGGCTAGGGGAGGCCTGGAGCCCCCCAGGTGGCCTCCCACCGCCTAAACAGCCACAGTTGGCAGGCCACCCCTCTGGTCAGGTGTTGCCCTGGGCAAGTCCACACTCCACGGAGGTGGCTCACCGTGACGCTAATACTCCAGCACAAAGGGCCAGCTCAGAACCGTGGGCGGGAAAGACTGCACGATGCAGGAAGCCAGGGGACAGGGAAGGGGGAGTACAGATCGCCCCACTTTCTGCTCTAGCAGAAGCCCCTTCGTGAACAGGTCCAGGAGAAAGCTGAGCAGCTCAGCCGGCTGAGGTGGCTGGAGAGAGAGGGGACATGGACAAAGCGAGGTGGGGAAAGGGGCATCCAAGTGACTGGCACAGCGCGTGCAAAGGCAAGCAGCGGGCCTGGCTCCTGGACTTGCTGGACCTGATGCAAAGACTGTCCCTTCTTCCTTAGAGCTTTCTACTATATTTATTTTTGGCCGCACTGCACGGCCTGCAGGATCTTATTTCCCCAACCAGGGATCGAACCTGTGCCCCTTGCAGTGGAAGGGCAGGGTTCTAACCACTGGACCACCAGGGAAGTCCCAAGAGCTTCCCACTTGAGAACAGACTAGGTCTTAAGGTCAGATGGACAGAAGCCTCTGGGTTTCTGGGACCAGGGGCCAGAGATGCCTTTGCTCTTTGAAAGGGGCTTGGCTGGAGAGAGGACAGGGGAAATAGTATGCCTGGACTTAAAGTTGGAGAGGTGGGAAGGGCTGGGGGCAGGGGGAACCAGGGAGAGTGAGGCTGCTAGGCAAGGGGCCAGCAGGGAATTCTCTGGCAAGGAGGTGGTTTCCAGGGCCCGCCCACCCTCTCCATATCACCTGCTGTGGCTCCCATCTCCCCGGGCGCCTCCAGGTGGCTCCAGCCCTTTGCTCTTGTTCCAGAAGACGGGGGTTTGAACGTGCTGACTCGGAGTATACAGATAAGCTGCAACACTACACCAGTGGCCACAGTACGTATACCCCGGCAGGGCCGGCACACCGAGATCCTTCACTTGTCAGCTCCCAGCAACCTCTCCAGCCTCCTTTCTCTGTCTGCCTCCTCCCTTGCTGCAGTCAGACTGAATGTCGAGCTGTTGTTCCCTGAACATGGACATGCTGTTCCTTCTGCCTGGAGCACTCTCCCCTCTCTTGTCCTGGCTAGCTCACTCCCTCAGGCTTCATCATGTACAAACCCCTCTGAGAAACCTTCCTTGATCCGCACCCTACCCTGAATGCACAGCGCCCTCTACCTGGCTGCATGGTGATGGTCATCTCCCGGTCCCTCCACCATTATAGTGGGGGCACTTGGGGACCTGAAATCGTGTCTCACAGTCACCACCCACTCTCCGGTGTTAGCTGGCTGCCCAGCACAAGCAGGCACTGGACAGATTGGCAGAATAAATATCGGGTATGCCAAAATGTATGTTCAGGTTTTTCTATAAAATGGTATGGGAAACAAACTTTTTGGCCAACCCAATACATGATCTGAGTGAGCCGATGAGGACCCCAGGCTGTGACAGCAGAGGGGAGAGAAGGGAGCCCGGAAGCCCATTCTTGTGCTGCTCAGTGACTCCTTGGCTGCCTCTTCCCGACCCCCGCACCGTGCCCCCATTTCCTTCACTGTCCCATGCCACCTTCGGCCAGGGCTGGGGGCACATGTGCCAGACACACCCAGAGCAGATGTCTCTTCCCGGGGGCGCCAAGCAGAGAGAAGAACAGAGTATAGATTCCTCTCCGTCTGATCTTGGCAGAACCAACCATCTGTGTGGGGGAGAGGAGATACAGATCCTCACTTTGGCTTACTTGGCAAATGGGAATTCCAAGTGGGTCCCCTATAGGCTCTCAAACTGTGCTCAGTGGGGTACCCTAGGGCTTCTCAGATGGTCCCCAAGTGAGGGGGTCATCCGCCCATCCCTTCAGTTGTCACATATTTGTTGTGGCTCATTATGTACGTCAGGCTCTGCTCCAGGTGCTGGGGACACACAAGGAAACAAACACCATATTCCTGCCCTGGTGAAAGTTATATACTAGTGGGAGGGACAGCAAAACTATTACATTTAGAATGGATAAGCAACAAGGTCCTCATGGATCGGGCAGGGAACTATACTCAATATCCTGTGACACACCATAGTGGAAAAGAATATTAAAAAAGAATATATATATGTGATAACTGAGTCACTTTGCTGTACAGCAGAGATTGGCAGAACACGGTAAATCAACTATACTTCAATTTTTTAAAAGTGACAGGTATGTTTAAAATAAATGCAAACTATTGATAAACTTTTAAAAACAGGGTTTACATTTTCTGCAAGATTAAAAGAATTCTGAAGATTGGTTGTACATCAGTATGACTGTACTTAATAATGCTGAACTGCACATTTTGAAATGGTTAAAATTGTGCAGTTTATATTATGCATATTTTACCACAATTTTTAAAAAGAATATAATAAAAAATCCTAGGAAATTTTTTAAAATACATGCAATAAATGGGCAAAGTGTATGGTGTATCAGAAGACGAAAGTGCTGTGGGAAAAAAGCAAGGTAGGAAAGGGTGATTCAGAGCTGCAGGGGTTCAGTTTCAGTTCAGTCGCTCAGTTGTGTCCAACTCTTTGCAATTCCATGGACTGCAGCACACCAGGCTTCCCTGTCCATCACCAACTCTCAGAGCTTGCTTAAACTCATGTCCATCAAGTCAATGATGCCATCCAACCATCTCATCCTCTGTCGTCCCCTTCTCCTCCTGCCTTCAATCTTTCCAAGCATCAGAGTCTTTTCAGATGAATCGGTTCTTCGCATCAGGTGGCCAAAGTAGTGGAGTTTCAGCTTCAGCATCAATCCTTCCAATGAATATTCAGGATTGATTTCCTTTAGGATGGACTGGTTTGATCTTCTTGCAGTCCAAGGGACTCTCAAGAGTCTTCTTCAACACCACAGTTCAAAAGCATCTTCATCGCTCAGCTTTCTTTATAGTCCAACTCTCACATCCATACATGACTACTGGAAAAACCATAGCTTTGACTAGACAGACCTTTGTTGGCAAAGTAATGTCTCTGCTTTTTAATATGCTGTCTAGGTTGGTCATAGCTTTTCTTCCAAGGAGCAAGCGTCTTTTAATTTCATGGCTGCAGTCACCATCTGCCATGATTTTGGAGACCAAAACAGTAAAGCCTCTCACCATTATCCATTTTTTCCCCATCTATTTCCCGTGAAGTGATGAGACCAGATGCCTCGCTCTTGTTTTCTGAATGTTGAGTTTTAAGCCAACTTTTTCTCTCTCCTCTTTCACTTTCATCAAAAGGTTCTTTAGTTCTTCTTCGCGACTTCATTTTGCAATGGCAAAGAATGTTCAAACTATTGCACAATTGTACTCATCTCACACCCCAGCAAAGTAATGCTCAGAGTTCTCCAAGCAGGGTTAGAGCAGTGTTGTTAGTGTTAATTTGGGAATGCTGTGCTGGGTTTTTGCTGCTGTGCACAGGCTTTCTCTAGTTGCCAAGAGAGGGGGATACTCCCCAGCTGTGGTGTGTGGGCTCTAGGTCTCGCGGGCTTCAGGAGTTGCAGCACATGGGCTCAGTAGTTGTGGCACACGGGCTTACTTGCCCTGGGGCACGTGGAATCTTCTTGGGTCAGGGATCGAACTCACATCCCCTGCAATGGCAGGCGGATTCTTAACCACTGGACCACCAGGGAAGTCCAGGCCTTGGTTTTTATTCTGAGTGAAATGAGAAGCCTGTGGAAGGGTCTGAGAAAAAGACGGACAGGTTTCACAGCTCTGACTGGTGGAACACGGACTGGGCGGTGCCAGGCAGGACAGTGCAGGGACCGGGGGGTGGCTGTTGGGATAATCCAGGGAAGATAGGATGGAGGTTGGACCAGGGTGGCAGCGGGAGAAGTGGTGGGAAGGCGGTGGGTTCTGACACACTTTGAAAGTAGAGCGACTGGATTCGCCAATTCAGGGCATACGATAAAGAGCAGAGTCAAGGAGTTCTTGATATTAAGCGTGTGTGTGTGTGTGCGTGCGCACGCGCACACATGCTTTGCTCAGTCCTGTCTGACTCTTTGCAACCCCATGAACTGTAGCCCACCAGGTTCCTCTGTCCATGGAATTTTCCAGGCAAGAATATTGGAGTGGGTAGCCATTTCCTTCTCTAGGGGATCTTCCCGACCGGGGGGTCAAACCTGTGTCTCTTATGTCTCCTGCACTGTAGGCAGATTCTCTACCACTGTGCCACCTGGGAGGCCCCTCTGGGTAAAACTTAATTTGAAGTCAAAGTTCTTGAGCTTAAAAATCATTTTTAGACATCAATGTAAAAAGAATTAAACCATTAAAATTTCCAGAAGACAATTTAGGTAACTATTTAATTGACACGTGGAGGGAAAAGCACTTTCTAAGCACAAAAGCAATGAAAGGATCATAAGACAAAAGTGGACAAATTTAAGGACACAGAAATAAAGATCCAGCTGTATGTTAAAAATAAAACTCGTAAATCCCATCACCCCACCCTGTTCCCCAAATAATAAAATCGTGATGGTAGATACAGCTAAACATATTGTGTTCTATGGGCCAAGAGCTACTTTAATGCTCAACATGTATTTCTTCATTTAACCCTGATAATTTCCCACTTTGAATATGAGAAGCCAGGGCACAGAGGGGTCCCCCAGTTGTGCGAGGCAAACACTGGGGTACAAACACAATCTTGGCCACGCTGTGCTGCCTCCACCCTTCTGAGTGAGACAGGCTCACATGCTCCATCACCTGGAGCCATTCAGGAGCATCACTGTTTGGAGCAGCAAGTCAGTAACAAGGAAACAGGTGACAGCAGGGGTTTATTTTAAAAACAGACTCCAGAATAGAACATGTTGTTCGTATATCAGCGCATTCTCAAGCTCATGCCCCTACTCTCTGCATCTGAACAGGGTTCTGCTGTTTTGTTTTTTTCCTCAAAACACTGCCAGCCCCGTGATCACATATCCACCAGCAACCCTGTGTGGCTGGGACAGAGGAGGAAGCTAAGGCCTGGTTATGTGTGTGACTGACCCAAGGTCACCCTCATGGACTCGTGTTTTCTGTTGTCCAGCAAATGCTGAACGAGTGCTGACGTCTATGGTGCCTGGACATGGAGCCAGAGGGACGCACCGGGTTTCTCAACCCTACTTTGCTACTGGCCAGCTCAGTGACCTTGGGGAAGTCGCTGGAAGCTCAGGAAAAACCACTCTGAGCCTTGGCATCCTTATGTGGGAAGTAGAAGGAATGATGCTTCTTTCACAGAGTTTTGAGGATTAAATGAATTAATGGATGTTAAAGTGCTTTGTAATAATAATATGTGATAATAACCAACTCCTCGTGATAATAATTAACAATTATTCAGTGCTTTCTGGTTGCCAAATACTGAACAAAACCTTTTCAAAAGATTCTCACTTAATCTCTGCAACCCCCTTATGAGATAGGGGATTTGTTTATTATCTCCATTTTGCAGATGAAAAAAGTGAGATGCGGAAAGGTGAAGTAACTTGCCCAAGGGCACGCAGCCAGATCAATACAGTGGTTGATCCTGAATTCAGACTCAAAAAGCAACTTATTTGTGACCATTATTGCTGGAAGATCCAGAATTCAAATCCAGGTCTCTGGATGCCCGGTTCCTCCTTCCCTCATCTTGAATTTCCCGCATGGGTTCAGGATGGCACGTGACCCTGTTGGTGACCCAGACAGTCATAAATCATTCAACTGCAGTTCAGAAAACGCCCCTCCTGGGAGCCAGGCCTTGTACAAAGCTCTGGCCACAGGGAGCTCGCATTCTATCCCAAGACACTGGTGGGGAAGCACCCAGAGTAAACCAGTAGCTTGGTAGTTGTAAGTGTAGACTTTCAAGGCAGACAACCTGGATTCCAACAACACTTCTGCCACTAATGAGCTATGTCCACATCCCCTTGGGCAAGCGACTTGGCCTTATTCATGCCTGCATTCACGGCTGCGCCGGGGCGTCACTGCTACGCACAGGCTTTCTCCCGTTTGCTGAGCGGGGGCTCTTCTTCATGCTGGCGCCCAGGCTGTCGCTGCAGTGACTTCTCTCGTCTCGGAGCACGAGCCCAGCAGTTGCAGCGCCCGGGCTTGGTTGCTCCGCGGCATGTGGGACCTTCCCGGACCAGGAGTCGAACCTGTGTCGCCTGCATTGTCAGGCAGATCTTAACCACTGGACCACCAGGGAAGTCCCATTTAGCCTTTCTTATACCAGTTTCTTCATCAAAAAATGGGGGAGACTGTTCAGTTAAGTTCAGTCGCTCAGTCGTGTCCGACTCTTTGCGACCCCATGAATCACAGCACACCAGGCCTCCCTGTCCATCACCAACTCCCGGAGTACACTCAAACTAATGTCCATCGAGTCGGTGATGCCATCCAGCCATCTCATCCTCTGTCGTCCCCTTCTCCTCCTGCCCCCAATCCCTCCCAGCATCAGAGTCTTTTCCAATGAGTCAACTCGTCGCATGAGGTGGCCAAAATATTGGAGTTTCAGCTTCAGTATCAGTCCTTCCAATGAACACCCGGGACTGATCTTCTTTAGGATGGACTGGTTGGATCTCCTTGCAGTCCAAGGGACTCTCGAGTCCTCTCCAACACCACAGTTCAAAAGCATCAATTCTTTGGCGATCAGCTTTCTTCACAGTCCAACTCTCACATCCATACATGACCACTGGAAAAACCATAGCCTTGACTAGACGGACCTTGGTTGGCAAAGTAATGTCTCTGCTTTTTAATATGCTATCTAGGTTGGTCATAACTTTCCTTCCAAGGAGTAAGCATCTTTTAATTTCATGGCTGCAATCAGCATCTGCAGTGATTTTGGAGCCCCCCAAATAAAGTCTGACACTGTTTCCACTGTTTCCCCATCACTGTTGGGTTGGACCGAATGAAATGGCGGTTTTCATAGATCAGGAGGAGTCAGATATTGACAGTTTCATAGGGCTCAGTCTCAGTCAGTCAGTTCAGTTCAGTCGCTCAGTCGTGTCCGACTCTCCGCGACCCCGTGAATCACAGCACGCCAGGCCCCCCTGTCCATCACCAACTCCCGGAGTTCACTCAAACTCATGTCCATTGAGTCGGTGATGCCATCCAACCATTTCATCCACATGGGTTCTGTCTAATACTAGTATTTACCCAGAAAGATTGTCAGGGAAGATTAACTGGGTCAATACCTATTAAGTGCCTAGAACAAGGTCTGGTATGTGGTAAAACCATGCTAAACTGTGAGCCAATCATACAATCAATGGTGAGGTGAAACCAGAGGGTCACCGAAGCAGGAACGGCAGCACTCAGAGCCATATAGTCAAAAAGTATTTATTAAGTGCCTACTGTATACCACCCTCAAATATACTCTAGAGAAAACATTTTAGAGCAAGGGCTCATAACTTGAGAGTTCTTAACTCCTAGAGCTTCCAGGGCCTATAAACATTCCAAAATTATATGCTGACCATGGGCACATGCACACACGTGTGAATTCTTGGCCAGGAAGCAGAATTCATAGCTATCATAAAATTCCCGAAGGTATTTGTGACCCCAGACAGGTGGAGAGAGAAAACAAGGGCGTGTCAATGAGTAAGGCTAGTATTCTTTCAGTATTATTTATTGCGGAGAAGGCAATGGCATCCCACTCCAGTACTCTTGGCTGGAAAATCCCATGGACAGAGGAGCCTGGTAGGCTGCAGTCCATGGGGTCATGAAGAGTTGGACATGACTGAGCAACTTCACTTTCACTTTTCACTTTCATGCATTGGAGAAGGAAATGGCAACCCACTCCAGTGTTCTTGCCTGGAGAATCCCAGGGATGGCGGAGCCTGGTGGGCTGCCGTCTATGGGATCGCACAGAGTCAGACACGACTGAAGCGACTTAGCAGCAGCAGCAGCATTTAGTGAGCGTCATCTGTGTGCCAGGTCCTGGGATTTAGCAAGAACAAGACAGACATGGCCTCTGTGCCCCTGGGGGAGAGAGGGTAAAGCAAGCCCTCACAGGCAGGAAAGTGTTCCAGAGAGGGGTGGTGGGAGACTGTGGGCCTGCAAATCCAGGAGCCCTGGTACAAGGTAGAAAAGTCATACAGACATCTGTGGGAGTGGCTGTGGGGACAGAGCAGTGGCAGCCTGAGAAGGTCTTGGTCCCCTCTGGAGGGATCCAGGCAGACTTCACAGAGGAGGTGGCATTCGACCTGGACACAAGGGAAGAAAAGGGTGCTCCAGGTAGAGAGAACCACATGAACAGCAGCAGAGAGGCAAGAAACTGTGAGGCGTGTCCAGGACCTCTGGCTAAGTAATTCCTCGTCCTGGCATGCAGAGTATCAGGGAGCTGTCAGTGGAGGCCATTATGAAGCATTTGGAAGGCCAGATGAAGGCACTCACCCTTAAGGACTTCCTTTAAGCCAGAGGTCCCCAGGGACAGTTTCGTGGAAGAGAATTTTTCCACAGACCAGTGTCAGGGGTGGAGGGATGATTCAAGAGCATCACATTTACTGTGATTTCTATTATGATTTTTATTTCTATTATGATCATTAGTGTGTGTTAATCACTCAGTCGTGTCCAACTCTTTGCAACCCTGTCCATGGAATTCTCTAGGCAAGAATACTGGAGTGGGTTGCCATGCCCTCCTTCAGGGGATCTTCCCAACCCAGGGATCAAACTCAGGTCTCCTGAATTGCAGGTAGATTCTTTACCATCTTGAGTCACCAGGGAAGCCCTCTGTTATTATTACATTGTGATATGTAATTAAATAATTCTACAATTCACCGTAATACAGAATGAGTGGGAGCCCTGAGCTTGTTTTCCTGCAACTAGACGGTCCCACTTGGAGGTTATAGGAGAGTGATCAGTTCAGTTCAGTCCCTCAGTCACGTCCAACTCTTTGCGACCCCATGAACTGCAGCACGCCAGGCCTCCTTGTCCATCATCAACTTCCAGAACTTACTCAAACTCATATCCATTGAGTCGGTGATGCCATCCAACCGTCTCATCCTCTGTCACCCCCTCCTCCTCCCCGCTCTGGGGAGAGTGATAGAGAGCAGCTATAGATACAGATGAAGCTTTGCTCACTTGCATGCCACTCACCTCCTACTGTGTGGCCTGCTTCCTAACGGGTACCAGTCCAAGTGGCCCGAGGGGGTTGGGGACCCCTGCTGTAAGTGATGGAGCCCTCCTGACTAGCACTCCTGTCCAAGGCTTGGGGACAGCATCTGATTGGTTGGCAGCATCCAAACAGGCTTTGAGCTCCCACCATGCTTCTCCTTAGCTCCCTGAACTGACCCATTCCTGTCCTCCCTCCCCAGCTGGCCCAGCAGGAAGAGCTTCCCCCAGTTCTGTTGGCAGGGAAACGAAAAGTCAGTTACCAAGAGCCACAGCCCAGACACTGAGTCTGGGCAAAAAAGAAAGCATCTTTGAGGGAGCTGATGCCCCCACTCTGGGGAGGGCTGACTGGGGAAGGAGGAATCACAGATGAATCCAGGAGGACGAAGCATGGGCCAGATCTGGGTGCGAAGCAGTGAGCAGGGTGATTCAGGGCAGTGGCCCTCGGCTCAATTCTGACAGACCTAGGTTCAAATGCTGGCTGTGTCACTTGCTAGCTGTGTGGCCTTGGACAAATTACTTAGCCTCTCTGAGCTAAAGTTTTCTCTCACGTGAAATGAGAATAATGATCTCATTCAAAAAACTAAGATCATGACATCCAGTCCCAACACTTCATGGCAAATAGATGGGGGGAAAAAGTGGAATCAGTGACTGATTTTATTATCTTGGGCTCCAGAATCACTGCACACGACTCCAGAATCATGGTGACTTCAGCCATGAAATTAAAAGATCCCTGCTCTCTGGAAGAAAATCTATGACAAACCTAGACATATTAAAAAGCAGAGACATCAGTTTGCCAACAAAGGTCTGTCTAGTCAAAGCTATGGTTTTTCCAATAGTCATTTACTATTGTAAAGGACCATTACTATTGATGTTAGAGTTGGACCATAAAGAAGGCTGAGTGCAGAAGAATTGATCCTTTCAAATTCTGGTGTTGGAGAAGACTCTTGAGAGTCCCTTGGACTGCAAGGAGATCAAACCAGTCAATCCTAAAGGAAATCAGTCCTGAATATTCATTGGAAAGACTGATGCTATAGCTGAAGCTCCAATACTCTGGTCACCTGATGCAAATTGCCAAGACCAGACCCTGATGCTGGGAGAGATTGAGGGCAAGAGGAGAAGGGGGCAACAGAGGACAAGATGGCGTCACCCATTCAATAGACATGAGTTTGAGCAAACTCATGGAGATGGTGAAGAACAGGGAAGCCTGATGTGCTGAAGTCCTTGGGGTCGCAAAGAGTCAGACAGGACTTAGCAACTAAACAACAACCTCTAGGAGTTGTTGGGTGGAGGAGATGGGATTATACATATAAAGAGCCTGGCACAGTGTTGGGCAGAGACAAAGAGCTCAGAGAGTGGAAACTGGCATTGTTATTCTTCTATCTCTAACATCTAGATTCTGTCAATCTGCAGACTCGGTCAATCTGAGTGTCTACTGTGTGCAGAGCGTTCATTATGCAGTGCGCCAGGGAGGGAGGGATGAGATAAAAAATGTGCACCCATCCCCCCTTCCCAGGCTCCCACGACGGTGGGTTCTTTAAATCATCTCACTTAATTCCTATAGTTTTATTTTTATTTATTTAGGTGTGCTGGCTCTTCGTTGTGGCACATAGGCTCAATAGTCGTAGCACACAGGCTTAGTTACCCCGGCATGTGGGATCTTATTTCCCCAATCAGGGATTGAACCCTAGTCCCCTGCATTGGAAGGCAGATTCTTAACCACTGGACCACCAAGGAAGTTGCAAGACAGTGATTCTTAACCTCTTTTGAGGTCAGAGGCTCCTCTAAGTCTGCTAAAAGTTTTGGGTCCTGTGCCCAGAGAAACACAAATATACATATGTATGTGTATAAAATTATAAGGGAAACCAGAAAAAAAATTCTATATTCAGAGATAGATTTTTGGAGAACTTTTATTTTCAACAATATTTATTTACATAATTCTAAACTATAAGGAGTGTAAATTATTTTTCTAATCCAAAAAGACAATAATCATGTATTCCATTTCAGCAGCCCCACTCAACCCATCCTGGGCCTACCAAGTGGTTCACAGGCCCAAATTAAGAAAACTCTGACCTAAAGGGCTAGGCAGACACCCACATAAATAATACAAAATAAAACTCATGTGTTAGAGCAGTGGTTGGCAAGCTTTTCTGTAAAGGATCAGACAGTAAATATTTTAGGCTTTGCAGGCCTTATGGTCTCTGTTGTAACTGATCAGCTCAGCCACTGGAGCGTGAAAGCAGTCACAGACAAAGGAATGTGGGTGGCTGTGTTCCAATAAAACTTTATTTATGACACTTTATTGCAAAACAGGCAGTGGGCCATTTTGCCAACCCCTATGTTAGAGGTTCCAGCTCTTAGATGACTGGAATGTCTGAACTGGAGGCTGAGAGTGGTCAACTAATAAGTCCAAGGTCACGCAGCTAAGCAGGGTTGTGGCCCCATTCACCAACCAGCCAAGCCTTGCTACGGCCCAGGGACTCCAGTGCCCAACTCCTAGAGCTGCTGCCCCCAAAGTTGCAGCTCCTGGAGCAGGGAGAGGAGGGCCCCGGCTGGGTGAGAGCCAGATGGTCTGGGAAGTGGAAGACTAGTCATCTGGGAGGAGGAAAGAGGGATCATCTTTGCCTTCCTTCAAAGCACGTTGCTGACTCACCACTGAGGTCAGAATTGGGTCTTTAGTATCCAAGTCACCATCTTCTTTTCTGCATCAAAAATAAAAATCCATATCAGATCAGGAATTAAATTCATATGCCCCGTGTCCAGCCTCCTGCTGATCACCAGGGAGTATGAGATCCAGAAAAGTTTGAGACTTGGCTAGCAGAGGGACTCAGGAGGTGGGCCTAGGAGCTGTGGGTACTCAGATGCTTGTGAGGCAGCCCCTCCAGTGCCTGGGATGCCTGAGGCAGCCAGAAAGTCTCCTGAGCAGAGAGAAGGCTTGAATTAGGCCTTGAAAAGCAGGGAGATCTCCTTAGTAAAAGACCAAGAACATGGTCTATTGCCTGCTCGTTCTGTATTTTTGTTCCAGTTCCTTCTGCTCCTTTCTTGTCTTCCTCTTCCTTTACTTTGCACCCCCTAATTCTGTATCACAAGTGTGACAAGCCTATCTATCCTTTCATGCCCACGCTCGAACAGACATTGTTAATCAATCCCCACAGTCTTTTAGCTGCTGGAGGAAGCCCTTATTAATCAATTACAGTTGGAACAAAAACTAGAACCTATTTGCTATCCCTGCTGACCTTTCTGTTCCCCTCACCCTTCTACTTAGCTCAGTGCCCACCTTCTCACTGAGACCCAGAGAAGTCAAGTGAAAATGCAGGGTGTTGTTCAGCTCTTACTGGGGCCCTGTGGGAGAGTCCCTCCCTCCACAGAGGGACTGGTTCGCACTTTTCCATCTGTCCACCTCTTGAGTCTGTGCATGTGACTGAGCCTGACCTTCTCTCCCAGTGACCCCAGGCATGAAGATCTACATTGACCCTTTCACCTATGAAGACCCCAATGAGGCAGTGCGGGAGTTTGCCAAAGAAATTGACATCTCCTGTGTCAAAATTGAGCAGGTGATCGGAGCAGGTAGGTGACTGGTACCCTCCCAAGTACCATGGCCTCAGCCATGGGTGGTGGGGGGACCACCCCAATGTGTACTCCTGGGCTGGAGGGCAGGATGCCTCAGAGGACCCTCCAAGGCCTGACACTCAGAATATCCAAGGTGCAAGGGCTCCCAAAGATGTCCAGTAAAACTACCTCATCATCACGTGAGGAAACAGGCCCAGAGAAGGAGCTTGCTAACATCAGAGACCGAGCTAGTTCTGGGACCCGGTACTCTGGACTCTGTCTAATGCTTTGTCCTTCCCACCATTCATCCCAGGTCCCTCGCTCCATCTCCCCAGGTCCCCCTACATCCTCACCCCACGCCCAGCCAAACACCACGGTTGGCCACAAAGGGTTTACTCTTCCTCCTGAAGGTGGCTGAGACTCTTTGTGGCCCTTGTACTCTCTAAAGGGATTCTGTGTCTGCGAGGATTAACTGACCATGGAGGAGGAAAAAGCTCCTGCAGGCCCCAGGGGCAGAGGTGACAGGGAAGAGGGAGGTGGCGCTTCCACCTGCTGAGTGACATCCTGCCTCTTTGGTGTGTCTGTCCCAGGGGAGTTTGGTGAGGTATGCAGTGGCCACCTGAAGCTGCCGGGCAAGAGAGAGATCTTCGTGGCCATCAAGACCCTCAAGTCGGGCTATACCGAGAAGCAGCGCCGGGACTTTCTGAGCGAGGCCTCCATCATGGGCCAGTTTGACCATCCCAACGTCATCCACCTGGAGGGCGTGGTTACCAAGAGCACACCTGTGATGATCATCACTGAGTTCATGGAAAACGGCTCCCTGGACTCCTTCCTCCGGGTAGGGAAAGCCAAGAGTGGTGGGGCAGGAAGAGGAGTGGTGAGCACAGCTGTATGCTGTCAGAGCCTGAAAGGTCTTGGAAAGATCGTGGTCAAGAACGGCTGCTCACTGCCACTTCCTATTCCTTTACCCACGGCATGCATGCGTGCTAAGTCACTTCAGTTGTGTCTTGACTCTGCAACCCTATGGACTGTAGCTGTCCAGGCTCCTCTGTCCATGGGATTCTCCGGGCAAGAATACTGGAGTGGGTTGCCATAACCTCCTCCAGGGGACCTTCCTGACCCAGGGATGGAGGGATTGAACCCACGACAGGCATTGCTAATAAATCCCAGACTCTCTCCTGCCAAACCCAGAAGCAATCTATCAGGGAAACCACAGCCAGTCGATCAGAGTTAGCATACAACCTGAAATCTGTTCCCTCCGAGCACTTAGCCAGCCTTCTCATTATGCCCAAGAGAAAAGCTGAGGCTCTCAGAGAAGTAGAGTGTGCCCAGGGTTACCCAGAGGCTCGAGATGAGAGCCAGGACTGGAACCAGGTCTCCTGACCCTCAGTCCAGAGCTTTCACCGGGTTTGGATTTCCCCAAAGCTATACAGGGAGAGACTTTGGAGTGCAAGGCAACAGAGGAAAGTTTCTAGGCCCCCCGAGAAGTCTCAGTCAACCAGCTAGACAAAGAGCGCTGACTGGGAATCAGAAGTATGCCACTGGGAGGGGAGGGATAAACTGGAAGTTGGGATTGACACATACGTACTACCATAAATAAAATCTTTCCCAGCATCAGGGTCTTCTCCAGTGAGTCAGATGCTGGGAAAGATTGAAGGCAAAGGAGAAGAGGGCGCCAGAGGACGAGATTGTTAGATGGCATCACTGACTCAATATACATGAGCTTGGGTGAACTCTGGAAGATAGTGAGGGACAGGGAGGCCTGGCATGCTGCAGTCCATGGGGTCAGAAAGAGTCAGACAGGACTTAGCAACTGAACAGCAACATATATATACACACACACACACATATAAGATAACTAATAAGGACCGACTGCACAGCACAGGGAATTCTACTCAGTACTTTGTACTGACCTATATGGGAAAAATCTAAACAAAGAGTGGGTATATGTGTAACTGATTCACTTTGGTGCACACCTGAAACTAACAGCATTGTAAATCAGTTATACCGCAAAAAAAAAAAAAAAATTTAAGAAGTATGCCATTGAACTACTTGCTATTTAACAAATATTTATTAAGCACCTAGTATGTGCCAGGAGCCTTCCATGCACCTTCTTGTTGAACACTGAGTGCCCTAGAAGGTGGGAATTACTTATTCCCATTTAACACACAGTTGAGGAAACAGGGGCTTCCCTGGTAGCTCAGCTGGTAAAGAATCTGCTTGCAATGCAGGAGATCCCAGTTTGATTCCTGGGTTGGGAAGATCCGCTGGAGAAGGGATCAACTACCCACTCCAGTATTCTTGGGCTTCCCTGATGGCTCAGCTGGTAAAGAATCCACCTGCAATGCAGGAGACCTGGGTTCGATCAGTGGGTTGGGAAGAGCCCCTGGAGAAGGGAAAGGCCTGGTATTCTGGCCTGGAGAATGCCATGGACTGTATAGTCTGTGGGGTTGCAAAGAGTCGGACATGATGAGCGACTCTGACTTTCAAGACTCTGAGAGGTTAGGTCACATGTCCAAAGTTGCACAGCCAGCAAGGGAAAAAACCAGAATCCAGCCAGCCCTGGAGCCCATATTCTCTCCACCACCCTGAAAGCAGCCTCTCCTGGACCTCTCTAAGGCCCCTGCGCATCTGAGTCCTTCGCACAGGGAGCCCAGGCCAGGGCGACAGGGTCCGGGGCCCCACTGTGAGAACGCGCCAGTGATCTGACGCACGCTCTCCCATTCACTCTGCTTCCTCCACTTCTCCCAAAGCAAAATGATGGGCAGTTCACAGTCATCCAGCTGGTGGGCATGCTGCGGGGCATCGCGGCTGGCATGAAGTACCTGGCCGACATGAACTATGTCCACCGCGACCTGGCCGCCCGCAACATCCTCGTCAACAGCAACCTGGTCTGCAAGGTGTCTGACTTCGGGCTCTCACGCTTTCTGGAGGACGACACCTCAGACCCCACGTACACCAGCGCCCTGGTAAGACGGAGGCAGGGAACAGTGGAGCCGCGGGGCCGGGAAAGAGGGCGGACATCCGTCTCTCCCCACAACACGTTCTCACCAACACTTGCTCATGCCAAGCGCTGTTCTGAGCCCTGGAGAGGTAGAGACATAAACCCGATTTCTGCCCTCTTGGAGCTCACAGGCTGGGGCTCACAGATGTACAGAGCATCACCAAGCGATGGGGCTAAGAGTCAGACACCAGACTTGGGAGGCGGAGGGAGGCTTGCTAAGAGGGAATGACAGCTGAACTGAAAGCCAAGTGCCAGTAAAAGTTTGCCAGATGCTGTATTCTCACGGGCACATGTGACTGGCACACAGGCTGTCGGGGAAAGTGGTGGGCAACCATGCTGGAGAGGTAGGCAGGGCCACATCTCAGAGACCCTTGATTGCCCAAGCTCAGGCCTCTCTCCTGAAAGCTGTTAGGGTTGTTGAAGAGTTGCAGGGAGGCGGGGCGGGGTGGGGGTGTGTGTGGTTGTTTTGGTTTTGGGCTATGCTGGGTCTTCATTGAGGCATGCAATTGTGGCTTCTCTAGTTGCAGCTCCAGAGCGTGGGCTCAGTAGTTGCCGCGGACGGGCTTAGTTGCCCCACGGCATGTGGGATCCTAGTTCCCCAGCCAGAGGTCAAACCCATGTCCCCTGCATTGGAAAGATGAATTCTTAACCACTGGACCACCAGGGAAGGCCCTGTTGAAAAGTTTTAAACAGAAAGGAATAAGACAGTACCTGCCCTCAAAGATCCCAGAGGTAGTTCAAGTGGAAGCAGTGAAAAAGTGAAATGAAAGTGTTAGTCGCTCAGTCGTGTCTGCCTCTTTGCGACCCCGTGGACTGTAGCCCGCCAGGCTCCTCTGTCTGTGGGATTCTCCAGGCAAGGATACTGGAGTGGGTTGCCATCCCCTTCTCCAGGGGAACCTTCCTGACCCAGGAATCAAACCCAGGTCTCCCGCATTGCAGGCGGATTCTTTACCATCTGAGCCACTAGGGAAGTGGAGGCAGGCAAGCAGTCAAATGAGATGAGTACCACTCTCCAGGAGACGTGCCTCCTGATGACCTCAGTCATAGGAGTAAGAGCATGAGCCACCCTTTGTGGACTTAGGGAAAGGTGTGCAGAGGGACTTCAAGGATGGGGAGGCAGTTACCAGATGACAGGGTGGGAAAAGGTGCTTCATGCAGAGAGAAGGTCACAGGCACATGCCCCCGCAGGTCCGGAGCAGCAGGGCGAGTCTAGGGAAGCAATAAGGCACTTTGTGACGTTGCAGCACGGGGCGGAGGGTAGGGAGCTTTGCCAGCAGAGGCCATTCGGCTCAGCCTCCCACCCGTTGACGCTCCCCGATCTGCTCCCCAGGGTGGGAAGATCCCCATCCGCTGGACGGCCCCAGAGGCCATCCAGTACCGGAAGTTCACCTCGGCCAGTGACGTCTGGAGCTATGGCATCGTCATGTGGGAGGTGATGTCCTACGGGGAACGGCCCTACTGGGACATGACCAACCAAGACGTAAGTCTGCAAGGAGGTAGGCGCGGCCTCTCTGGACAGCCAGGCAGGAGGGGAAGACCCAGAACTCCTGGGCTTTTGCTCGACTTTCAGCGGGTAGGAGCAAGCGATCCTGGGTCCAGGCAGCTCCCAGCACAGTGCTGGTTGACTCAAACATCTGCATAAGACCCTGGACTCTCTGGGGGGTCAGGAGTAGAAAGCATGCTAAGTCGCTTCATTCGTGTCCAGCTCTTTGCGACCTGTGGACTGTAGCCAGCCAGCTCCTCTGTCAGTGGGATTCTCCAGGTAAGAATACTGGAGAGGGGTTGCCATTCGCTTTTCCAGGGGATCTTCCCGAGCCAATGATCAAACCTGCATCTCTCATGTTTCCTGCGTTGGCAGGCAGGTATTACCACTAGCGCCACCTGGAAAGCTCAGAAAAGGCCCACCCATCCACAAATAAGCAAATCTTCAGGATGCAGCCACCTGTGGCCAACCCTAAGTGACCATGTCTGCCCCTCAGGGGTTCACCACCCATATGAGGAACAAGACAGTCATTCAGGGAACCAGATAGAGTTATCAGGTGCTATGTATGGTCAGGTGGTAAAGTGAAGAAGGCAGGCATCAAACCCTGCAGGTGCTCAGGAAAGGGAACATGGGCACAATTAGCCAGGAGGTCTACACCGACAGCTGGGACTCAAACAGTAGTGAGACTTGAAGACGTGAGGACATCCAGGGAAAGGAACAGCCTGTGCCAAGGCCCAGAAGTGGGATGACGAGGGGTCATGTTGGGGAGCAGTGGAAAGTTGGTCAGAACGGTTGTTGAGGTTCAGTAATGGGGTGTTTGAAAGTCCCCCTCTAGGAATTCTGATTTTCAACAATGCAGAACAGGGAATAAATACTTGAGCAGGGAAGATACCCACAGTCAAGCTGGGGAAGACAAATTTGGCCCTGCGGGCAGGACAGCTTGGAGAAGTGTTTGGGCTCCTTTCCCCTAACAGAGCAGCCGAAGTGGGGTTGCTCACAGGAGGGTGGTCCTGGTGGACCCTGAGGCAGAGGGTATCTTGGGGTGCTGAGTGGAAGGGGAGCCAGACGCCCAGCTTCCAGGTCAGACTGAGGTCAGAGATGGTGGGAACCCAGGAGAGGCACATACTGGGGCTGCCTCCAAGAAGTGGAGATGGTTGCCACGGCGCAACCAAATAAGCCTGCCCTGCAACGCACTGGGGGCAAGACCAGAGAACAGATGCTCTTACCTCACCCCCGCAACCCTTCCCTGCCCCTCCCCAGGTAATCAACGCCATAGAGCAGGACTACCGGCTGCCACCGCCCATGGACTGCCCAAGCGCGCTGCACCAGCTCATGCTGGACTGCTGGCAGAAGGACCGCAACCACCGGCCCAAGTTCGGCCAGATCGTCAACACGCTGGACAAGATGATCCGCAACCCCAACAGCCTCAAAGCCATGGCGCCGCTCTCTTCCGGGTACGCCCCCCCCGCCCCACCCCTTTTCCCAGCGCTGCCTGGCCCCGCCCCCTCCTGGGATAGCTGAATTGGGATGGGGAAGGACAGTGCTAGGGTTTTTGGGGAGGCTGCCTGCCTTGTGGTGCAGGGTGCAGGGCACAGGCTATCCTGAGGAGGAGAAGGAAGCCCAAGATGGGTGATAGAGAAAGCATCTTTTAAAACGTGGTCAGAGAGGAAACGTTTTAAAAGAAATTATCGGTATCCTTTTGTAAAATATTTATTTGGCTATGCTGGGTCTTGCTTGTGGCTCGCAGGATCTTTAGTTGTAGCACGTGGGGGATCTAGTTCCCTGACCAGGGATGGAACCCGGGGCCCCCTGCACTGGGAGCTCGGAGTCTCAGCCATTGGACCATCAGGGAAGTCCCAGTTCTCGGAATCTTGGTGAATAGATTTACTCCTTACTCAGTTTCCTACTTCACACTTAAACCTGGACCCTCTAACTTGCATTTGCATCCTCCTCGACACAGCCATGCTCTCTCTCTCACACACACACAGTCCTACACACGTAGATGAATGCACATTTGGGCACAAATGCTCATGCTTATGCTCACAATCTCACACACAAAGATACACTCATTCCCAAGCTCTGACACATACACACAACCATAGGTACCTGAGCACGCACATTCAGAAGTACTCACATACCACAGAAAACACAGGCACACATGACCCCACACTGGGGTTGCCATCCTCATAGCAGAGACTGGCTCAGGTGCACAGGCGTTAGCTTCAGTGATCCAGGTGCTTCCCTTTGCCCAGTAGTCCCAGGGCACCCTGCATCAGACCTGCAGCCAACCCTGGTTCTCCCTGGGCAGCTTCCACAGGCCAGTCCCAGCCCTGCACATCCTTACTCTCCAGGACCCTCGACCACACGGGCTGTCTGCGGGGTGTCTGGCTAGATGTCCTCAGGGTCCAGGGCAGGCTGTGTCCAGAGACTCTCTGGGCCTGAGTCCTTCACCTGCCAGGAGATGTCCATGTTTGCCCCTGCCCATCCCTCCTCACCACAACCCTGCCTCAGCCACTCCTGATTCTCTGGATAAAAATCATTCTGAGCTTTTAGCCTCATGATGGTCACTTCACACCTTGCCTGCCCGGAAGTCATTCCCACCAGCCCCACCAGCTGTGTCTGGACTTTGGAGATGCACCCACAAGATCGGCTTCCTGTAGCATAGCCAGGGGGAAGGAAGGACAGAGAAGGGCGTTGGGAGAGGAAATGACAAGTACTCAGCACAGTGATGGGACTTTCCTGGTGGTCCTGTGGCTAAGACTCTGCACTCGCAAATGCAGAGGGTCTGGGTTTGATCTCTGGTCAGGGAACTAGATCCCACATGTCACAGCTAAGAGTTGGCATGCCACAACTAAGACCCGGCATACATAGATAATAGATATAGAAACTCAGCACAGTTAGTCCAGCTGAAACCCCCTCCCCCAAAGCAGCAGCATGGAGACATGTCCCCACCGCACCGCTGTGGTCCAGCCTCTCAGCGGTCCCCAAGAGGCTTCCCTAACTGTCCAGAGAGCCCCAGCTTTGAGACCTGCACACATGCTGGCTCCCAGCTGCTCACACATACACGCGTGCACATTATGTGGGTTCACTCACGCCTGCTCTCCCGCAGAAGTGGCCACATGCATACACACTGCGTTCACACACATGGATGCACACATGCAGGTACACACGCAGCCCATGCCCATGCTTGCCCTCACCCCTAGGTCAGAACATGCACTGACTGTACCTGTCGCCCCACCCTCACCCCCTAGAATCAACCTGCCGTTGCTGGACCGCACGATCCCGGACTACACCAGCTTTAACACGGTGGACGAGTGGCTGGAGGCCATCAAGATGGGGCAGTACAAGGAGAGCTTCGCCAACGCCGGCTTCACCTCCTTCGATGTCGTGTCGCAGATGATGATGGAGTAAGTGCCCAGCCACCTCCACCCACCGCCGTGAGCCCCCCTCCCCACCCATCCCGCCAAGCAGGGGGTTCTGGAGAGTGAGGAATAGACAGTGTCCCAGCAGGGATATGGGGGACCAAGGAGCAAGACGGCCAATGTAGAAATCACATTCATATCAACACCCGGGTCTCCTGCCACCCACTGGCTTTTCAGTTCAGTTCAGTCGCTCAGTCATGTCCGACTCTTTGCAACCCCATGGACTGCAGCACGCCAAGCCTCCCTGTCCATCACCATCTCCTGGATGGTTTACTCAAACTCATGTCCATCGAGTCGGTGATGCCATCCAGCCATCTTATCCTCTATTGTCCCCTTTTCCTCCTGCCTTCGATCTTTCCCAGCATCAGGGCCTTTTCCAGTGAGTCAACTCTTCACATCAGGTGGCCAAAGTAGTGGAGTTTCAGCTTCAGCATCAGTTCTTCCAATGAATATTCAGGACTGATTTCCTTTAGGATGGACTGGCTGGATCTCCTTGCAGTCCAAGGGACTCTCAAAAGTCTTCTCCAACACCATAGTTCAAAGCATCACTTCTTCAGTGCTCAGCTTTCTTTATAGCCCAACTATCACATCCATACATAACTACTTGAAAAACCATAGCTTTGACTAGATGGACCTTTGTTGGCAAAGTAATATCTCTGCTTTTTAATATGCTGTCTAGGTTAGTCATAGCTTTTCTTCCAAGGAGCAAGCATCTTTTAATTTTATGGCTGCAGTCACCATCTGCAGTGATTCTGGAGCCCAAAAAAATAGTCTGACACTTTTTCCACTGTTTCCCCATCTATTTGCCATGAAGTGATAGGACCAGATGCCATGATCTTAGTTTTTTGAATGTTGAGCTTTAAGCCAACTTTTTCACTCTCCTCTTTCACTTTCATCAAGAGGCTCTTTAGTTCTTCTTCACTTTCTGCCATAAGGGTGGTGTCATCTCCATATCTGACATTATTGATATTTCTCCCAGCAATCTTGATTCCAGCCTGTGCTTCATCCAGTCCAGCATTTCTCATGATGTACTCTGCATATAAGTTAAATAAGCAGGGTGACAATATACAACCTTGACGTACTCCTTTCCTGATTTGGAACCAGTCTGTTGTTCCATGTCCAGTTCTAGCTGTTGCTTCTTGACCTGCATACAGATTTCTCAGGAGGCAGGTCAGGTGGTCTGGTATTCCTATCTCTTTCAGAATTTTCCACAGTTTATTGTGATCCACACAGTCAAAGGGTTTGGCATAGTCAATAAAGCAGATGTTTTCCTGGGACTCTCTTGCTTTTTCGATGGTCCAGCAGATGTTAGCAATTTGGTCTCTGGTTCCTCTGCCTTTTCTAAATTCAGCTTGAACGTCTGGAAGTTCACAGTTCACATACTGTTGAAGCCTGGCTTGGAGAATTTTGAGCATGACTTTACTAGTGTGTGAGATAAGTAAAATTGTGTGATAGTTTCAGCATTCTTTGGCATTGCCTTTGGGATTGGAATAAAACTGACCTTTTCCAGTCCTGTGGCCACTGCTGAGTTTTCCAAACTTGTTGGCATATTGAGTGCAGCACTTTCACAGCATCACCTTTTAGGATTTGAAATAGCTCAACTGGAATTCCATCACCTCCACTAGCTTTGTTCGTAGTGATACTTCCTAAGACCCAGTTGACTTCACATTCCAGGATGTCTGGCTCTAGGTGAGTGATCACACCATCGAGATTGTCTGGGTCATGAAGATCTTTTTTGTATAGTTCTGTGTATTCTTGCCGTAACCTCTTCTTAATATCTTCTGCTTCTGTTAGGTCCATACAATTTCTGTCCTTTATCGAGCCCATCTTTGCATGAAATGTTCCCTGGGTATCTCTAATTTTCTTGAAGAGATCTCTAGTCTTTCCCATTCTATTGTTTTCCTCTATTTCTTTGCACTGATCGCTGAGGGAGGCTTTCTTATCTCTCCTTGCTATTCTTTGGAACCCTGCATTCAAATGGATGTATCTTTCCTTTTCTCCTTTGCCTTTCGCTTCTCTTCTTTTCATAGCTGTTTGTATGGCCTTCTCAGACAGCCATTTTGCCTTTTTGCATTTCTTTTTCTTGGGGGTGGTCTTGATCCCTGTCTCCTGTACAATGTCACAAACCTCCGTCCAAAGTTCTTCAGGCTCTCTATCAGATCTAATCCCTTGAATCTGTTTGTCACTTCCATTGTATAATCAATCGTAAGGGATTTGATTTAGGTCATACCTGAATGGTCCAGTGGTCCTACTTCAATTTAAGTCTGAATGTGGCAATCAGGAGTTCATGATCTGAGCCACAGTCAGCTCCTGGTCTTGTTTTTGCTGACTGTATAGAGCTTCTCCATCTTTGGCTGCAAAGAATATAATCAGTCCGATTTCGGTGCTGGCCATCTGAGTGACCTTGAGCCAATCACAGGACTCCCCTTAGCCTCAGTTTTCTCTTCTGTGAACTGGGGTGTGGTAGGAAGATCAACAGAGATAAAAAGTGAACAAATGTGTCCTTAGTTATTGCAGGGTCATGCAGGGGCCCTTCTCCTCTCCCGCAGCAAAGGGGACATGTGCCCCTAGGTGGCCTCACTCACAATCCCCTGCTGCCCCATCTTAACGTTCACTCTCTCCAGCTCCCCTCCCGCTTCCTGCGCTCTGTCCAGTGGGAAACGCCTGGAAGAGTCCAGGCGGTTCTACCTGGATGGAGTCCCTCCACCCTCACGTGTCCCTAACACACGTGCTTCTCTCCCCAAAGGGACATTCTCCGGGTTGGCGTCACCCTGGCTGGTCACCAGAAAAAAATCCTCAACAGTATCCAGGTGATGCGGGCACAGATGAACCAGATCCAGTCGGTGGAGGTTTGACGTTCACCTGCCTCGGCTCACCGCTTCCTCCAGGCCCCGCCCCCTCCGCGCCCCAAGCCGGCCCCCGGTCCTCGGGTCCACCGCAGGGTCAGCAGCCACCTGCCAGGAGGCCACCGGCAACGGGAAGAACCAGGCAGCGCTCCAGCCAGGAGACGTCACCAAGAATATGCGCAACTCAGATGATGGAAAAAAAGGGAATGGGGACAAAAGAAAATAGATCCTGGGAGGGGGCGGGAAATACCGAGGAATATTTTTTAAAGAGGATTCTCACAAGGAAAGCGATCATCGTTCTTGGAGGAAAAAAAAGAAAAAAATAAGGGCTTGGGAGATCCATGCAGTTTGTCCCATCGGAGATCAAAAGCAGTTTCTCTCCAACTCCCTCTGGGAAGGTGACCAGGCAGGAGCCAAGAAACACGTTCAGGAAAACAAATGTGAAGGGGAGAGACAGGGGCCGCCCTTCTCTCCTGTCCCTCGGGCTGCTCTTCCAGGTCTCGCTCAACAGCCACGTGCCAAGCAGATGGACAGGCGGACAGGCAGCCACCCCTGGAACAAGCCTGGGAAAATCCAATCCCGCTGCCACCGGGCAATCAGAAGAATTTTTCTGTCTTTGGAGAATATTTTAGAAACTCCAATGAAAGAGACTTGTTTCTCCTGTCAGCTCCCGGGGCTGCAAAGGGACTTCTGTCCCCCTGGATCAGGGAGAACATGGGGACACCTGAAAGGTCAGCCTTCCTAAGGTTGGGCACAGCACCCGCTGCCACCTCGATCTGAGTCTCCACGCCCAGATCATGGGCGCGGCCCGTCGGCCCCGGCCCAGCGGGGCACCCACTCCCACCAGCCCCCATCCGGAAGACTAGCTACGACTGCCACCAAGGACTGCTCCTGCGTCTGGGTTTGTTTACAGCAACTCGTGGACTCGGGGGTATTTTTGGTCAGGGGTGGATTTGGTTTGGGTGGGGGAGGGGGGCGGGACTTGTTGGTTTTTTTTTTTTTTTTTTTAATGACAATGAAGTGACACTTTGACATTTCCTACCTTTTGAGGACTTGATCCTTCTCCAGGAAGAAGGTGCTTTCTGCTTACTGACTTAGGCAATACACCAAGGGCGAGATTTTATATGCACATTTCTGGACTTTTTATATGGTTTTCATTGACTTCCTTCCCCCCTCCCGCGCCCCACAGAGAGTTTCCCACCTGCTGCCAGGCCTCACCAAAGCCAACTGCCTTGGGGCCATCTGGGCCGTTCAGAGACTGAGGTTTGGGCGGAGGGTAGGGGGCCAAAGTGGAGGACCAATCCCACCCCAGGACTGTCTCTGAGAGCAAGAGGTTGAGAAGGAAGAGGCGGCCGCTGGGTCAGAAGTCTCTGCCCGCATCTCGACGCTCCTTCTGGCCCAGTCTGTCCAGTACTTTGCAGGTAAATCAGCCCCTCCAAGGTTCCCCAGTGCCCTCAGATGGCCAGAACCCGCTTTGTCTCTGTAAAGCCTCAATAGGGGTGCACCAGAGGCCAGGACCCGGATCGTTCACTGTGATACCCCACCCTCGAGCACGCCCCCTGCAGACCATGTGCTGCCAGGCTCCTCTCCTCCCCGGCGGGACAGCCCGTGATTCTCTCCCCACCCCCTACCCTCCACCCGACCCTTGCCCAGGCCTGAAGGCCTAGGCCAGGAGAAAACCCATCCGTCTAGGGGTCTGGCCACAGACTCTCTGCTGTGAGCAAATGCAGGTACCTGAGCGGAACAATCGGTTAGTGGATTGAATGGAAATAAAGGCTTTAGTTAGAAAATGACCCCTGTTCTCTGTAAGCAACGAGAGATCCTGGCACCCTTGGGACACGTCAAGTGACCCATAATGCTCTTCTAAGGGACTGTTCCTTCTTCCGGGTTCAAGAAGGCCCGGGGCTGAGAAGACGCATGGAGGACGCCAGTGGTCCAGGTGGCCTTCTCTGGCTTGTCAAAAGCACAGGCAATGAAAGTTGAGTTGGAAGCGGCTCAGAACTTGGGAGTCTGATGTCCTATGAATCAGGGTGAGCCACTGCAGGATACATCAGGAGCAGGGAGTTTGACCACCATGCCCTCAGTATTTCTGGGTCAGAGGAAGGGGGCCCAGGGAATTGAGTGAGCTGTGAGCAGAGTGTAAGGGTCCTGAAGGACCCATGGACCCCTAGTCAAAGCCGCAGCTATTATCATCTTATGCTGGTCGACTCTGACAGCCTCTGAGCAGACAGGCTTCTACTCACAATCAGAATTCTTTCTGATTGTGTGAGGAGGTGGCTGGAGAGGGGAGAGCCAGGGACGCCGCATCTCAGGACCATTCCCTTTGTCTAGGAGACTGCCCAGTTGAGAAAGACTTGGGCCGCAGGTGGCCAACAAAGCGCCCCTCCGGTCGAGCAAGCATCCAACAAGGACCGGCCTGTCGCCGGTCTCTCAGCTGTTCTCAGAGCCCAAGACGCAAGGGGAAGGAAGGGATTTAGAGGGGAGCACAGACCCCAGGGTGAGCCACAGGGAAGGCCTTGGCTGGCTTCCCACGGACCGGCCAGCCTGGGCCCAACCAGCTGCCCTCTGTGCCCCGAAGATGCCCAGCACGGGTGGCAGCTGTCCCAGCACACAAGGTGACCTTCTGGAGGGAGCTGCCCTGATGCTCTTCAGATTAACTCCCGTCTTCCCAGCCCGCCCCCACCCCCACCCCCAGCCCCGCTGCTGGGGGCCCTACGGGGGGCTGGCACTCAGTGCTTCCTGTCAGATGGCTTCCTGTACTAAGCCGCTAGGCTGGTGTCTGCTGGCCAACTCATCTGCCCATCCACCCTTCAGGGCCTGAGTCCTTGGGTCCATGTGCCTGCTTTTCAAGAGTGAGGGTGCTACCCAGACCCTCTGTCCCCACTTCAGGGTGACAGACGGACGCCACCGTGACTGTCCCGGGTGCAGGCAGATGCTTAGGTCTCCCCGCGGCTGGGGCAGCTTGCCCACCACCTCTAGCTTGCTTCTCAGTGGGGAGGGTGGGCCACGCTGCCAAGCGCCTTCCACAACGCTGCCTGTTCACCCAGACACACCGCCCGGAGCCACCCGCTGCCTGGTTACTAATCCTTGCCTGGCTCAGCCTCCCAAGTGCCAGCCCCCACCTGCCCAGCAGTGGGAGAGGCGTTTCCGGCTGCCCTGCATGCAGTTGGTACTTGAGGAAAGAAAGCTGCCTTGTAAACAGGGGCCAGGGCACCGTGGAAATGGGGACCAGCTGCTCTGAGAGGGTGTGATCTGCATGGGGCCAGGCGGGGTAATAGAGTAGTCATGCCATCACCCCCACTCCTAACTGCCCTGGAAGTCCCCCACCCCCAGATGAGTTACTGTTGATGATCAGCAGGTCTCCTCCTGGGGGATGATATTCCAAATATCAATAAACTGGTTTAAGATGTGGGCAGACTGATCAGAAGGGATGATGGCCTGAGGGCTCAACCCAAAGGCCCCAAAGGAGGGGCCTGGGTGGCACCCGGGGAGATACTTAGGGATTTGGAGCAGGGGCTGTTTACTGCAGCCAGTGGTGCCTCCAGCTCAGATGGCATCAGTGTGAATTTCCCCATCATTTCTGGCCAGTCCCTCTCAGGGAGCCCTCTGCCACCCTCTGTGTGCAGTCACTAGACAGCCTTCTCACATCAGGGGCTCATCTCCAGAACCCTCACCCCCCAGACCACTGAAGCACAAGCATCACTCACACCCCCGAACACTGCCCACCCCAGGCTGGGCCCTCAGCCGTGCCTGGCTTCCCCCCGCACCCCTGAAGTCCCCAGTGGCCCAAAGGCTGGAAGACTTGTCAGAGAAAATAATGTACATGCATTCAAAGGTCAGGATGAGACATGATGCTGGCGAAGATGCACGCTGCCGCCTGAGTGGCAGCTCTGTCTCTGTCATTAAGAGACAGGTCTGGGCAAGCTGGCTCCCCTCCTGAGTCTCAGGCTATCGTTTGTAAAACAGGAGGCCTGGATTGGGTGTGCCAAGGGTGCAAAACACTTTACACACCCCAGTCTTGTGAGGAGGGGCTATTTCCTTCCATAAATGGGGATGGACTGGGGGAGAATGGGCTCAGAGAGAGGAAGTAACTTGCTCAGGAAGGGGCAGACCAGGCTGTGTCTACCTGCTTCCAATACCCACCCCACCACGCTCAGTTAAGACAGCATGAAGCACCTGGCGGTCTGAACGCTGGTTGGTAAGAGAAGGGAAAGGTCAAAGGGGCTGGAGTGGTCAGGGAGGGCTTCGTGGAGGAGGCTGTCTTGACAGTAACAGAGGTTTGGAGGAAGGTCACTCCAAATGGGAGGGGCAGTGTACCCAAAGATGCGAAGGCCAGTATGGTTAACAGTGAGGAGTCGTGTCTGGATGGGCCACAGCAGTGCTGGAAGGTGGGGGGCTGGTTTAGGGAAGGTTGAAGCTGCTTGGACGGGAGGGACAGTCCAGCCACAGCAGGTTCTTGAGCAGAAGAGTGGCAGCGTGAGCATTAGGTTCTAGAAGGAGGAGTCGGTTCAGCCACTAGATGGGAGCAGGATGCTCCACAGCTCCCCCTCCGCTCCCCCGGGGGGACAAGAGCCCCCTGGAGAAGCCCTCATTTATTCCCAGAGAATCCAGGCCCCACCGGTTCCCTTCCCGTCCTCGTTCACTGACACAGAAAATCCAAAGAGTCATTCCAGCTGCTTGGGACAGCAGGGTTGGATTCTGTGCTACCTGATTCTTAATTCAGCTGCATCCAGATGAAAGGCCCACGCCACCTCCAGGGCAGCCACTGAGGGAGCCGCCACTCACGGCCAGAGCCGAGTGTGTGCAGGAGGTGGTAAGGGCACTGGAAGCCAGGCAGGTGGATGGGCATTCCCCCGGGGGGGGTATGGAGTGGAGTGATGGAGGTGGACAGGGTTGGGGGCTGGGTAAGTGGCATGCAAACTGCTCAGGAAGCCCGTGTCTGCACCCCGCCCCCCTCACCCTGGCCCTGGAAGAGATGACCCAGACACACTGCTGGGAGGGGGTAGTGGTCCTGCCCTTATCAATAGTGTGTTATGCTGGGGAACCCAGGGGCGGGTTAGGAGAGCCACGCCACCCACGCGCCCTCCACCCGCCCACCTTGACCCCACGTCCCCTGAAATGGCTCCTGCCATAAAAAGCACCAACTGTGCCCTCGAAGCTGGCCACAATCCCCTTCAGGGAAACCAAAGGAAGTGACTCGGCTTTTGTTCTGACACCGCAGGGCTCAGGGGACAGCCCATCAGAGGCTAGCCTCAGAAGGCTGACACCACAGCGACTGATCACTAAACGCTCCCCCTGCGCCAGGCCCGTGGGTGGGACCCTACGGGTGTCACACCCCCCATGCACCAAGGGAGGAACCTGAGTCTCGGAGATGATTCCCCGAGGAGTCCAGCCAGGCTGTCTGCCTGCTCCTCCCTGACCTCCTAAATCACAAGAGCCAAGGCTGGGCTCAGGAGCCTCTGTTTTTAACAAGCTCCTCCGGGAGATTGCTCCAGACACGGAAACCCTCTCTTCACTTCCCCCACGGTGAACTGTGCCCTGATGTCTACAGAGAGAGGGTCTGGCGTAGACAGGGATTAGGAAAAAAAGCAGGACATTGGCAGATAAGATGCCCAAACTCAGACAGGGATTAGGACCCCTGAGGTGGGGGCAGAGCTGGCCCTCAGGAATGTATTCTGAGCTAAGCTTTCAGGAAAATTAGAAGGACTGCAACCCCCAAACCCCACCCCATCCCCCCAGACCCAGAGTCTGTCTGAGTTTAGCTCCACAGCATGAAGGCTGCTTCAGGAAAGCTGATATAGCAAAGAAGCAGCAGGAACTTAATACTTCAGAGGGGCCCAAGAGCCCACCCAAGGCCACCCCATTCAGACCGCACCGACCTGGAGGCTATGATCCAGGCCTGGTCACTCAACACCTGGCCAGGTGAGCCAGGCAAAGCCAGGGTGGGGCTTCCAGCTGGACCTGGGGCTTCCTATAACTCCCCTCCACCAGCCCTTGCTCCCCAGACTAGGGCTTTCCCTGGAGGAAGACAAGGGAGTGAAGGTCCTTGTCTCTGCTCCAGCCCCAGCTGGAGGTAGGGAAGGAGAGACCGGAGGAAGGAGGTCGGAGCCAGGACCACATACATTCTGGGGGCCCTGCTGACCCTGCAAGAGCTCAAAATTCTAACGCTCCCTGTAAAAGATGCCAAGATTCTAGGGTTGCAGAACCTCAAAATTCTAAGATTCCAGCAGGAGGATTCCATGCTTTTTAAGATTCCACCACCACGCGACTTCAGGTCCCACTGTCCATCCGTTCCCCACCCTGCAGGTCCCGGCAGTGAGAAAGCACAGAGAGACAGACAGACAGACAGAGATGGGGAGGGAGACAGCTGAAAACAAGCACGAGCACCACCACCGTCCTTCGAACCTGAGTCGTTCTTTCTGAGTGGGACGCTGGGTTTCTCTCCCTGGTAGAGGGGTAGAATTGCCCACCCCGGCCCTCCTGGCAGCCAGGGGGCTGACTTCCCCAGGCTGCAGCAAAGCCCCACGCAGGCCACAGGGCCCAGGGGCTGGGGGGCTGGAGAGGTCAGGTCAGGAGGCTGGAAGGGGCCCTAGGGGCTCTGTTCAGGGAGGTACTCCTCTGGGGTGGACACTCTCCAGCCCCTGAGAGAGGAAGCTGCTGGCCAGGGATGCACTGAGGGATCCTCCCCAAGCTCTCCACCTCCCTGTTCAGAGCCTGAGTCTTAATCCTGGGCAACCAGAGGTGCAGGTCCTGCTGCAAACCCCAGAGTCAGGGGAGTTCCCTCCGATACTCAGGATGCAATTTCCATGGCCACGCAGCCCCGGCCCCCTCGCATCTCAGTTGAGGCCACTGAGCCTATGGAATCCAGACCAGCTGGAAGAGGTGTCTCTGGATTGCTTGGAGCTTGGTCATCGGTCTGGCTGCTTTCCCCTCGGTGGACAGGGACTCGGGCAGGCAGGGGGCACGAAGCTGAGCCCCTGAGTCTGGCCCGGAGAAGCATAGGCAGGGACACTCACTCACAGCCAGCATCTTTTGAGCCCAGCAAAGAGCGATTCCTGGTTGGCCGTGCCCAGCCCCCAACGCTCATCATCGCTGCTATTTCTTGAGTGCCAACGATGTGCCGGTGCCGCGCTTCAATTTTATACCCAGTGTCTTGCTTAACCCTCGCGCAGCTCTGTGAGACGGGGCCAATCCCTCTTCAGACTAGGGAACTCAAGAGACGTGCATGGTGGCCTTCCCAGGTCGGCCGGTGGTCTCTGACCCAGCGGCTGCCCTCGCAGTCACTATGCTAAGCTGCTACCTGTGGTCCCCACTCAGCCCTCTCCACTGTCAGAACCTGTGCCAATCAAATCCAGATCCCTAAGGGGCACCCTGTTTGCAGACACGTGGACGCCCCCTCCGACCCTGACCTCCTGGAACTGCTGTCTGAGCCACAGGTGCTGGGGACAGGTCTTTGTACTGCCCCTGCTAGAGTTTCACTCTTACCTTCGGCCACAAAGGCCAGAGCTCCCAGCAGGGGCCCCTGGGGTCTGGTGTAGTCTCACGCAACTCTGTTTCTTCTGGTCAAGAACACGAGCTTTCCCAACAACGTTGGGGAGTCAGGGAGGGACGCAGCTGGGGTTCTGATGGTTGTGGGTCAGATCTGGCTCCCCAAACCGCCCCCCCGCCCCATCATGACCGAGGAAATCTCAGCAGCTGTGTCCGTGAGCAACCCTGACCCTGTTTCTCCAATGCCTTTGTAGGAGTATTTTTAGCAGATCCTCTTTTCTTTCCAAAATAAATGTGAATTGCAAAAATTATCACTTGAACTTGCAGTGTATTTTCCCCAAAGGTTCCCCAGGGAACAAAGAGGAGCCCAGGGAGGTCTTCAGCAGGGTTTTGAAGTGTGACTAGGAGTTTTCCAAGGCTAAGGATGGAGTCAAGGTTGGGGCTGGGATTGGGTTGAGGCTGGGGTGCGGATTTGGCCTGGATGTTGAACTCAAGCAGTAATTCTTAAGTGTTCTAAGAACACTCATTCATGTTTAAGAGTTTGAGCTCTGCTATGAGGGGTCCTGAGGATTCGAGTCCCAGCTCGACCATTTGTCAACTATACATCCTTGGAGAGGAAACATCATTGCTGGGAGCCTCATTTTCATGTCTTTAAGATGGGATAGTAATACCGAGCTTCTGGAGTAGATGTGAGGATGAAATGAAGCCTGTCAAGCTCTCAGCGTCACAACTGTTAGCTCTTTAGTCTTCTGATGGGAGGAAGTAGGGCCCATGTCTGCCGCACACTGAGCTGTGTTCTCCGCAACCAGGACAAAGCCTGACTCACAGGAGGCTCTTGGTGAATGTTCGTCAGATTCAAAACAGGGTATTTGGGGCGGATTCCATGGTCAAATACACAAGGCAAATTCTGGGTTTGGACAGGTTGATCAGATCTCTTTACTTCGGGATATTGTACAGCCTTAAATGTGCCAAAAGCACAATGTGCGTGCTGTGTGCTCAGTCGCGTGTCCGACTCTGCGATCCCACGGACCATAGCCCACCAGGCTCCCCGGTCCATGGGATTCTCCAGGCAAGAATACTGGAGTGGGTTGCCGTCTCCTTCTCCAGGGGATCTTCCCGACCCAGGGGCGAATCTCTAAGAAGCTGTTATCATCTGCAGGGTTTCCCACCACGGCAGGAGCATCTCGTGGGACCAGCGTTCCTGGGATCATAGGTGGAGAAGTTCACCAGCATCTGGCTAACACGCTGGTGCTTAGAGGGAGAGCCGGGCTGAGGCTGAAACGGGGCCTGTAAACATGAGGGGGCAGACGTCAGAGAGTCGGGTCGGGGGGTCTGCCTGATGGCATGACACTCAGCAGGGAGAGCCTAACAGACTCCACCGCGCAAGACCTTTGTGAGGGCTGAATAGTTAACAGGCGCCAGAGTGCCCAGGCAGAGAGCCTGGCACACAGCAGGGGCTCAGTAAGTAGTTCCTCCCCTCACTGCCCCCGAGCAGCCCTGCCAGACCTGGTGGGATGAGGGCAGGAGAAGGAACTGAAGACTGAGCCAGGCCTTCCCTCCGTGAAGCCACGCTGCCCCCTGGGGGCTGAAGCTAGGAACAGGTCAGACTGAGCCCCAGAGCTAGTTTGGCATCCTGGGCCGGGGGGGCGGGTGATGAGCCCTCTGCTCCTCACCCTGGTGAAGGTCCGGGCCAATGGGTGGGAACCCAGAAGCACAGCGACAGGGAAGGAGGCAAGAGAAGCTGAACCAAAGGCTATCCCCTTACTGGCTGCCTTACCTAGGTGCCCCTTCCCAACTCCCTCAGTTCAGTTCAGTCGCTTAGTCGTGTCTGACTCTTTGCGACCCCATGGACTGCAGCACTTCAGGCCTCCCTGTCCATCACCAACTCCCGGAGCTTACTCAAACTCACGTCCATTGAGTCGGTGATGCCATCCAACCACCTCATCCTCTGTCGTCCCCTTCTCCTCCTGCCCTCAATCTTTCCCAGCATCAGGGTCTTTTCCAATGAGTCAGTTTTTCACATCAGGTGACCAAAGGACTGGAGTTTCAGCTTCATCATCAGTCCTTCCAATGAATATTCAGGACTGGCCTCCTTTAGGATGGACTGGTTGGATCTCCTTGCAGTCCAAGGGACTCTCAAGAGTCTTCTCCAACACCACAGTTCAAAAGCATCAATTCTTCAGTGCTCAGCTTTCTTTATAGTCCAACTCTCACATCCATACATGACTGCTGGAAAAACCATAGCTTTGACTAGATGGACCTGACTTAATGATACCATTGTGTCTCAGGTCCAGGCTGCTGGCCTGAGAATGTCTCCACAGTAAGGACCGAGGAGCAGTCAATCTGGCTGAGATGAGGAACTAGGAAATTTTCTGGAGGCTGTAATTACCCAACCACCTTGCTGTTTCTCTGTAGCTTTCAAGTTTACTGGGAACAGCTCAGGGAAGAGGCAGCTGATAAGAGACTGCTACCCCTTGGCAACACCACCCACATTTTGTCCCCAAATGCCCACAACCATCAGGGATACTCATGACCAGGGGTGCGCTCGTTCATGCGTGCCAACCAACCTGCCAAGCACACTTCACGAATGTTGGCTGACACTTCCATCTGAGTCAACAGGCCAGACAAGAGTGAACCAACAGGACGGGGTGGGGGGAGGGACACAACAGCAGGAGATGAAGAGGGACACACTGCCAGGCATAAAATAAATAAGACTGTTGGTGGTGGTCCCCAAATCCTGCCTGACTCTTTGCGACCTCACAGAGTGTAGCCCGCCAGGCTCCTCCTCCACTATCTCCTGGAGTTTGCTCAAATTCAGGTCCATTGAGTTGGTGATGCTGTCCAACCAACTTGTCCTCTGTCATCCCCTTCTCCTCCTGCCTTCTATATTTCCCAGCATCAGGGTCTTTTCCAATGAGTGGGCTCTTTGCATCAGGTGGCCAAACTATTGGAGATTCAACTTGAAGATCAGTCCTTCCAATGAATATTCAGGGTTGACTTCCATTAGGACTGACTGGTTTGATCTCCCTGCAGTCCAAGAGACTCTCAAGAGTCTTCTGAAACTGAAAGTGAAGTGAAAGTGTTAGTCGCTCAGTTGTGTCCGACTCTTTGTGACCCCAAGGACTGTATCCCACCAGGCTCCTCTGTCCACAGAATTCTCCAGGCAAGAATACTGGAGTGGGTAGCCATTCTCTTCTCCAGGGGATCTTCCCAACATAGGAACTGAACCCAGATCTCCTGCACTGCAGGCAAATTCTTTACCATCTGAGCACAAGGGAAGCCCACAAGAGTCTTCTCCAGCACCACAATTAGAAAGCACCAATTCTTCAGCGCCCTGCCTTCTTTATGATCCAACTCTCACATCCGTACATGACTACTGGAAAAACCACAGTTTTGCCTATACAGACCTGATAAAATAAATAAGATACAAGGAAATAATACACAGCACAGAGAGTACAACCAATATTGTGTAACAACATTAAATGGAACATAACCTATTAAAACATGAAATCACTACCTTCCACACCTGAAACCAATGTAACATTGAAAATCAACTACATTTCCTCTTTTTAAGTGAAACAACAAAGGCTTATGTTAGAACTTTACTTGCTCCACAACGACATGGGTGACTTCTTTGCTGAATCAGGTAATAGTTTTCAAATACTGCAAGAATATTTCTTCAGTTTTTTTGTGCTATTACTCACCCTGTCACATTTTTCCATTTAATCTGCATTAACATGTCATCCATTACTTTCTTAGGCCTAGACAATCAACAAATGATAAATAAATCAAACCCTGATGTGTAGTAATGGCCATTTTCCACAGTATAAATGGCCAACAAGGTCTATTTCAAACTACCAGTGTGAGTCACTAAACGACAGACTTTGGAAGAGATGCTGGGTAGCATATCTTTTTTTTTTTTTTTTTTTTGGCTTTTAAACAACAGAAATGTGTTTCTCACAGTTGTGGAGGCTGCAGGTCCAATACGAGTGTGCCTGCATCACCCTGGTTCCGGGCAGGACCCTCTTCTGGGCTGCAGATTGCCCTGGCAGAGAACAGAGCTCAGCAACACATGGTTACACAATGTTCCCAAAATTCAGATACAATAGATACAAACAACCTCAAGAACACAGATAACGGTAGCACACAATAAAAAGCTTGAAAAGTGATTTGAGTGTTGTCTTTGTATTGAATACATTTTATGCTATTGTAAATTTATATAATTTCATTTTTTAATGATGGCATCTGACAACAGCTTCACAAAACTCCTGAAAATGGAGCTGGTGGGAACTAGCTCCAGCACTACCCTGGGCCTTCTTCCTGTTTTACAACAGTGGAAATTGAGGCTCACAGAGACAGGGGTGTCTTAACTGCTCAAGGTCAAGATGAATGCGGCTTGGTGGGGGTAGCACTCAGGTATATTTTACACTAAAACTGACTTTCAAACTCCTTGCTCGAGAAGACCTGGCATCTTCTCCATCCACTTTTCTTCTTCCCTCCGGCACTTCAGCACAATTTACAGAACTTCTTCCTCCTCTCCTCCATTCAAAACCAATCCTGAGACTGGATCCTTCCTCCCATTCCAGGAACACTAAACCCTGGAGCCTCTAATGCCAAAGGAGGAGCCCTCAGATCCAGGGGAGGGTGAGGGATACCCAGTCCAGCTAGCAAGTACTTGAGTGACCTGCCCCCCAAAAGTTCACCCTTGGTTCATACCTCTCTAAGTGGCAGGAAGAGCTGTGGGCGCCTGCAGAGACGCGGTGGAGCGCCATTGATAAATTTCTGAACTTGGGCAAGTCACTTCACTTCCTGGAGTACATGTGGTGTCTGATCCCTACCCTCAGGGTTCCCAGGACCATTACCTAACTGCTGCCTGTCTTCTCTCCCATTTTCCCTAAATGGTGTGATTGGGTGGATGCCAGGGAGGCCCCTGCTCAACCCTGAGCCTGGGATTCCATTCTAACGGGTCTCACCTTGGGTTTCCAGCATTGCCCTCTTCCAGCTGTTCTTTTTAATTCCATTAGGCTTGGAGGAACAGCTGATGAATCCAATCTTCAAGAAGGAGTTTGTTTGGGCTTCTTCCCTGAGACCCTGGGCTCTTCCCCTCTTCCCTCTTTCTTCTCCTGTAGGCAGGAAAGCTGTGGCCTAGCCTCCCCGGCCTGAGGGCCATAACCAGAGGCCCTGGCTCAGGTCTTCCCTTCATGAGTCTTGATCTTGCTAGAAGGGAAACCCCACCACATCACCTGCAGTCCCTCTGGGTTATTCTGAGAGGTTCATGGTTCTCTGCAACCAGCCCTTGTGTCTGACCAGTCCTGATCCCCCCTCAGCTGTCCACAGAGGTCACCATGGCCAGAGACTGATGATGGAAGATGTCAGATGATTTGACCTTCATCCCTGAGTGACCTCGGCAAGTTGCTGACCCTCTCTGAGCCTCCTTCTTCTGTCGGCAGACATTTTTTGAGTGTGTTCTCATACCAGGCACTGTGCTGGGCACTGGGTTGCACCCAGAAGCAGGAGAGACAAGGCCCCTGCCTTCGTGAACTCTGCAGCCCTTACTGAAGCAAATAAATGGAATAAAGGCAAACTGTCACACATCCTGGGAAGGAAACCAGCAGATCTCCATGACACTAGCCCGAGAGGGTGGCAGATTTTAGACAGAGTGGCAGGGAACAGGAAGAATCTGAGTAGAGCGCTATGGAATGAGAAGGGGCAGTCATGTGAAAACCAGAGGCAACAGAAGTGCATAGGCCCCCCAGTTCCTCACCATGGAAGGAGACTTAAAATACTGCCGAGCAATCCTGGTTCCCAAGGAGGTGCCCCGTGGACCGTGTGCAGGAAAAAAGCGAGGACCTGGGCGACGGAGCTTCGCCTCCAACTCCACCTCCTCCAGAATAATTCTGCCTCTAACTGTTTTAAAGATTGGATTTGGGGCTTCTCCGGTGGTCCAGTGGTTAAGAGTCCGCCTTGCAATGGAGGGACCACAGGTACTACCCCTGGTTCCGGAAGATCCCACATGCTACACAGCAACTAAGCCCACGTGCTTCAACTGCTAAGCGAGTGCTCAGGAGTCTGTGCTCCACAAGAGAGCCCCCACCGTGAGAAGCCAGCACGCCCCAAAGAGGAGCAGCTGCAGCTAGAGAGCCTGCAAGCAGCAACCAAGACCCATCACAGCCAATCAATAAATAAGTCATCTTAAAAAGAAAGATTGGAGTTGGATGTTTTCAAACCAGCAATGACAGCTGAAAGATGTTCAGAAACTACTAGAAACTCATCTCACTCACGATAAGATGATGGCTGAGGACTCCTCTCCAGCCTTGGGATGTCACCCATCTCTCCTCCCAGAGATGCTCACCCCCCACCCCACCTGGCACAGGCTGTGTGCCCCCCACCGTTAAGCATCATCTGGTTTTCACCTAGCAAGAGTCCCAGACAGAGAATACTAAATATCTGTATTCCTTTTGAAAACTGGAGAGAAAAGCACGATGAGCACAAACATACGTTAGTTTTTAATACATTATCCAGCCCCATGCTCATGTCCACAAAAGCAGATAGGAGTTCAAAGGTTCAGTGTTGTTTATATCAGTGTGTTTTCAAACCATGGCCAAGACTCAGTTTCCCCTGGGTGCCTCATGACTCACTGTTCCAGGCACCTCTTGCTGTGCAAGAGAGGACTCCAAAACTCAGTCACTTAAAATAGTTATTTGATTTTTAATTAACAATTCACTGGTGCATATTATTTTACTGTAGTGTTATTGATTTAATCAGCTATTCATTTTGTGAGTCAGGAATTCAGTTAGGGCATTGCTGATGTCACACAGCATTAAAGGAATTCACGCAGGGGTATTCAGCAGGTGGATCTGCCAGTTTGGAAATCTAAAACAGAATCACTCACAGCTCTTCTGGAGTCCTGGAAGGATGGCTGGGAACCTGGGCTTGGCTGGAAGTCAGAGCTCCTCTGGGACTCTAAACCCTACATGTCTACATGTAGCCCCCAGTATGGCAAGTCTCAGAGTAGTCAGACTTTAAAATCTCAAGGCCCCAACAAAGAGTGTCCAAGAGAGGAATACAAAGCTGCTGGGGTCTCAAGCCTTGGTCCAGACTATATACTGAGCCACACACACACACACACACAAAACTCAACAAATGTCAAAAGAACTGAAATCATACCAAGTGTGCTCTCTGACCAAAGTGGAATCAAATTAAAAATCAACAACAGAGGGACTTCCCTGGTGGTTCAGTGGTTAAGAATCCACCTGTCAGTGCAGGGGACACAGGTTCGATCCCTGGTCCAGGAAGATCCCACATGCTGTGGAGCAACTAAGCCCCTGCATCACAACTACTGAAGCCCAGGCGCCCTGGAGCCCAAGCTTGGCAAAAAGAAATAAACCGCAGTGGGTGCAAGCACCACTCTGCCACACAAAGAAACAAACTTTTGATACTTGCAACAATTTGAATTGTTCCAGAGAACTGGGCTGAGTGTGAAAAAAAACTCCCCAAAGACTACATACTGTATGACTCCTATCTACGGAAATAACCGACATGTAATCAGAGTAAAAGAGAGTTTTATTCAAGTCAGACTGAGAACCAAAGCCCAGGAGACAGCCGCACAGATCTGAGAAACTGCTTCAGAGAAGCACGTTTTGAGCACAACCATTTTTTCTTGTAGGAACAAAGAACATCAAGCATGACAGGGGTACCTTCCTTAAAGTATTCCAAAAATTACAGATTTGCACACAAACAGCAAGTCAGTATGGCCCGGGCACCTAGGGAGGGAGACTTACTGAAGTATAGTGGCACTGACATCCCAGGAAGGGAGGCAAATATCTGTCTTCAAATCAGTCATTTTTTAAACTTTCATTTATTTATTTATTATTTTGGCTTTGCTGGGTCTTCACTGTAGCACTCAGGCTCTCCAGTCACCCCACAACATGTGAGATCTTAGCTCCTCAACCAGGGATCAAACCCGTGTCTCTGGCACTGGAAGGCAGATTCTTAACCACTGGACCATCCGGGAAGTCCCAAAACAGACATTCTTAAGGTCTAGACAATGCACCCATTTCTTTAAGGTTAGAGAAAAGCAACAGTGTATGTTTGACAGGCCACAAGGCAATCTGTTCTAGTTAGCACAAAGTTCAAGCTAAACCACATACTATAATAGAATGACTTTCCCATTCCTCAGTATGTGAAAATGTCTTCCATCACTCCATTTATATAAAATTCCTTGTTAAAATTTTTTAATTGGAGGACAATTGCCTTACTGTGTTGCGTTAGTTTCTGCTGTACAACAATGTGAATCTGCTCCATGTATACATATATCCCCTCCCTCCTGAGCCTCCCTCCCATCACCCCCCAATCTCACCCCTCTGGGTCATCACAGAGCACCGAGCAGAGCTCCCTGTGCTGGAAGCAGCTTCCCACCAGCTGTTCCATACATGGTAGTGTATCTGCGTCAATGCCACTCTCTCAATTTGTCCCCCTCTCCTTCCCCTGCTGGGTCCACAATTCCATTCTCTACATCTGCATCTCTATTCTCTGTTATATAATATTCCTGAGGTGACAAAATTACAGAAATGTTGCCGGGGTCGCCAAGTGTTAAGGACAGGGTGCACTGGTAAACAAGTGGGTGTGAGCAGAAAACGGCAACAAGAGGGATTCTTGAGCTGACAGAAGGGTTCTGTGTCTTGACGGCATCAATGTCAGTAACTTGCATGTGGTATTAAACCCTAGTTGCGCCAGATGTTTCCATGGGAGAAAACTGGGTGCAGAGTGCACTGATTATCTCTTACAACTGCATGTGACTCTACAATTTTCTCAAAATTAAATGCTTAATTGTTCAAAGGAAAGGCAAGCCCAGATTCTGCGTTCATTCAGATTCATCAGGCATAAAATTCATTAAAATTTTATAACTTCTGCTCTTCAAAAGACATCATTAAGAAAAGGAAAACGCAAGCCAAAGACTGGGGGGAAATCTTTGCAATATTTGTACCTGACAAAGGACTTCTATCCACAACATTTAGAGAACTTTTACAATATGATAAATACAACGCAATTAAAACCACAGTGAGAGAAGACTTCACAACTACCACCTCTAGCATGACTAAAACTGAAAAGGCTGACAATGCCTGGAGAATCCAGGGACAGGGGAGCCTGGTGGGCTGCCGTCTATGGGGTCACACAGAGTCGGACACGACTGAAGTGACTTAGCAGCAGCAGCAGCAGCAGCTAAGTGGTAGCAAAGATGCGGAGACACTGTATATTGCTGGTGGGAACATAAAATGGTGCCAGTGCATGGCAGTCACACCTAGACATTTACCAGATATGAAAGCATGTATTCACAAAACAGACTTATACAGGAACGCTGTTTCATAAAGCCCCAATCTAGAAACAACCCAAATACCCATCAAAGGGTGAAAGGACAAACCAATTGTGGCGTATCTGTGCAACCCAACACTACTCAGCAATGAAAAGAAACAAAACATTGATACACACAGAGACAAGAATGAACCTCAAAAACATCCGGCTCAGCAAAAACAGGCAGACACGAAAGATTACACTCTGTGATTCCACTTATACTAAATTCCAGGCTAAAACTATAACGTAAGGTGACAGAGTAGATCAGCAGTTGCCCAGGGCTGGGAGCAGGGAAGGAAGCTGACTGCAAAGCAGTAGGAGGGATGTTTGAGTAAGTGATGAAAATTTTCTATTATTTTGATTGTGGGGATGGGTATACATATCTGTCAAAATCAAACTGTACCCTGATAATGTGTTCATTTCCTTTTACATAAAATTATAACTCTATAAGGTTGATTTTTAAAAGATACAATGATATTCTGTCTCAGATTAAACACACACACAAAAGTACTCTGTCAACTCGCTATTACAGTTTCTAAATGCTAACCTAACTCTTCCTCTCCCACGGATAACTTAACAGCTGGCAACCGGCGGTGGTCCACGAACCACAACGCTGAGGGGCACTGCCCCACCCCACGCTGCCAACTCCTCAGGTTCTCCAACAAACTTTCATGCAGCCTTACTTTGCAAAACTAGGTTGGACAACTGGGAGGCAACATCAGGGAAAACGGAGTCCAGGGTCACTGGGTCTTGAACACCGGCTTGTGCGACAGCCGCAACACCCTGTACGTGTTGAGGCCCGGCACGTCGAAGCCCGGGGACAGCCCGTGGCGGTCCAAGGGGTAGAAGTTGACCAGCTGCCCGTGCTGGGCCTCCAGGGACAGCCAGGAGTCGCCGAGCGGCACGGCGCACGGGAACTCGCGGGCCACGTGCAGCTGGAAGACGCGGCCGCGCACGTGGCGCAGCGCGAGTGTGCGGAAGGCGGCGGGCACCAGCGCCTCCACGCGGGGCCCGAACTGGCGCAGGCGCAGCTCGCCCGCCGGCCCGGGGCGCACGTCGTAGAAGGTCAAGTTAGAGAAGGTGAAGTAGCCGCTGAAGGGGCGCGTGCTGGGCGGCGGCGCCGGGCTGAGCTCGGCCCCCCGCAGGGCCGTCTCCATGGCCGGCAGGAGCACGTCGTAGGCCTGCGCCACCAGGTCGGGCCCAGGCGGCCGCGGCCCAGCCAGGAGCAGCGTGAGACCCAGGCGCAGCGGCGGCACCAGGGAGAAGGTGGCAGCGTAGCCGTCCAGCTCGCCGTCCTTGCGCACCACGCGGTAGCCCCGCTGCGCGTGGAACTCCCACGGCGTGCCCGTCTCGTTGGCGAAGTAGGCGCCCAGGCAGGCCAGCAGCGGCGCCAGCAGGGTCTTGGACGCATCCGGCCGCAGGAGCCGCTGGGGTCCGCCGCCCAGGAGCACCATGGCCAACTTGGCCAGGTCAGCGGCGGTGGAGTACATCTGGCCCGACGGCCGGTACCAGCCCAGGTCATACAGAGGTGCCGGCCGCCCGCTGCCGTAAAAGCCCACTGCCAACCGGGCACGCACAGGAGGCGTCAGGTCGAAGCCCGTGTCTGCCATCCCCAGAGGCTCCAGCACCTTCTCCAAGATCCAGCGCTGGTAGTCACCCTGGACGGTATGGGCTGCCAGGACGTGGGCCAGAAGCGAGAAGGCCAGCGTGCTGTAATGGCACCTGAAAGAGGAAGAGTGGAAGCTGGCCTGCAGCCTAGGATGGGCATCACCAGGCCCCAAATAACCCCTTCCCACTTGCTCCGATTGTCTGAAAAGCCTCCCGAATTTCATTTTACCGGGTGGACAGGAAAGGAATCTGCTTCAAGGCATCGAAGATAGTCAGACCGAGCAGAGACTTCAGAGATCATTGAATACAACTCAGTATTTATTCTTCCTTCCGGAAAGAGGAAGGCCCAGAGAGAGGCAGAGAATTGCCCAGGGTCACACAGCCGATTGGCAAAGACCTAGGCTTAGCAGTGCACCTGGGAAAGTGGTAAAACAAATCTACTTGGTCCTTTACACATTAGTTATAATTTATTTTATCAGGAAAATGAGCCTCAGATTGCTGGGATTGTGTGGCACAAGTAATGATAGTGATCATATAACTCAAGGATTGCAACTAGGGGGCAAGATCTCACCCCATTCTTCCCAGCCATGGCAGACACAAATAATCAACAGGAAGTCGCTTTTCTTTTCCAGAGCAGACACTGTTTCAAAATCTCTAAAATAGTGCCTCAAGAAGGCACAGGAATGGGTGAAAATGCACAAATGCTATTAGACATTCCTGAACTCTAGCCCAGGTTCCTTTTTTTTTTTTTTTTACAGGTAAGAAAAGTGAAGTTCACAGAAGCAGATGCTTCCTCCAAGGTTGCTCAGGAAGTTAGTGTCAGAGCTGGAAAAAGGACTCTAGCCTACAGACGGCTAAGTCTTAGATCCTTTTTTCCTTAAGAGAAATGGGCCCTGAGGTTCAGCATTTGGAGAAGCAGAGGGGCAAATTTGGAAAAAGGGCACTTGCCCAGGGCCTCGAAGCGGGCATCTGAGGCAGGCGAGTGCCTGCTGTCCTCTGTCCAGCTCACAGCCCCACTGCTTCCAGCCCCCCAGGAGCCCAGCTTCTCTGTTCAGTGGCTTTCCACTCCCTATCTTATCAGCATCCTGTTTATTTTCCAGCACTTGGGAAAAAGCTGTATTTATGTTGTTTATCTGTTTAGCAATAAGAATGTTCACTGTTCACTGGCAAGAATCCCAACTCCATGAGGAGGTACTGAGTGGATTTGTTCGCTGCTGTTTCTCAGGTTTGCACATTCCAAGCACAGAGTAGGTGCTCAATAAATGTTTAGTTGATTCATCGAAAGAACTTGAGATTCAAACAGAGCTGGATCTGGGCCCGGCTTCCCCACTGCCTTGCTCTGCCACCCGTCCATGGGCCTCAGTCTCCCCAGATGTGGAACAGGGGTTGTCAGTCATCCCTGAGGTCTTTCCTGGCTCTGACCATCTGGAACATGGTTGCCCGGCTGTCTCCCAGGACAGGTGTGTGCCCTTGTGAGGCTCCTGGCATTGGCGGGGCGTCAGGGCGCACCCCTCACCTGGTTCCTGGATCCGCCACCAGCACATCGTCCTTGAGCAGGCTCAGGGCCTCCTGCGTGCTGCCCCTCCACAACAGCGAAGTGGAGCGGAGCCTTCGGGGCAGCCCTAGGGAGGAGCCATGGTCAGATTTGCTGGGTCAGCTGAGGGGGGGGAGGGTCCCTGGGTGCACCCCTCCCCCACCTTCCATGGGTTGAAAGATAATGGTAAAATCAGCTTTAAAAATAAGAAAGCCTCTGGCACCGACTCTAATCCTGCCTGTGGTTTGTGTCTTTTGTAGTGTTTTCGTTCGTTTGTTTGGTTGGTTGCTGCACTGTGCAGCATGTCGGATCCTTATTTCCCCAACCAGGGATCGAACCCATGCCCCTGCAATGGAACTATGGAGTCTTAGCCACTGGACCACCAGGGAAGTCCCCTGCCAGTGTTTTGTTGGGCAAGCCACTTAACCTCTCTGAGCCACAGTCCCCTCATCTGTAACAGGATGCAAATAATTCCCATCATGGGGCTGGTGTGAGGATTCAGTGAAATAAAATGCTGAGCATGCTTATCATCAACCATAGACCTTCGATTCCTTAAAATGTTTGAGGTTGCTGCCCAAATATGTCTTGTGGAACTGACTCCTCTGACCACTTGGAGTTTTCTGATTTTGGATGTGACAATACAGGAAAGCTCACAAGACTAGGATTCTTCCCATCCATTCACTCAGCAATAGTGTCCAAGCATCTGTTCTGTGCCAAAGGCTGTTCTGGGTGCTGGGACTCAGGGGTGAGCCACACAAAGTCTCTGCCCATGTGGAGTTGCATTCTAGCAGAAGAGACAGACAAGAAGCAAACAAATATTCGTGCTATGGAGGGAAATAATTACATGTGTGAAAGGAGGGGTTGTTATTTTATACAAAGTGGTCAGAGGAAGGCATCACAGGGAAAGCAGCCCTTGAACAGGTGAGACATGGAAGAGGTGAGGAAGTGAGCCACACACTTCCGTGAGGAAAGAATGTCTCAGGCAGAGGGAACAGCAGATGCAAAGGCCCTGAGGCAGGAATGGTTGAGGATCAGCTTTGGAGATAAGAGAGATTGGAGGTGCAGACACCAGACCTGTAGGGTGCTGTAGGGTGCTATAGGGTACTAGAAGGATTTGGTCCTTTCTCTGGTTGGAATGGGGCTAAAGGGTCTGAGCAGAGGAATGATAATATAAAATTTATCAGGATAGCTTTGACTGCTATGTAAAAGCAGACTTTGGGGGTGGGGGGGCGGGCAATGGCAGACACAGAGAAACCTGTAAGGAGACTTGCAAAAGTCCATGTTTAAATGATGGTGGATTGGACGAGTGAGTAGGTGTTGGGTTCTGAACATGTTTTGATAGTGGAGCCAACAGAATTTGTTACTGGAGGGCATATGGACGGTATGGGAGTGAGAGGTTCCAGAGATAACTAACTCCCAGGCTCTTGGCCTGAGCAACTGGGGGCTGAAGTTCCAAGTCCTGGGTTTAAATTCTAACTCTAGCACTTCTTGCTGTGTGACCACAAGCCGTGTGCTTTACCTCTCTGAGCCTCTATTTGCTCACTGTAAAGTGGGCTGAAGCACCTGCCTTGATCTCCCTGGGAGCTGTTGCAGGGCCTGACTAAGAATGCATGAAAAGCTCAGAATGGGAGAAACCTCCAGATTAGGGTGAAGGTCAATCATAAAAGCCACTGGGAGCCTGTAAGTTATCCAGGCAGCCCTGTGGTCAGCTGGTCCCTTTGGGACTGAGAAAAGACATGTAGGGCGTTTTTAAAAGGACCACAGACAAAGAGCCCTGTGCTGGGTTCCTTGGCTATAAATGAAGAAGAGTCCATAATGTACCCCTAGAGGGAGCCCTAGAGTCAGGTTATAATGGGTTTAATAGGAGGTTCATGGAGCAAAAGCCTGACCCCTTCCAAGGCCTGTATCTAAGTTTGAATTTACAATATTGTGAAAGTGAAAGTCTCTCAGTTGTATCCCACTCTTCACAACCCCATGGACTATACAGTCCAGGGCTTTCTCCAGGTCAGAATACTGGAATTGGGTAGCCTTGTCCTTCTCCAGGGGATCTTCCCAACCCAGGGATGGAACCCGGGTCTCCCGCATTGCGGGCAGATTCTTTACCAGCTGAGCCACAGGGGAAGCCCAAGCTTACTGGAGTGGCTAGCCTATCCCTTCTCCAGCAGACCTTCTTGACCCAGGAATTGAACCGGAGTCTCCTGCATTGCAGGTAGGCTCTTTACCAACTGAGATATCAGGAATATTTTTTAAAAGGACCCCAAAATTGTATCAGGCCCTAATAAACCTAGGTCTACGCTGACTGTAATAACCAGAGCTACTTTGAAAAGCACCTGCTGTCAGTTAAGTGCTCGACATCCAATGGCACACTTAATTCCCCAAAGTAGCACGAACTAGTCATTGTACAGAGGAGAAAAGGCTCAGAGAGGTTACGATGCAACTTACCCAAGATCACCCAGCAAGGAGGCAGAGTTGGAATTTCAGTGCTTGTGCCCTTAGCCACTGGGCCACCCTCCCCTGATCGTGCTCTCCCTAAGCAGTTTCAGGAGGTTGCATTCTCTGGCTGAGCCTCAGGTTCACCATCAGCTAATGGAAGTGCAAACCGGCCACATCCATAGATTGAGACCTCAGGCTGGAACACACTTTGTAAAATGACGAAATAGTAGGCACTTGTGATTAACTCCTACCATCTAGGTTGACAGCTGAAAATTTGAACAATAGAAGGCATTTCGGGGTGGTGCACGTGGTGCCTGCCTTCTCCCCCTGGCTGGGGGAGTCACCACAGACCACAGACCCCCTCCCACCCATTCCTGCCCAATTCCTGTCCACTGACTTTTGTCTTCCAGCATTCCAGCCTGCCCTTTTCCTTCCACCATGGAGACTTCATCTTGGCTTGTTAGCACATCTTTTATCATTATTCTTTTTAGGTAGTTTTTAATAAATAATTCATTTACATAATTCAAAATCCCAGAGACACCAAAGGGTATACAATGAAAAGTGTTCCTCCCCCACTCATCCCCAGCAACCAAGTTCCTCTCCCTGGAGGCCAGCCAGTGGTTTAATTTCTACTCCTTCCAAAGATACATGATGCACGTTCATACATATACATAGACATACACACATGATATGTGTATATATGTATACGTGTTATATGATATGTACATTACACGTGGAAACAGAGCAGAGAGTGGGCCCAGCCTGGCTGGGTGAGAACATGCTTCTTGGTGCCCCAACCTGGAATGGTTTGGGCTAAGCTAGATCAGAGCCACTCACCTGACAGCTGGCTGGCCATCCTTCGGAGGGTGACGGGTGAAGGCCTTGGGGGTGGGCCCGCCTCCTCCAGCCCATCCGCCAGACTCCTTTGTTGGGGGACTGATGCCGTACCCAATGGATTGTTAATGGTGAAGGTGCTGGCGTACCGCTCCAGAGGGTCATCCAGAGAGGCCACGATGCCCTCTTCCCACAGGCGGTACAGCATCAGGACAGGAAAGATCTTGGAGACGCTAGAGATCCTGGACAATGAGAGGCACAAGGGTGCAGCAGGCATCGTTGGCTCCACAACCCACCTCCACCCTGCACCCCCAGGCTCCAACTTTCTGGTATAATCAGGAAAGCGCTGTGTGTATGTGAGCACAGCCACTTAAGTCATGTCTGACTCTTTGTGACCCCATGGGCTGTAACCTGCAGGCTCCTCTCTCCATGGGATTCTCCAGACAAGGATCCTGGAGGGGGTTGCCATGCCCTCCACCAGGGGATCTTCCTAACTCGGGGATCGAAACTGTGTCTTCTGCATCTCCTGCTTTGCAGCCAGATTCTTTACCCAGTGAGCCACCTGAGAAGCCCAGGAAAGCCCTGAGTCCACCCTTATTCACCGTCTCAGGTGGAAATCCACAAGCCTCTGTGGAATGCCATCAAGATGCTTGAGAACATAGCAGAGGCAATGAGGCTGGGCCAGATGGATACCCATGAGCACCTCCCCAACGCCAGGCCCTCACCAGGAACCCCCCACTCTGGGACAGACCCGAGTTGGGATCATACCTCTGCCTCTCGCCAGCTGAGTTGCCTTGGAAAAAATACTAGACTTTTCTGAGATTTAATTTCATTGTCTTGTTTCATAGATTTTAGAAACGATTGACCAAGATTATGCATGCAAGCTGCTAAGCAACATACCTGGCAGGTAGTAAGTGCCCAATAGGTGATCTGTTGTTATTTAGTCGCTCGATCATGTCTGACTTGCGACCTCATGGACTGTAGCCCACAAGGCTCCTGTGTCCATGGGATTTCCCAGACGAGGAGTGAATTGTCATTTCCTTCTCAATGGGATCTTCCTGACCCAGGAATCAAACCCGTGTCTTCTGCTTGGCAAGCAGATTCTTTATCACTGAGCTTCCAGAGAAGCACTCACTAGGTGATAGCAAATATAATTGTTGCCCCCTGGCTGGCACATAGCAGGTGCAGCCTGACTGGAACCCCTGTAATCCTCACAAGTATCCCTGGGAGCAAATGTATTCACTTGGCACTGTGAGGGCTGAGGATCCTACAGGCAGCACCCAGGAGGGGAGACTTGGGTGTGTCCCAAGTTGCTTCCATCTGGGCCACTGCTGCTTACTGTCGGAAACCTGGTGGAGGACCCAGGAACTGGTTACAGCTCCTTTGTGTCACATAGAAGGGGGGTAGAGTGGAACACAAGGGGGTCTTTTCTAGTTTGGGAGCTGTGGGGCTAAGGACTCTCCAGCAGGGATTCCTTCCTGACCTGTTACCCCGTGGTGTGATGTTAGGCACTCAGTGGTCCACTCTGGACCTCAGTCTCCTCGTCTATGAAATTGCCAAGACTTAAGAAAGGGCCCTGGTAGCTCAGATCCACCCCACCCCCCACCCCCGGTCATAATTCTCACGAGTCCTCCTGCCTCCCAAGACCCCTCATCCTCCCATCCCTCACCCCGCCTCAGGACCGCGGTGGTCCCCCAGCTGACCGGTACATGGTGTACTCGTTGGGGGGCCCAGAAGCCGGGTCTGAACCATTCTTCTTCCCGAAGTTCCCAGTCCAGAGCACGGTGTCATTGTGGATGACAACTGCAGACATGGCAGCCAGGCCCGGGGCAGCCAGGGCCTGGCGGAGGATGCGGTCCACCTGGGGAGAGAAGAGCAGGTGGCTTAGAGCAAACGAGTCCTCCTCCCCTCCAGGCCCTTCCACCGCCACCCCCTGCACACAGCACCCACTGTCTAGCTCCTCTCTGTCCTCCCCGCCAGCGGCTGGAAGGGAGCCCCAGTGAGCCTCCAGACCGCGGGCTGTCAAACTGTGTCCCGTGGGGTCGGCTACCACCCAGCTGCAATCAGAGCAGATCCCCTGGAATCTGTTTTGTAGGTAAGGTTTTCTCGTAAGACTTTTGTTCAAAGAAACATTTCCTTGGAAACATATAAGAGGAAGGAGGGGTTAAGACCACTGATCTGCGCAAATCCTTGTCTGATGCCCTAGAAAGCCTTCAGCAGGCCTCACCTAGGGCTTTCCCTGGTGGCTCAGCGGTAAAGAATCTGTCTGCAGTGCAGGAGATGTGGGTTCGAGCCCTGAGTTGGGAAGATCCCCTGGAAAAGAAAATGGCAACCCACTCCAGTATTCTTGGGAGATCCCATGGACAGAGCAGTCCATGGAGTCATAAGGAGTTGGATACAACTCAGCAACTAAACAACAGCAAAAGCTTCATCTGACCCCTAGCGTTGGAGAATTCAGTATTTGTAGAGGGCCCCTAATGCTCTCTTTGAACATTTGTTGGAAACATTAATATTTCATTATTTTCGGTGATGAAGTTTAATGATGATTAACTGCTAACACTTACTGGACATCTAGAATGTGCCAGACACAATACAAAATGATGTTCATACCTTGTCTCGCTTAATAAGTCAGTGCGGATTTCCCCTCCATTTTACAGGTGAGAAAATCCGAGATATGAAGCAACTTGCCCCAGGCTCATGGCGGGGGGAAATTAGGATTGGAACTCCATGCTCATTCCAGCATCTCCTGGCCAAGAGATTTGACATTCCCTGAACTGAGTTCAGTCTACCTGTAGTGTCCACCCCTGGACTAACTTTTTCTCTAATTTATTTCGTTTTGGCTGCACTGGGTCTCTGTGGCCGGGAGGGCTTTCTCTAGTTGCAGTGCTCTGGCTTCTCACTGCAGCGGCCTCTCTTGTCGGGGAGGATGGGCTCTAGGCACTTGGGCTCTGTTGCTCCCTGGCCTCTGGGATCTACCTGGACCATGTCTCCTGCATTGGCAAGTGGATTCTGAACCACTGGACCACCCGGGAAGTCTACCTGTGCCGACTTTGCCACAGTCTCCTCCTCTTTAGCTGGGGTTTCACAAGCTGATAACATAAAGGGAAGTTACCACACTGCAAGGCATACGCCAGGTTCTCAGGAGAAGGCAGCTACAGTTATTATTGTTGCTGTATTTTTTCTAACTAGTATCACCCCTGGGAGGCAAATAGCAGCCTTCTGCCCTGTCTGCTTCACAAAAGATTCTTGTGTGTTTGCACGCAGGGATTGTGTCTCTCTGCGCTGGCCCACGCCTGCTCTTACATGAACGCATCACCCTCCTTTCCTTCATCGGTCCCACAGACTGAATTTCAAACCCTTCCCCACTGCCACCCACCCCAGGCTGCTGCACATACACTCCTTTTAAAAAAATTTTTATTAGGGTATAGTTGCTTTACAATGTTGGGCTAGTTTCTGCAGTACAGCAAAGTGAGTCAGCCATCCCTACACCTGCTGCTGCTGATAAGTCGCATCAGTCGTGTCCGGCTCTGTGCAACCCCATAGACCGCAGCCCACCAGGCTCCTCTGTCCCTGGGATTCTTCAGGCAAGAATACTGGAGTGGGTGGCTATGTTCTTCTCCAAATGTATACATATATCCCTCTTTTTTGCATTTCCTTCCCATTGAGGTCACCGCAGAGCATTGAATAGAGTTCCCGGTGCTATACAGTAGGTTTTCCCTAGTTATCTCTTTTATACAGTGTAGCGTATATACACCAACACCAGTCTCCCTGTTCACCCCACCCCTTTCATCCTCCTTGGTATCCATACATTTGGTTTGTACTCTATGTCTCTCTTTCTGCTTTGCAAATTTAATTAGTTCATCTGTGTCATTTTTCTAGATTCCACTTTCTGATCTTTCTGTCTGTTAAGGTGAGATCAAACCAGTCAATCGTAAAGGAAATCAGTCCTGAATGTTCACTGGAAGGATGATGCTGAAGCTGAAGCTCCAATACTTTGGCCACCTGATGCAAAATGCTGACTCATTGGAAAAGACCCTGATGCTGAGAAAGAACGAAGGGCAGGAGGAGAAGGGGACGACAGAGGATGAGATGGCATCACCAACTGGATGGACATGAATTTGAGCAAGCTCTGGGAGTTGGTGGTGGACAGGGAGGCCTGGCGCGCTGCGGTCCATGGGGTCGCAAAGAGCGGACACGACCGAGCAACTGAACTGACTGCTTGCAGATGTGTGACCCAAGTGAGTGGGGTCTCGATGGCACAGACTAGGCCTGACTGACAGCGCCCTCTAGTGTCAGGCCATCCTGAAATGGTTCAGTGTTGCAATGTGGGCTGTTCTTGTTCAGTTGCTCAGTTGTGTCCAACTCTTGACGAACCCATGGACTGCAGCACGCCAGGCTCCCCTGTCCTTCACTATCTCCCAGAGTTTGCTCAAATTCATGTCTATTGAGTCGGTGATGTTGTCTATCTCATCCTCTGCCACCCTCTTCTCCTTTTGCCTTCCATCTTTCCCAGCATCAAGGTCTTTTCCAATGAATTGGCTCTTCGCATCAGGTGGCCAAAATATTGTAGCTTCAGCATCAGTCCTTCCAATGAGAATTCAGGGTTGATTTCCTTTAGGACTGACTGGTTTGATCTCCTTGCTGTCCAAGGAACTCTCAAGAGTCTTCTCCAGACCCACAATTAGAAAGCATCAATTCTTCGGCGATCAGACTTATTTATGGTCCAACTCTCACATCTATACATGGCTACTGGAAAAGCCATAGCTTTGACTAGATGGACTTTTGTCGGCAAAGTGACGTCTCTACTTTTTAATACACTGTCTAGGTTTGTCATAGCTTTTTTCCCAAGGAGCAAGCGTCTTTTAATTTCATGGCGTGTCTTTAATCATATTACAATGGCTCTGTGATCCTCCCCACCTCATCTTTCTCTGCCTCCAGTTATGGCCCCCACGAGACAGAATTTCCTCATAATTCTCTACATGTGTCTCGTACTGACTCTGCTGCCTCTGGGCCTTTGCACATGCTGTTCCCTCTATCTGGAGCACACTCTTCACACCCCCAAGCTCCCTTACTTTATACACACATATCCTCTGGGTATCTCCTACCTGCTCAGCTCTCAGTTTAGACACCACTTCCTCCAGAAGCCTTCCGTGACTCCAAGTCCCATGACCCTTAAACTTTCCCTGTCCTCACTCTTGCCCTTGTGATAAATGTTTATTATATTGACTGTTCTCCTCACGCGAGACTAATAGCTCCTTCAGAGCAGGACAGTGTCATCTTTCTGCCATACCGCTGGTATGTAGGACAGAGCAAGTGCTCAAGAGTTATGTGCTGAATGAATGAATGCAACTGCCAGTGCAGAGGGTGTGCCCTCCCCTCCCTCAGCCTGGCCTAGCCCGCACAGTCAGTTCTCTCCTGGGCCATCACTGACCTTTTCCAGGGCCTCCTTCAACACGGGGAGGGGATGGGCCAGGGGCACAGGCTCAGGGTGTTGGGGACACATCCTCACGGGGGCAGAGGCCGCCTCTGGTCCCAAGGAACCTGGAGGGAACATCACAAAATGAGAGAAAGACGGAGGTCAGGAGAGGAGTCTGGAGGCCACCGTAGAAGAGGTGGGAGGAGGCGGCAAGTGCCAGGCTCATGCCCTAGGGCCAGCCCTCCAAACTGGCACCCCTCACCACAAGGTACCAGCCCTGGGAAGTCAAGGGCCAAGGGCAGAGCCTGCCTGGGAGGAGGCAGCACAGCCCCACACTCACCACCTGCAGCTTGGCCTTAGAGAGACCAGTCAGGCCACAGGTGCCCATTGGCAGCCCTTCTGACTCATACATCCAGCCGCCTCCCTCTGTATAGTCAGCAGACTTAGGCCCCAGCTCCGAGGGGCAGCCACAGCAACATCTCTGTCTGTCCCCCTCTCTCCAGCTCTGATTAGGTATCTGGATGGAGAAGTGGATTCAGGGCCCTGCTGAGGCCCAGGCTTAAACCACCAGGAAGGACTCATTCCATCCCCAGAGCAGTGCATCCAGGCATCCAGGTTGAGTCCCATCCCGCTTTTGTCCTGGCGTATGCTTCCTTGTAACCTCAAAGGGAAGGTATGGAACTTGGCAGGACAGGATTCAGGCTTGAGACAATCTCTACGGCCCCCAGACCTCCCCGCATCCTTTAAGGACAGTGTGGGGTGGTAAGAGTGTGAGAACCCCCCCAAGAGTGTAAGAACCACCTTTTCCTAAATCTTCCAGGGATTTCCCTGGTGGTCCAGTGGTTAAGACTGCACTTCCACTGCAGGGGGTGCAGGTTTGAGCCCTGATTGGGGAACGAAGACTCTGCATACCATGTAACGCAGCCAAAAAGCAATAAAAATTATTTTTTAAAAAATGTGCCAGCACGTCTTGTGTCTGGTGAGGTGCTTCAGAAAAAAAGGGGGTCACTTAAATAAACCTTCCACTGCCTCCCAAGACCACCCAGAACTGAGAGAAGGCTCCCTGATGGAGGTTCACTGTGGCCACAAGCTCTTGAGACCCTCCCACCTCCTGAATCAGAGGGGCTGCACGACTTGTTTTGGCAGAAAGAATGAGGTTGAATTGATTGTGCACCTCCCAAAGCTAGACTTTAATCCGCCTTTGCTGCTTTGGAACACTTCCCTCTCGTGGACAAGCCTGGGATAGCGACCTTGAGAGGGAAAATCCACATGGGGGAGAGGTCCACTGAACTTGCTTGCATTGGAGAACCTAGGTTAGACCAGCAGGAGAACTGCCAGCCAGCGAATAGAATCATGAGAAATGATAAATCACTCTGTTTGAAGTTAGTAGGTTTAGGTGGTTTGTTACCCAGCATCAGATGATATGGTCCCAAGCAGGAAAATCACAAACCCTACAGAAGATCTCTCAACAACTTCATCCTCATTGTTATTAATGACAACCTTTCAGGTGATGCCTATGTGAGGATGAGGAAGCAGATCACTGTAGTCAGTGGACCCAGAATAGTTCCATAAACTGTTTCCCATTTGTGACAAATTAAGTACAAAATTGGAAAGAAAATATTTAGAAACCTTTATAGCAGTTTCTCAGAGTAATCTTGTGAATGTTGAATCTAATTATTGAAAACCTGGGCTTCTACTTTGCAGTCTTTCTTTTTCATTTATTTCCCTAATATAATTCATTTTTTAATTTATTTCATAAGGCTGGTCTGCCACAAATTGGTAGTTTGATAGTTTGAGAAGCATGGCCCTGGAGAACAGGCCAACCTACCCACTTGGGGACTGTTTGCTAGAGGGACTAAGAAGCCCTTGATAAAGGAATTTTCTCTAGAAAGAAAGGGTTGGCTGGGAGAGGAAGAAGCTAGCAGGAAAATAAAAGGAGTTATTTCTGCAAAAATCTGCAGGATTCTGGGAGTCCAGGCCACTTTGTTGAGCCATTGTCATCTGTAACACAGGATGACTCAGAGAAACGGAGAGAGACATTCTTGCCAGCTGCAGCAGAGACCTGGGACTCGGGACCATCCAGGATCCCAGCAGGCCGATGGGCCCAGGAGTTGCTATAGCAACAGAGGGCCAGGATGTTACCTGCCCTGGATGTTCATTTGCTGAGCCGTAACCAGCCCAGCATGCAGAGGTCAAGAAATGGCAGCTGCTGTCCACGTACACCGGCACATGTTCCTCCCAGGGTCTTAGCTGAAGCTGGAGGAGTGCCTTTAAAGGGAGGTAGAGCCTGGAGATTTCACCCTGGGGGCTGAAGGCAGAGCAAGAGAAACTGCACTTTGAGGGAGGGAACCCTGAGTTTTATTCCCCCCACCAGAGTCGGTGGCTTAAGAAAACCCCAGGGGCGTTAGGATCCTCAGGTTACACAGAAGGACATCGAGGCACAGAAGGAGCACATGACCGGCCCAAAGATGCACAGTTCATGAGAGCTAGAGTCCGCATGGCGGCCAGAGCTCCTGAGTCAGGAGTGGCAGCCCAAAGCCCACGGGGACCTCCAGGGACGGGGAGCGCCTCAAGGAGGCTCGGCACTCACCGGTCTTCAGCTTGGGGAGGTGATACTGCCACAGGAAGCAGCCGGTCGTGAGCACAGAGAGCACGAAGAAAAAGCCGCAGGAAGCCGGCAAGAGCCACTTCTTCACTTTCAGCAGACTGGCCTGGAGGGGAGGGCAAGGTGGGCCCACACAGCGGGCCAGCAACAGGGAGGAGGGAGGCACTCCCCGGCCTGGCCCTTCCTATGCCTTCAGTTCAGTCCAGTCGCTCAATCACGTCCCACTCTTTGCGACCCCATGAACCGCAGCATGCCAGGCCTCCCTGTCCATCACCAACTCCCGGAGTCCACCGAAACTTACGTCCATCAAGTTGGTGATGCCATCCAACCATCTCATTCTCTGTCCTCCCCTTCTCCTCCTGCCCCCAATCTTTCCCAGCATCAGGGTCTTTTCTAATGTGTCCTATGCCTTAGGTTCACCCAGACATCAGGGGAGCCTACAGCCTGGGGTGAGTTTCGCACCTCCCCAGTACGGCCCCTTCGACAGCTCTGCCCTGCAGACCTCTGTGCCTGTGCCCAGCCTGTTTCCTCTGCTGGGCATGCCCTCTCTCTCCTGTGTATTTAGCGAGATATCTAAGACCAGCTGAAATGCCACCTCCTCCATGAAGCCTTCCCCAACTCTCCTCACCCAGGTCCCTCCAAGGGCACTCGGCATAAGCCTCCACTGCGGTGCAAATCCAGCTTTCTCTCTAGAACAGCAGTTGTTCTACGATTATCAGTGTGATGGGGTTCGACCCCTAGTTGGGAAACTAAATGCCGTGCGCTGCAACTGAAAGAAACTGTGTGCTGCAACTGAGACCCAGTGCAGCCAAATAAATAAATATAAATATTTTTAAAACGTTGCAGTGAAAAGGGACCTGCCTGGAGAGCTCAAGGAAGGGTGAGGCTCAGAGAAACAGGCGCCTTTCCCTCAGACAGGTGTGGGAGCTGAGAAGTGCTTGGGAGGTGGGCGAAGGCAGGACACAGGGATTATAAGATGAGACCAAGGCCTGAAGTCACACAGAGGGCAAGGAAGAGGCCTGGTGGGGAGGTGGGAAGGAATCTGAAGAGTCAGTGTGTATGGTGACCTGGCCCCCAGGAAGAGCTACATGTTCCCTCAAAGCCAACCTAGTCTCCTGGAAACACTTCCAGTTAGTGTCGCAGGCACTGTGCTAAGCCTTTTAAGAGGCGTATCACACTGCCCTGCTGCGGTAGGAGCCATTAGTGCCCTGATGTCACAGATGCGGCTCAGAGAAGTTAAGCGACTTGCCCAAAGTCACACAGCTAGGTGCAGAGCTACTCAACCAAAGCTCTTGACGAGCATTCCTTGAAACTTCTTAATTCCAGGTGGGCCAACTGCAGTTACAGGAAGGAAAGGACTCATCTAAAAAATGATGAACGTCGTATGTTAAGTGTCAGCTTTATGCCTGGCCTGTGCTGTTCACCTAAATAAGTATTATTTTACCACATTTCACTATCTGCTCATGAAGCGGGTTTGAGAACTTTCATTTTAGAGGTGATAAAATGGGGCTCAGAGCAGTTAAGCCACTTGCTCAAGGTCACAAGCCGGGATTCAAATCCAATCGGCCTGACTCTCCACCTTTATGTCTTAATATGTCTTATGTCTCTCTCTCTCTCTTTTTTTTTTTGACTGCGCAGGGTCTTTATTGCTGCATGTGGGCTTTCTGTAGTTGTGGTACGTGGGCTTCTCTTGTTGCAGCTTGCGGGCTCTAGAGTGCAAGTTCAATAGCTGTGGCACGGACTTAGTTGCTCCGAGGTATGTGGAATCTTCCAGGACCAGGAATCGAACCCGTGTCCCCTGCATTGGCAGAAGGATTCTTCACTGGACCATCTGGACCACCACTAGACCATCAGGGAGGTCCTGTTTTATGTGTCTTTTGAACTATCTTCATTGCTGCTGTAACCTAAACTGTGTTGTGAAAGGACTCTTCCCTGGATTCTCCTAATCCTCCTCTGTCCCTCCTAGGGAGCCTGCAGAACAAGAGAACTGAGAAGGAATTCAAGATTCAGAACCCTTCTCCCAGGACTGAGGGCTAGACTGTTCTGTTTCATTTATTCGTCCTTTTAACAGCCCTCTCCTGAGCACTATTAGGTGTCAGACACTGTTCCAGGCCCCTGGGGCTCAGCAGTGAACCAATGCCAGAATTCCTGTCTGCAGGGAGCTGGCCTGGGGGCTACCCAGGTGGCTCAGTGGTAAAGAATCCGCCTGCCAATACAGGAGACGTGAGTCTGGTCCCTGGGTTGGGAAGAGCCCCTGGAGAAAGAAATGGCAATCCATGCCAGTATTCTTGCCTGGGAAATCCAGAGGACAGAGAGCCTGGTGGGCTACAGTCCATAGGGTTGCACAGAGTCGGACACAACTTAGCAACCAAACAATAATTGTTTCAGGCCCTGGGGACTAAGCAGTGAACCAGTGTCAGAATTCCTGTCCTCAGGGAGCTGACCTGCTGATGTCTAATGCCTAGCCATCCTGGCTGGCCCAACTCCACACTGTCTCTCCCTGCTGAGCTCCCTGCTGACCTCAGTGGCTAACCTGTCCTAGGGGCCTGGTGAGGATTTGCTCAGTGAGTGGGTAGGCATAGCACAACTCCTCTAAAAGTGAGAAACGGCCAGCTGCTGGAGAGCTGGGTCTCAACGTCAGGCCTCTAGAATGTTTACTCACAGAAGACACCCTTGCAAAGCAAAACCCACGTTCAAATTCAGGATGCATCACCCTAAGACCCATAAAATCCTGGGCCACTTCCAATTTCTTCATCTGTGAGATAGGAAAGGTACTAACCTTGCCAAGCTGTGTTGAGACGGTAGACACGGAAAGAACCTGCTGTATGTGGACCATTATTCTAAGTACTTGATGTTGCTGCTGTATTGTTGCTTAGTTGCACAGTCATCTTGCTTAATTGCTCAGACTCTTTTGTGACCCCATGGACTACAATCCCCCAGACTCCTTCTATCCATAGGATTTCCCAGGCAAGAATACTGGCGTGGATTGCCATTTCCTTCTCCAGGGGATCTTCCCAACCCAGGAACTGAACTCACGTCCCCCGTTCTGGCAGGCAGATTCTTTACCGACTGATCCACCAGGGAAGCTTAACTTATTTAACTCCCACAATAGTCCATGAGACAGTATTATTACTACTATGCCTAGTTTACAAGTGAGGAAACTGAGTCTCACGTATGCTGAGCCCTTTACCCCAAACCACAGTGTCATGTGGCAGAGCTGGACCCTGAGCCTATACAGGCAGCTCCAGAATCTATCATCCTTAACCACTGGGCTGTCTCTGATGCCCTTGATGAATGAGATCACACATGTTCGCACAAAAATGTGTACTTATATATCCATAGCAACACTACTCATAGTAGCCAAAAAGTGGGAACAACCCAAAGGTCTACCCAATGATGAATACATAAAGTTAGGGATATCTAATGGGATATTATTCAGCCACAAGAAGGAATGAGGTACTACAACATCAATGCACCTTGAAAACATTATAAACCCAGCCACAAAAAGCCACGTATAAATGTCCCTTTATATTAAAAGTCCACATATAATTCCCTTTATATCAAATGTCCAGAATAGGCAGATCCATAGCACAGAAAGTAGATGGTGGTTGCCTGTGGCTGGAGGTACAGGAGAATGATTGCTAATGGGGTGCAGGTTTCTTTTGGAGGTAACGAAATTCACAGACTTGCGATGACTCACAGAGGTCATAGGCGGTAGATGATGGAGGTGGGGTTCTAGCCCCATCTCTGTACAGCCCGACCCCAGCTTGAGACTGGGTTCTCTGCATGCCTGATTGGCACCCTCCTCTGGAGCCCAGCCTCATCTCCTGTCTCTCCAGTCTCAGGATTTATTCCAATAGACCCAAAGGTGGGGTCCATGTCTAGCGTCTAAAGGTGCTCCCCGGCTGCTCACACTGTGACTTGAAATGGCCACAGGGCATCTCTCCCTCTCCCTTCCCAGCTGGAAGATGCTCGCAGAGTAGGGACTCAGAGCCAAACTCTCCGAAATCCCAGCCATAACACAGTTTACTCAACTCCTTCTCCAGATAGTCTGCAGCCCAGAGACCCTCAGCTCTCTTCTCCTCGTTGGCCACTCTGGGGCAGACCTCCTTGCCCAGTTATTCAATCAGAATATAATCCTCAGGGGCTGGCTGCGTGCGGGGCCCAGCACTACTCCCTTTGGTTCACATCTGTCCCTCGTGGAGCCAGCACGGTGGTTGGAGGTCAGATGCAAGGGCACTGAGGTCTGGGACTTGATTCTGGCTCTGCCCTTATTAGCTGTGGACAAGCTGTGGACAAATGACTTCCCCTCTGTGAGTCTCAGTTTCCCTGTCTGCATAATGGGCACAGCCATCATTCCTACACCTCATAGACTTTAGGGGAGGGTAACTGAGAAAACTACTGGCTTTTTTCAGTAGTCATGTATGGATGTGAGAGCTGGACTATAAAGAAAGCTGAGTGCTGAAGAATTGATGCTTTTGAACTGTGGTGTGGAGAAGACTCTTGAGAGTCCCTTGGACTGTGAGGAGATCCAACCAGTCCATCCTAAAGGAGACCAGTCCTGAATATTCATCGGAAGGACTGATGCTGAATCTGAAACTCCAATACTTTGGCCACCTGACACGAAGAACTAACTCTTTTGAAAAGACCCTGATGCTGGGAAAGATTGAAGGCAGGAAGAGAAGGGGACGACAGAGGATGAGATGGTTGGATGGTATCACCGACTCAATGGACATAAGATTGAGTAAACTCCAGGAGTTGGTGATGGACAGGGAAGCCTGGCGTGCTGCAGTCCATGCAATGGCAAAGAGTAAGACACGACTGAGGGACTGAACTGAACTGAACTGAGAAATTGTAGGCAAAGTCCCTCAAAACTAGCTACTCACAAACTGGTAGCTGATGTTGTTATAACAAGTCCTGTGGGAAAGAGATGTAAACAGATCATTCCGCAGGACTCTGGGGGCTCTGAGATACCGCTGAGCTCAGCCTCAGGGTGGGAGCAGGAGGAAAGTTTCATTGAACAGTTGGTTGGGACTGAGTTGGGGGCACTCCAGTCAGGGCCCCTGAGACAGGAAAAAGAGGAGGCTCCATTTCTGGTTTCTTTTGAGAGTTTGATAAGCTAATACCCAGAGAACACGTGAAATGGTTCCCGGCCTGCAGTGCAAACTCTAGAAATGTGAATGATGGCAAGGAAGGTGATGTAGGGGTGATCTGTGATTTAGGTCAATATCTGAGGCAGGGGTTTGTGGGGCTATGCCTCACCTGGGTCTTCACTCTCTCCATGGCATGAGAGATCCCAGCCCCTGAGGAGTCAGATCTATAGTCCGGGAGACCCTGTGAGTGGGGAGATCGAGTCAGTGGAGAGAAGGCCGAGAAAAGGGTTCCTGGAGGCTGGAAAAGAGAAGAGGGAGCAGGAGAAATCCCAGAAGAAGAGGAGGGAGGATGAAGACCCAGGAGCCCCGCGCTTCCCAGACATGAATGCATCTCCCACGTTGCCGCCCCCGCCCACCAACACGGTGAGGTTTTCTAGGGTGAGGACCGCATCCCCATTCATGAAGCTGCGCCTCGAAGGCAAGGGGAAACAAGCTCAGGAAAAACCCTGGCTGCCCAGGTCTTCCCGTCTGTCCTGACTTCAGCACGAAAGTCCCAAACGCCTTCCATCGGTGCCGGGGAGGCGGGGGGGGATAATCGGTCACTCTCCCTGCCACTGTCTCTACCTCCAGCTCCTCCTCCCGCTTCAAGCCTCAGAAACAAGCCTTGTCAGAGCCCTGGGGCTTGCCCCTGACTCACCCTCTCCTGGCAGGCTCAGGAGGACGGGGCAGCTCCAACCTGCGCCTCCCAGATCCCCCGTGTTCCTGGGTACGAAGGTGGCCCTGCACAAGCTCCCCGCCGGCTCCCCGGAGGCTGCCAGATGTGGCTCCGATTTCCCGGCACTAATCCCTCCCTGTGTCACACGCCAGGGGGATTAGTTTCTGGGGTCCCCGAGCAGCGGGGAGGGGGGCACATCTGTCAGGGAGACCGTGGCACCACGTGACCTGAAACGCTCCAGGCCCTCGGGCCCAGGAATGCTCACTCCAAGAAGAGTGTCTGCCCAACCCCGTGAGGGGAGGAAAGGCGATGGGAACTGCCAGGAAACAGCCTTAACTTGACCCTGGGGCCTCCCAGAACAGCCATCACCCACACCAGCTCCTCCAGCAACCTCTGAGAAACCCTGGGCTCCGAGGAACACAGTTTGAAGACCACTGGGGTCAACCTTATTGTTACATACTCATTTGTGTGCATGAGTGCTCAGTCGCTCAGTCGTGTCTGACTCTTGGCCACCCCATGGACCGTAGCACAGGGCTCCTCTGCCCATGGGATTTTCCAGGTAAGAATACTGGAGTGGGTTGTCATTTCCTTCTCTAGAGGATATTCTCAACCCAGGGGTCAAATCTCACCTCCGACAATGGCAGGCGGATTCTTTACAGCTGAGTCACCTGGGGAGTCCCTACATATTCACATAACTCCATTCAAATCCCAGTTCTGTAACTACCTTGGGGCCCTCTTTGTTTTTCCATCTATAAAATGGGGATGATGTCTATGTTATTGTGAGGATTAAACTGCAATATGTGTGTGCAAAAGAGGTAGCCCAGGACCTGGCCCCTAGGAATGGTTCTGTCAAAGTTGCTTTCTTTTTATAACTTGGCTTTTATGCCACACTTCCTACTCAGCACCTGTGGCAGACATAGCTCTTCCCCAGTGAATATTCCAGAAAGCCGCTACCCATTGATTTTAATCGGCACAAAAGAGAGAACGTGTTTGCCTTCTTCACATTAGATATGGCTGTACGTTGGAATTACTTGGAGAGCTTATAAAAACCACCAGTGTCTGGTCACAACCCCAATAGGTCCCCAGGGATACAGCCCAGGCATCACTTTGAAAAATCCTCATTGACTCTGCTGCATGGTCAAGGTTGAGAACCATTGCCCCGGAGCACTTTCCAATTCATTCTAAATGCAGGTAATGAACAGCCTGGGAATCAAGTTAAACTGCAGGTGCTGACTCAGTGGGTGGGGGTGAGACCTGAGGATCTCCATCTCTAACAAACTCCCAGATGATAGTGCTGCTGGTCCATGGACCACACTTTGAGGAGCAAGCCTCCTCTGCAGTTCATGGACTACACCAGCTTCCACATCATTATCTCAATAGAACATCATAACTGCCTCCCAATCACCCCACAACTGGACAGGGCTTGAATTATTCTGTTTGGCCAATGCTCAAGATGAAGTATGAATGAGCGGAGGCAAGCCTTCTGGATCTTCCTCTTTGGAGACCGAAATTCTGGGCTGACCCAGTAAAAGGGCTTGATAAATTAGAGTGAGAAGAGATCTGATTTAATCTTGTCCAAGCTCCACGTTGTATGGCTGGTGAAACAGATGATGAGCGGGGAGCTGACTTGCTAAGGTCACACAGAGAACTTGGTGACAGCAAGGGACCTGGGATCCAGAATTTCTTCCCCCTTGTACCTGGCTGCTTTTTTCATCTTTACTGAGGCTCTGAACAGGCTAGACGTACAGGTGCTTAGTGCTTTCTGTGTTACATCCATGGTCTTCACAGCAGTCCCACGAGGCAGGTTTTATTCCCCAGTGAGGAAAACGAAGCTCTGAGAAGTGAAGTCTGCAGGAAGTGGCAGGACTGGGATTTGAACCCAGGAGTCTTCGCTATTTCCCAGACACTAATGCATCTCCCATGCTGTCTCCCCATCTAGGTATTCTAGTGTAAGGATCTGGGTTTCGCAGGTGGCGCTAGTGGTAAAGAACCCACCTCCTGATGCAGGAGACATAAGAGACATGGGCTCGATCCCGGGGTTGGGAAGATCCCCTATAGGAGGTCATGGCAACCTAGTAGTCTTGCCTGGAAAATCCCATGGACAAAGGAAGCTGGCAGGCTACAGGCCAGAGGGTCTCACAGAGTCGGACACGACTGAAGCGACTTAGCACACACGCAGGGTAAGGATCACTTCTCATTCAGGTTTGTGCCAGCAAAGCAGGGTTCAATATCTTAACCAGTTAACCAGTATTCTTGGGCTTCTTTGTGGCTCAGCTGGTAAAGAACCCGCCTGCAGTGCGGGAAACCTGGGTTTGATCCCTGGGTTGGGAAGATCTCCTGGAGAAGGGAAAGGCTACCCACTCCAGTATTCTGGCCTGGAGAATTCCACAGACTGAATAGTTCATAGGGTCACAAAGAATCAGACACACCTGAGCGACTTTCACTTCACTTCGCTTTAATCCACTCCAGAGTTCTGCATTTCTGCTGACAAAGACCCTCACCCCCAGGACACCAGCTCCTTTCTGGAAGATCTTCCCTTGCCCTTTGCCCCAGCCTTAAAGCAGTTTCTCCACCCAGACCATGCCACCTCTATCAAATTTAGCCAGACCAGAATCCATATCATCAGTTCAGTTCAATTCAGCCGTTCAGTTGTGTCCGACTCTTTGAGACCCCATGAATCACAGGACGCCAGGCCTCCCTGTCCATCACCAACTCCCGGAGTTTACCCAAACTCATGTCCATCGAGTCAGTGATGCCATCCAGCCATCTCATCCTCTGTCATCCCCTTCTCCTCCTGCCCCCAATCCCTCCCAGCATCAGGGTCTTTTCCAATGAGTCAACTCTTCGCATGAGGTGGCCAAAGTATTGGAGTTTCAGCTTCAACATCAGTCCTTCCAATGAACACCCAGGACTGATCTCCTTTAGGATGGACTGGTTGGATCTCCTTGAAGTCCAAGGGACTCTCAAGAGTCTTCTCCAACACCACAATTCAGAAGCATCAATTCTTCGGCAATCAGCTTTCTTCACAATCCAACTCTCACATCCGTACATGACACTGGAAAAACCATAGCCTTGACTAGACAGACCTTGGTTGGCAAAGTAATGTCTCTGCTTTTTAATATGCTATCTAGGTTGGTCATAATTTTCCTTCCAAGGAGTAAGTGTTTTTTAATTTCATGGCTGCAATCAGCATCCGCAGTGATTTTGGAGCCCAAAAAATAAAGTCTGACACTGTTTCCACTGTTTCCTTATTTCCCATGAAGTGATGGGACCAGATGCCATGATCTTAGTTTTCTGAATGTTGAGCTTCAAGCCAACTTTTTCACTTTCCTCTTTCACTTTCATCAAGAGGTTTTTTAGTTTCTCTTCTCTTTCTGCCATAAGGGTGGTGTCATCTGCATATCTGAGGTTATTGATATTACTCCAGGCAATCTTGATTCCGGCTTGTGCTTCTTCCAGCCCAGTGTTCCTCATGATGTACTCTACATATAAGATAAATAAGCAGGGTGACAATATGCAGCCTTGATGTACTCCTTTTCCTATTTGAAACCAGTCTGTTGTTCCATGTCCAGTTCTAACTGTTGCTTCCTGATCTGTATACAGGTTTCTCAACAGGCAGGTCAGGTGATCTGGTATTCCCATCTCTTTCAGAATTTTCCCGTTTGCTGTGATCCACACAGTCAAAGGCTTTGGCATAGTCAATAAAGCAGAAATAAATGTTTTTCTGGAACTCTCTTGCTTTTTCCATGATCCAGTGAATGTTGGCAATTTGATCTCTGGTTCCTTTGCCTTTTCTAAAACCAGCTTAAGCATCTGGAAGTTCACGGTTCACATATTGCTGAAGCCTGGCTTGAAGAATTTTGAGCATGACTTTACTAGCATGTGAGATGAGTGCAATTGTGCGGCAGTTTGAGCATTCTTTGGCATTGCCTTTCTTTGGGATTGGAATGAAGACTGACCTTTTCCAGTTCTGTGGCCACTGCTGAGTTTTCCAACTCTGCTGACATATTGAGTGCAGCACTTTCACAGCATCACCTTTTAGGATTTGAAATAGTTCAACTGGAATTCCATCACCTCCACTAGCTTTGTTCATCGTGATGCTTCCTAAGGCCCACTTGACTTCACATTCCAGGATGTCTGGCTCTAGGTGAGTGATCACACCATCTTGATTATCTGGGTCGTGAAGATCTTTTTTGTCCATATGACGTCATACATAAAAATGACCACATGGTGGCAGCAGATGACCACATGTAAACTCTTCCAGCCCAACCTGGGTGCCCTGTATCTCTCTAGGCATTTGTCCAAGGGCTTTCCATCCATGAACCAAGATAATCTCCACAATAACCTGGGGCATTCATCCTCTTTATAGATGAAAGATCATATTAGTCCTTTGCTTAAACATATTTTCATGGCTGCCCACTGCTCTTTTGGGAAAATAAAAATTCTTAACCTGCAGCCTAAAAACCTGCCCAGCGAACCCTTGCATTAGACTGCTGGGGGCTCAGATCCCAGCTCTACCACTTATCATTTATGTCACCTTGGTCAGATTTCTTGGCTATTCTTGGATCTCAGTGTGCAGATCTGTAAAACAGGGTAATGGAACAGAACCTGGTCCTTCGTGTCCAGGTGAGGATTCCATACGTGCAGAGAGCACATGTATGTGCTGCACAGAGCATGTGCTCGGGAAATGATGACCACTCGCTGCCATCAGACGGGAGGGCTCCCCTCATGGTCCCTAGGGTCTCTTCTCTCTTTCCTTTTCTCCATCTCTCCTTCTCCCCCCTTTTTTTCTGTTCTTACACTTTCCTCTTCCTTTTTCCTTATTCTAATAGGGGCAGCATATCAAATAATATATTAGAAAATGATAAACGTAGGACTTCTCTGGTGGTCCAGTGGCTCAGACTCCACACTCCCAAAGCAGGGGAGGGGGTCTAGGCTCAATCCCTGGTCAGGGAACTAGATCCCACACGCTGCAACTAAGAGCCAGTGCAGACAATTTTTTTAAGTGATGCATGCTATGAAAAAGTAAGCAGAACCTAGTAAAAGGGGGTAGATTATAGTATTAAACTGGGCAGTCAGGATGGCTTCCTTGGGAAAGAAACATTTGACAAGTCACTGCAGGGGAGTGAGGGAGTTAGGCGTACGGACAACAGAGAAAGAGAGGCCAAGGCAGAGACTTAGCAAGAGTGTGCAGAATAGCAAAGAGGCCAGTGGTTGAGCAGGTTAAGTGAGGCCCAGAGTAGAGGCGCGGTCAGAAACAGTGGAGGGTGAGGTTATAGAGAACCTCACAGGCCACAGGAGGGACCGTGATTCTCACTCTGAGTGAGATGGGAGTCATTGCAGAGTTTGGAGCAGAAGGGCATGACCTGACACTTTTTTAAAAAGCATTTATTTTTGGCTGCGCTGAGTCTTCATTGTGTAGTTGCAAAGATCGGGCGCTCTTCTTTGCTGTGGGGCACGGGCTTCAGTAATTGCAACACACGGGCTCAGAATTTGCAGCTCACAGGCTCTAGAGCGTGGGCTCAGTAATTGTGGCACACCAGCTTAGTTGCCTGCAGCATCTGGGATCTTCCTGGACCAGGGTTCGTGCCCATGTCCCCTGCATTGGCAGGTGGATTCTTATCCACTGTGCCATTAGGGAATTCCAACCTGACACAATTTTAAGGAAGCAAGCACTCCGGCTTCCGTGTTGAGAAAGGACTAGAGGGGAAGGGCAGGGGCAGGAAGACCTGGGTCTCATTCAGGTGAGAGATGGTGGTGGCATGGAGCTGCAGGGGAGATGGTGAGAAGAGAGACTCTGGATATGCTTGGAAAATGAAAGTGAAAGTCGCTCAGTCGTGTCTGACTCTTTGCAACCCCATGGACTGTACAGTCCATGGAATTCTCTAGGCCAGAATACTGGAGTGGGTAGCCTTTCGCTTCTTCAGCGGATCTTCCCAACCCGGGGGTCAAACCCAGGTCTCTTGCATTGCAGGCAGATTCTTTACCAGCTGAGCCACCAAGCCCAAGAAAACTGGAGTGGGTAGCCTATCCCTTCTCCAACAGACCTTCCCAACCCAGGAGTTGAACCACTTGGAAGGTAGAGCCAATAGCACTCGCTGATGAATTAGAGCTGGATGCGAGAGGAGAGAGGCGTCGGGACCAGCTCCAAACTTTTCAGCCTGAGCAACTGGAAGCGGAGGGCTGACTTTTACTATGAGATGGGGACGCCCGCATGTGGAAGAGCGTTTGAGAGGAGGCAGAGAGTTCAGGATGGACTCAGGATGGATTTGAGATGTCCAGTGAAGGTGTGGAAGCAGGCAGTTCGACGTTAAGAGTCTGGGAGTTAGAGGTCTGTATCAAAGATACAGTTTAGAAAATCACTGACATGTACCAGTGGACGATATCTATTTATTTGGCTGCAACAGGTCTTAGTTGTGGTATGTGAGATCTAGTTCCCTGACCGGGGATTGAACCCAGGCTCCCTGCACTGGGGGCGTGGAATTTTAGCCGCTAGACCTACAGAGAAGTCCCAGGAAAATGCTATTTAAAACCACCAAGAGAGTAAGAAGGAGTAAAGAAATTATCTGAAGACTGAACCCCAAGGTCCAGGAGACTGAGTGTAGTGAAGGTGAAGGTGAATTCACAAAGTCACACAGCGCAGATGCAAATCCAGCTTTACTGGGGAAATTGGAGGCTTTGGGTCATCAGTCCAACCCCTTGTCTTCATGTGGCGAGAGACATGGGGGTCGGGATATAGCTGGAGACCTCCCAGAGTGTGCTGCAGGAGATGGACCCCTCACCCCCATCCCCTACTCTACAATTTTTTGGCAAGTGTAAGATTAGTCTTGCAAGTAAAGAAAACATGATCTGAGCTCAGACCACAGGGGAATTGTTTGCAGTGCTGAGGGCAGGAGCCGCCCATGGGAAGTAGAGACCAGGCAGAACCATTTCTGCTGTGGGAAAGGAGGACCCTCTGGAGCCCACCTGCTGCTAGAAACCTGGAGTGTGCTGCTAGGGTCTTCCAATACAGTCCAAATTGTTTTTCCAAGGCCAATCCTCTAGCCTTGGGGCTCATGAAATATAAGCCTGCCAAAAGGAAGTAGAAATCAATAAGTATAGGGACTTCACTGATGGACCAGTATCTAAGTGTTTGCTCTCCCAATGCAATGAGCCCAGGCTCAATCCCCAGTCGGGGAACTAGATCCCACATGCCATAAATGAGAGTGTCCATGCTGCAATTTAAGCTGAAACTGAAGATTCTGGTTGCTGAAACTGGGACCCAGTGCAGCCAAACACATAAATAAATATTACCAAAAAAAAAAAACAAGAGCAGACTCAACTGAGCTCATAAGTCACTTCCGAACAGGCAACGATGGATTAATGCTGGAGAGAGGCCTGGAGTAGTAATTGTACAAAGCCTATCACCAAGGCCTGAGCCATCTGGCCATGGAGTCCATGCCAAATCTAGAGAGAAAGCCTCAGGTTCAGATGGAGAAGTAGCCTGGAGGCATTGGGCTTGCAGCTACAGTCACTGCATGGGCTTCTTGACTTGGCTCAAAGTGTTAACCCAGAAACAGCAGGAGATGTTGGCCAGCGTGGTTACTCCCCTAGCTGGCCAGCAAATCGTCCAAAGCTGTGTGGTTAGATCCTGAGCTATGAAATGATGATAACCTTGACAGTGAGAGCCCTGGCTGTCCCCAGGGTGACTTCCTTCCAGAGCGGTTGTGGATCATGATTCTACCTGTCTATGGGAGGGAAACCTGCATAAAATGGTGAAAGCCGTGTACTTAATATTAATACCCGGGAACATGTTGTGTCAGTGGCACCTGAGGCTGGTGCTGGAAAGTGTTGCCTTGCCCACCGGTCTTGTGTGATCATGAAGGTTTGTATGCAGGTGCCATTATGTCCAAGGAGAAAGCAAGGATATCCAGAATGCAGGACAGTTTGGGGGTTACAAAGGGCGCCAAGGCTCAATATTCTTTCAGCAGGCCTCAGCGTCATCCATGGGGGACTTCCCTGGTGGCCCAGTGGCTAAGTCTCCGAGCTCCCAATGCAGGGGGCCTGGGTTTGATCCCTGGTCAGGAAACTAGATCCCACATGCCTCAGCTAAAGATCCTGCATGCTGCAAATAAGATCTGGTGCAGCCAAATACTCTTGCCTTTAAAATCCCATGGACGGAGGAGCCTGGTAGGCTGCAGTCCATGGGATCACTAAGAGTTGGACACAACAGAGCGACTTCACTTTTACTTTTCACTTTCATGCATTGGAGAAGGAAATGGCAACCCACTCCAGTGTTCTTCCTGGAGAATCCCAAGGATGGCGGAGCCTGCTGGGCTGCCGTCTATGGGGTCACACAGAGTCGGACACAACTGAAGCAACTTAGCAGCAGCAGCAGCCGCCAAATAAATAATTTTTAAAAACTCATCCATGAGGAGAATGAGAACATGGTTGTAAAAGCAGGCGCAGCAGGTACTGGCTATGGCTGTTGGGAGCAAGGTCCCTTGCCATTGTCAGAGAGAGACACCGATAAGGTTTCCCATAATTGAGTACGGTGAGAGCAGGTAGGAATGGTCTATTCCTGTGACAGATTCATGCCCTGGTCCTGGCATGAGCAGCTGATTGAGGTCGTTTAGCCTTGCCTGTTCAGGTCCGGAAGAAGAGAAGAGAGAGTATTTACCCCTCCACCCTGAGCTCACTGTGTATGTTCTTCCTAGATTTGCTGGGGTCTGTCGTGTGCCTGGGATGAGGTAGTTGATCTGTCCTTTCCCAGAACATTTACCTCCATAAGCACCCAGGAGTTGCCACACTTGCCTGACCCATCGGGGGGGCTTATCCACCTCCTCAGTGCCCAGGGAGGATCTTGAGGGGATGACTAATGTCATTGTTCCACAAACCAGCCTTACCAAGCCTCATTTGTACCGCCCCCGACCCTGCAGGTGGGAAGTGTGGAAGAGGAAGCGAATTCCATGTCGACAGCTGGAAGGAGTGCCATAGAGATAATTTCATTAGCAGGCTGTATTCATTAGTGCAGGGAAGTCCTGCGTGTGACAAAGGTACTCATCAGGGTCCGCTATCGGCTTGGTGGAAGAGAACAACCGCTCCATACACCTAAACCATGTTTACAGTGGTCAGAATCCAAGACAACCACATTGCCAGTTGGTCAGATCCGGAGGCCACTGTGCCACCTGGAGCCACAGGTCAACGTTCCTGGCAAGTAATGCACACTCCCTGAGCACGAGCGACTTCGTAAGTCAAACAGACCCTCGATGGGCCCTCCCAGACCTACGATGGTGCTTTCACTGTTATGGTAGGTCCAAGTGTGGATCTAGTGCCCCAAAGTGGATGTGATCGCCACACAATCGCTTTCTTTTTAACATTTATTTATTTATTTGGCTCTGTTGGGTCTTAGTTGTAGCACGCGGAATTGTTTCATCATTCAGGATCTTCCGTGGTGGCACGTGGACTCTACGTGTGTTACCGAAAGAAGTGTGTGGGTCCGGCTACTCAAAAGCCAATAAATAGGCCAGGCTGGTAGAAAGGAAAGCTTGCCTTATTTCAGATGCCAGTAACTGACGGGGGAGAGGGGAGGGGGGCAAAGGCCTCTGCCACCCCCACCACCACCCCCAACTGCTCCAACAAGCAGGGAGCGAGAGCTTTTATAACCAGAGTGACGGGGAGGGGCTACGTGCAGAAACAGCACAGTCAGCTGACCGTCATCTTCAAATTGGCCTTCACTGGTCTGACCTGCCTCATCTTGGTTGCTTTAAGCTCAGTTAATCTTCGGTTCCAGGGTCCACTTGTTCCCATTTATTTGTGGTCAGTTCTCAGAACTGTGGCAGCTGAGTGCAGTCTGGTCATCATGTAGTTAACTTCTTCATCCGGTGTTTTAGTATCGATAAGACAGCTCACAGGATATGGCTCAGAATGTTATCTACAGCCTTTGAGAAAGAACTGAAGGTTCTTGAGTATACTTAATGACTACACTATTATTACTATAATTTAGTCTCCTTTGACTGTTTTTCTTTCTTTCCACATTTCTCACTTTTCTGATTAAACTTTTCTTTGACTAAAGTTTTCTGCAAAAGGCAGGCAGAGGACTTGATGGGAGAGGCAAGGCCCATCGGGTGTTGCTCCGTCTCTCGTGCAGCACGTGCACTTTGTTGCTCCAAGGTGTGTGAGATCTTAATTCTCAGACCAGGGTAGAACCTGAGTCCCCTGGATAAAAGGTGGATTCTTAATCACGGAACCACCAGGGAAGTCCCCACGGCCACATAGTTTTTTAATCAGCTTTTTCATCCCAGATGCTCTCTTTAAGATGCAGGGCCTTACTGTAGGTTCATTCATATGGTAATGTTAGATTGAGTTTGTTGTAGCATTGTTGAATACATCTCCACAACAAGGGTTACCATATGGACATTCTCCTAATGGTCCAGTTCTGGGTGGTTCAAAGACTTGGCCCTACAGCAAGACCATTAGCAATGGCCCATGAAGCTGTGTAAAATGGACTGTTTACAAAGATGTGAACAGGCTATAGAGAACGTACATGGTGGTGCAGTACCCCTGGACTGGTAACTAGGGGGATACTACTGCCCTTGGGCCAGAAGGGAATGGGAAGAAGGTCTTAGAGAGAGCCTCCTCTGTGCTTACCCAGCCAGCCCGAAACCAGCCCAAGGCAACCCCACATGAGGCAATAAGCACCCCAACCCCTTCCTTCCCTCAAATCCTCTGCCACACTTCCCTTTCAGCCAAACTCAACTGGAAGACAAGGAGCAAAGGAACCTGATGATGCAGGTTGGCTCCCTGGCAGAAAAGGCAGAAGGATGGCGAGTGGGCCTGGAGGGGCAAGTAGAAGATGCCGACATACAAGGGAGGGTATAATTTTAGATACGGTGGCCTAGTCCTCACTGGGAAGGGATCATTTAGCAAAGACCTGTGATAATGTATCTAATCCTCACGACAATTGGTGAGGCCATCTTATAGCTGAGGAAACTGAAGTACAGCACTTAACTAACTCGATGTCCAGAATCACACAACGAAAAGTTGCCCGGGTTGGGATCTGACACCAGGGAGTTTAGCTCCAAGGATCCTGCTCTTAAACAAAACAGGATATAGGAAAATCATCATAAAATGAAAGGGCAAAGAAAATGTCAGGACATGCACGACTGTGATCAACAGTCATACTTGTTATGTATTGAGCACTGACTGTATGCTAGCCATGGTGTTAGGTGCTAAGGTGGGTATACAAGGTATACAAGATGCTGTGCTTGTCTTGAAAGAGTCCATAATCTAGTTGACGAGTGATGGGGAAGTATAGCCATCTGTATGAGCAGGTTGTGATACATTCTATGGTCGAGATCTCCTCAAGAAAATTAGAGATACCAAGGGAACATTTCATGCAAAGGTGGGCTCAATAAAGGACAGAAATGGTAGGGACATAACAGAAGCAGAAGATATTAAGAATAGGTGGCAAGAATACACAGAAGAACTGTACAAAAAAGATCTTCACGACCAAGATAATCACGATGGTGTGATCACTCACCTAGAGCCAGACATCCTGGAATGTGAAGTCAGGTGGGCCTTAGAAAGCATCACTATGAACAAAGCTAGTGGAGGTGATGGAATTCCAGTTGAGCTATTTCAAATCCTAAAAGATGATGCTGTGAAAGTGCTGCACTCAATATGTCAACAAACTTGAAAAACTCAGCAGTGGCCCCAGGACTGGAAAAGGTCAATTTTCATTCCAATCCCAAAGAAAGGAAATGCCAAAGTATGCTCAAACTACCGCACAATTGCACTCATCTCACACACTAGTAAAGTAATGCCCAAAATTCTCCAAGCCAGGAATCAGCAATACGTGAACCGTGAACTTCCAGATGTTCAAGCTGGATTGAGAAAAGGCAGAGGAACCAGAGATCAAATTGCCAACATCCATTGGATCATCAAAAAAGCAACAGAGTTCCAGGAAAACATTTATCTCTGCTTTATTGACTATGCCAAAGCCTTTGACTGTGTGGATCACAACAAACTGGAAAATTCTGAAAGAGATGGGAATACCAGACCACCTGCTCTGTCTCTTGAGAAATCTGTATGCAGGTCAGGAAGCAACAGTTAAAACTAGACATGGAACAATGGACTGGTTCCAAATAGGAAAAGGAGTATGTCAAGGATGTATATTATCACGCTGCGTATTTAACTTATATGCAGAGTACATCATGAGAAACGCTGGGCTGGAAGAAGCACAAGCTGGAATCAAGATTGCTGGGAGAAATATCAATAACCTCAGATATGCAGATGACACCACCCTTATGGCAGAAAATGAAGAAGAACTAACGAGCCTCTTGATGAAAGTGAAAGAGGAGAGTGAAAAAGTTGGCGTAAAGCTCAACATTCAGAAAACTAAGACCATGGCATCTGGTCCCATCACTTCATGGGAAATAGATGGAGAAACAGTGGCAGTCTTTATTTTTGGGGGCTCCAAAATCACTGAAGATGGTGACTGCAGACAAAGACACTTGCTCCTTGGAAGGAAAGTTATGACCAACCTAGACAGCATATTAAAAAGCAGGGACATTACTTTGCCAACAAAAGTCCATCTAGTCAGGCTATGGTTTTTTCTGTGGTCATGTATGGATGTGAGAGCTGGACTATAAAGAAAACTGAGTGTCGAAGAATTGTTGCTTTTGAACTGTGGTGTTGGAGAAGGCTTTTGAGAGTCTCTTGGACTGCAAGGAGATCCAACCAGTTCATCCTAAAGGAGATCAGTCCTGAGTGTTCATTGGAAGGACTGATGCTGTATCTGAAACTCCAATACTTTGGCTACCTGATTCAAAGAACTGACTCATTTGAAAAGACCGTGATGCTGGGAAAGACTGAAGGCAGGAGAAGGGGACGACCGAGGATGAGATGGTTGGATGGCATCACCCACTCAATGGACATGAGTTTGGGTAAACTCCAAGAGTAGGTGATGGACAGGGAGGCCTGGCGTGCTGCAGTCCATGGGGTAGCAGAGTTGGACACAACTGAGCAACTGAACTGAACTGAATGGTAGCATTACAGATAAAATGCTGTAAGAGGAGGTTCCCTGGAGGCTCAGTGGTAAAGAATCCACCTGCCAATGTAGGTGACGCTGGTTCAATTCCTGGCCCGGGAGGATCCCACGTGCTGCAGAGCACCTGGGCCCGTGCACCACAACTCCTGAGCGGCAACTACTGAGCCCATGACCCACAACTACTGAAGCCTGCGCCCCTAGAGTCTGTGCTCTGCAACAAGAGAAGCCTCCACGATGAGAAGCCTGCCCACTGCTGCCCCCGCTTGCCGCAACTAGAGAAAGCAACGAAGACCCAGCAGAGCCAAAAATAAATGTTTTAAGAATTTTTTTTTAACTGCCATAAGAAGACTAAGGAAAGAGATTCATTACAGCTTGTTTGAGGGAAGCTTTCTGCAGGTGGTGACTGTGGAAGAAGCATAGAATTATAATAGCAGAAAGGGGAAGATAAGGGATTCCGGGGGGAGAAACCACGTGAGCAAAGATGTGACTGCATTTGGGGGATGGCTGGTCAACCTCAACTGAGGCGAGTACAAGAAACTTTGGGGGAGAGAGATGAAATATTGCATTGATTTATTTTTACCAACAATGTCTTTAATATTTATTTGTTTGGCTGTGACAGGTCTTCGTTGTGACACGCAGGATCTTTGATTTTCACTGCAGCATGTGATCTCTTACTTGTAACATGTGGGGTCTAGTTCCCTGACCAGGATTGAACCCAGGTCCCCTGCATTGGGAGCATGGAGTCTTAGCTACTGGACCACCAGGGAAGTTCCAGAGAGATGATTTTAAGTGGGATACCCACAGGGCATTAAGTCACACTGGATCCCACAGCAAGGTAGAGACTTCCTTCCCAATTCTCCTTTTTGGAGAAAAGTCTCTCCTGAGGGCTGCATATCTTTCAAGCGCTAACACTAGCTAAACTCCCTTTTTAATCCAAATTTTACTGATTCAGGCCTTCCAAGTGGACAACTAAGCTCTGGATGGAGCTTCATAAGATTGTTATCTTTTAATTGTCTTTATTTTGACAGGTTCTGTTTCAAGCAAATGGTACTATTTTTTAATTTATGGATAAATTATTTATTTGTATTATTATTTTCCTTTACAGGTAAATTTATTAAAGAAAAAAACAGTCGATTCAAAGGGACAATATTGAAGTAAACATTCAGGTGGTTCACAGCTCTGGAAAAAATACAAAGGGAGCATACTAGTGATGGATGCTTAGGATACTCTGGCATAGGGGGAAAAGCAGGCAAAAAGGAGAAACTGGGAAAGAAGGCTGGGAAGGGGGTCAGATCATGGGGCCTGAACACCATGGTGAGGAGTTTTGCCAACTGTGGCCAGGCATTGGCCCAAGAAAAGGTAGTGAACAGTCTCAGAGCTGTGCTTGGCAGGGCTGCCTGTGGCCTCTGAGCCCAGCGGGAGGGATGACTGGAGGCCGGGACCACACTGGGAAGGCGGTTATAAGACTCAAGGTGGACAGGAAGAGAGGGCCCTGGACCAGGGTAAAGGTGGAAAGAGAGGAAGGGCTGGATTTGAGAGCCCCCAGCAGGCTGTGTCATAAGGCACGATCTGGTGCCCCGGTGAGTACAGATTTCCTTCCTAGAGGCGACCGATCTCTCTGCCTCCAGGTGTCCTGTCCACTGTGATTCACTAAGAAAATTCAGTAGTCTCTGATTGGGCTTTACTGAGGAAAGATAACATCAGAAGAGGCCAGCCCACCGCAGTCTCTGCGGCCTCATTAGGGGGAATTGGAAGTGCAATCAGAGAGGATGGAGCAAAGAGACTCCCGCCTCCGCGTTCTGTGTTTTCCTGCTGGAAAAGTCCGCCGTCGGCTTGACTGCTTGCGGTGATTCATCCTATTCCATACGATGAACATCTGATTTTCTAAGACCTTCAGCTTCATTTCACTGAACATAAGCCGTTCAAGGATCTTGTCCTGGAGGGCGAAGCAGGCGTGCAGTCTCTCCACTTCTTTCGTGTTTAGGCAGGTGCCGTTGGTTTTGGCTTCGCAAGTCTTGGATTGCACGGCCTCTTCCTGAACTCCCCATGGCCACAAACAGAGGAAAAGTTGGTTAATAACGGTCATCCTTTCCCATGCCAGGTGAGTTACAAACATGATCTTGGTCAATTTCATGACCGACACCTAAGGACCTGCCTCTTTGCCTCATCTCGTGAGTGAAAGAATGGAGCCCAGGGAGGAAATGGCCCTTTCTCAGCATCACCCAGCCAGCATGAGAGCCCCCAAACTCCCAGGACCTAGGACTGCCCTGCCTTTGGTTCATAGGAATAAGTGAAATGGCCCGCTAAGCTGTATTCACAGAGGACGTAAAATCCTTAACCCAAACATGGCTGTCTCTAGAGCTTGTGCTTTTCCCAACATGCCTCTTTAAAATATATATATATATATTTTGTATTGGAGTATAGCCAACTAACAACGTTGTGATAGTTTCAGGTGGACAGCAAAGGGACTCAGCCATACATATACACATATCCATTTCCCCCCAAACTCCCCTCCCATCCAGGCTGCCAGACAGCATTAAGCGGAGTTCCCTGTGCTGCATATTAGTTCCTTGTTGGTTATCCATTTTAAGCATAGCAATGTGTACTCTGTCCATCCCAAACTCCATAACTATCCCTTCCCCGACCCTTCCTCCCCGCGGCAACCTTAAGTTCGTTCTCTAAGTCCCAGCATGCCTCTCTGAGAGTTTAGTTGGGCCTCATAAAACCTCCAAGTCTCAGTGGTTTCATGTAATGCTCTGATCCCTGTCATCTTTATCTGTCCCGCCCCTCTCTGCATGCAGTTGATAAGAATACAACATTTTTTTCTTTTCATATTCAACTACAAATTCCTGGTCTTTAAAGCCATTTAAGAATCAAATACTTCAGACATGCAGAAAAAGTAAATATCACAACAAATACCCATGTTCCTACACCAACTTAAGAAATACAATATCACAAAGGTAATTGATATCCTCTATGGAGTCTGCTCCTGCAGTGTTCCCTTCCATCCCTGAACCTTATCTCAACCGTAATCCTGGATTTGGTACTTATATTATCCATGAATTTCTTTACTCCATTTGATACCAGTTCTCAATGGGAGGCTATTCTGCTCTCCCCTGGAACAATTGGCTATGTCTGGAGAACTTTTTAGCTGTCACAAAACAGGTGAGGGGTGCTGCTGGCACCTTGTAGGTACAGGGATACTGACAAAATTCCAGCATTGTGCAAGACAGTCCCCTCATCACAGAGAATTATCCAGCCCCAAATGTCAGTCGTGCAGAGGTTGAGAAATCCTGCCTTAATGTTCTTTCACTGTACACAGGTATCCATACCCAAGGCAGGATATTGTTTTGCATGTTTTTTTAACTTTATATAAAACATGTCATAATCTAGATATATTTCTGCTGCCTTCATTATTCAGTGTGAGAGAAGTATCTATGTCACACATGTTTTTAACTGTACCCATTTTAATCTCCCCCCTTTAAAGTAGTTCTTGGAGACTTCCCTGGTAGTCCAGTGGCTAAGACTCCCTGCTTCCAATGCAGGGGGCCCAAGTTCCATCCCTGGTCAGGGAACTAGATCCCACACGCTGAAACTAAGACATCGCATGCCACAACTAAGGGTTCCAGGTGCCAGAACTAAGGCCCGGCACAGCCAAATAAAATAAAAGTAATTTGAAATACCTAAGGTAGCTGTTACTGTTGTCAAAGTCTGTGTCATCAAACAAGAAGTAGAGTCTGGGATGGGCCCTAGTTTTTAGTCGAGGCAATGAAGCTTCATGAAGAAAATGCTTTGTCCCCCATCACCCAAGAGGGAGCTACAGAACAAGACTCTTAGACCAGAGTCAGATTTCTCCGTCTTGCCCAATTCTCCCGACACCTTTCCTGTCTCCCCACCCCACAATCTAGCTCTGACTCTCCCATCACCCTCAGCGGAAGCTAAGACCCCTCTTGCTCACCTTCTGGGGCTCTTGAGGAGTAGGTTTGAGTTCATGCTTGACCAGCCAGTTGCTAAGCAACAGCAGAAGGAATAGAAAGCCAAACAAGGCTGGCTTATAGCTGATCAGCCAAGCCATCAATGCTCCTGTGGTGCCTGAGGAAGTGAGTATCCCGTGGAGACTCCTTAAAAGAGACATTAGGTCCCCCAGCATTATGGCTTGAGAGCACCCAGGCCCTGAGGTCCCGCCTCAGTCCCCCATCTAGGACAGCTGCCCTCCATGACACGAGTCCTGGCTGCTCCCCACTCTGAGTCATAACCGGCCCCTATCCCCAGCTGCCGCGTAACAATAATATTAACTCCTCTTATGTCTCAAGCAACCGCAATGTGCCAGACTTTGACAGGCAGTTCACAGGCATCATCTCATGACATCCGCACACCAGCCAAGTAAAGGGCGCCTCTGCGATACCTCAGCCATTCAGCCGCACTTCCGGGCCAGGTCGCTGGGGATAAAGTGGTGAGCAGTACAGAGCCCCTCCCCTCACAGAGAGCGAGACCGCAAAGAAAAATCATCCAAACCTTGGAAATAAGGCAAAAAGATTTCTGCGGGCATGTTCACAGTCATACTAGGATATTGTCTAACTGGTCCACTTGTTGGTCACTTGCTGCTTTATTGGATTTAATATTGATTAGGGTCCTGACTCTCTAAAGTCAGATGGAAAAGTTGCTCCAGCAATTTCACTTGGGCATATCCCAACGAATTGAAACCAGGGTCTTGCAGAGATACTTGTATACCCACATTCATACCAGTATTACTCATAATAGCTAAAAGGTGGAAGCAACCCCCAGATCCATCAACAGACGAATGGATAAATAAAACTTATTTATGGTATAATAATAAAAAAAGTTGTATATAACTACAGTGGGATTAGTCTTAAAAAGGAAGGAAATTCTGACACACACTACCACATGGATGAACTTTGAGAACATTATGCTAAGTGAAACAAGCAAAAAGTAAAAGCTGTTTGACTCCACTTCTGAGCTAAATAGTGTGATCAGATTTATAGAGACAGGACTTCCCTGGTGGGGCAGTTGTTAAGAATTTGCCTGCCAGTGCAGGGGACCTGGGTTTGATCGTTGGTCCAAGAAGATTCTACACATTGTGGAGAAGCTAAGCCCGTGTACCGCGGCTACGGAAGGCCGCACACCTAAGCCTGTTTTCTGCAACAAGAGAAGCCACCCAATAAGAAGCCCATGCACTGCAACTAGGAAGTAGACCCTGCTCTCTGAAACTTGAGAAAGATGGTGAGCAGCAACAAAGACCCAGCACGGCCCCCAGTTTGCTTTTTTTTAATTTATAGAGACAGAGGTAGAATTTCGGTGGTTGGCAGGGGTTGCAGACAGAGGGGAATGATGAGTTGTTGTTTAATGGGTACAAAGTTTTATAAGATGAAAAGCATTCTTGAGACTGCAGAATCATGTGAACACTCTTAACACTAGTGAACTGTACACTTTAAAACAGTTAATATGGTAAATTTTATGCTATGTGTAATTTACTCCAATTTTTAAAAGTTAATTTAAAATGAATTACAATTTCAAAATGGGTTATTTCTGGAAAAAATGGATAATTTGCAAATGATTGTTTTTGTAAATAGATGCAAATGAATTCTGATAGAAAAAGTAACCTCAATGCTTACAGTTTTACAGACTTGTAGGACTTTTTTTTTCTTATTCAACGTCACAGTCTTATTCCAGCATTCTGTGTTCTAATGACTGGTGACTATTTATCATTTTCTTATATTTTCCTTTGAACCAGTTTTATCAACCTGCTGGTCCTCTCAATAATTGGTTAAATACATCTTTGACATATGCTCACTATTTTGTACGAGAGTTCTTTATGTTCGAATGTAAATTTTAATGACTATATTATTCTAATAGTATATTCAGTTAGTCGCCACTTGTTGGGCCTGTAGGAACCTGAGATAAACATATTGAAGTTAAATCTTTGTACATATACTTAAACATTTTCCTAGAATGTTTTTCTGATAGTAGAGGTCCTGGGTCCAAGGATATGCATATTTTAAAATCTAATTTTGTGTGTGTGTCAGTCAGTCATGTCTGATTCTGCAACCCCGTGGACTGTAGTCTTCCAGGTTCCAGTGTCCATGGAATTCTCCAGGCAAGAATACTGAAGAGGATTGCCATTCCCTTCCCCAGGGGAATCTTCCCCACCCAGAGATCAAACCCAGGTCTCCTGTATTGCAAGCGGATACTTTCACTTCAGTTCAGTTCAGTCGCTCAGTCGTATCCGACTCTTTGCGACCCCATGAATCACAGCACGCCAGGCCTCCCTGTCCATCACCAACTCCCGGAGTTCACTCAAACTCATGTCCATCAAGTCGGTGATGCCATCCAGCCATCTCATTCTTTGTCGTCCCCTTCTCCTCCTGCCCCCAATCCCTCCCAGCATCAGACTCTTCTCCAGTGAGTCAACTCGTCACATGAGGTGGCCAAAGTATTGGAGTTTCAGCTTTAGCATCAGTCCTTCCAATGAATATTTTGGTTTGATTTCTTTTAGGATTAATTGGTTTGATCTCCTTGCAGTCCAAGGGACTCTCAAGAGTCTTCTCCAGCACCACAGTTCAAAAGCATCAATTCTTCGGCGATCAGCTTTCTTCACAGTCCAACTCTCATATCCATACATGACCACAGGAAAAACCATAGCCTTGACTAGGCGGACCTTGGTTGGCAAAGTAATGTCTCTGCTTTTTAATATGCTATCTAGGTTGGTCATAACTTTCCTTCCAAGGATTAAGCATCTTTTAATTTCCTGGCTGCAATTAGCATCTGCAGTAATTTTGGAGCCCAAAAAAATAAAAGTCTGACACTGTTTCCACTGTTTCCCCATCTATTTCCCATGAAGTGATGGGACCAGATGCCATGATCTTTGTTTTCTGAATGTTGAGCTTCAAGCCAACCTTTTCACTCTCCTGTTTCACTTTCCTGAAAGATGATGCTGTGAAAGTGCTGCACTCAATATGCCAGCAAATTTGGAAAACTCAGCAGTGGCCACAGAACTGGAAAAGGTCAGTCTTCATTCTAATTCCAAAGAAAGGGAATGCCAAAGAATGCTCAAACTACTGCACAATTGCACTCATCTCACACGCTAGTAAAGTCATGCTCAAAATTTTCCAAGCCAGGCTTCAGCAATACGTGAACCATGAACTTCCAGATGTTCAAGCAGGTTTTAGAAAAGGCAGAGGCACCAGAGATCAAATTGCCAACATCCACTGCATCATGGAGAAAGCAAGAGAGTTCCAGAAAAACATCTATTTCTGCTTCATTGACTATGCCAAAGCCTTTGACTGTGTGGATCACAATAAACTGTGGAACATTCTGAAAGAGATGGGAATCCCAGACCACCTGACCTGCCTCTTGAGAAACCTGTATGCAGGTCAGGAAGCAACAGTTAGAACTGGACATGGAACAACAGACTGGTTCCAAATAGGAAAAGGAGTCCGTCAAGGCTGTATATTGTCACCCTGCTTATTTAACTTATATGCAGAGCACATCATGAGGAACACTGGGCTGGAAGAAGCACAAGCTGGAATCAAGATTGCAGGGAGAAATAAAAATAACCTCAGATATGCAGATGACAACACCCTTAAGGCAAGCAGATACTTTAGCAAAATCTAATTTTAAATTTTATCAGATTACTGGGACTCTCTAGTGTTCCAGTGATTAGGGCTCTGTGCTTCCACTGCAGGGGGCATAGGTTTGATTCCTGGTGGAGAAACTAAGATCTCTATAAGCTACTTGGCCTGGCCAAAAAAATAAATGTTTACAGGTACTAAGTTACTAAACTTGCAAGCTAGTCAAATAGAACTATGGGGTTTAAAACAAACAAATTTCCATCTCCTATCTTACCCCTTCCCATCCTCACATTCCAGAACTCAACCAACCAATTCCAATTCTTTTAGCTGTTTCTTGTGGTATTTATATATATCTAAATAGTAACTTATATGCAGAGTACATCATGAGAAATGCTGGGCTGGATGAATCACAAGCTGGAATCAAGATTGCAGAGGGGAAAGATCAATAACCTCAGATATGCAGATGACACAACCCTTAGGCAGAAAGCAAAGAGGAACTAAAGAGCCTCTTGATAAAGATGAAAGAGGTGAGTGAAAAACTTCCTTAAAACTCAACATTCAGAAAACTAAGATCATGGCATCTGGTCCCATCACTTCATGGCAAATAAGACGGGGAAACAATGGAAACAGTGACAGACTTTTATTTCCTTGGGCTCCAAAATCACTGTGGACAGTGACTGCAGCCATGAAATTAAAAGACCCTTGCTCCTTGGAAGAAAAGCTATGACAAATCTGGACAGCATATTAAAAAACAGAGACATTACTTTGGAGACAAAGGTCCATCCAGTCAAAGCTATGGTTTTTCCAGTAGTCGTGTATGGATGTGAGTGTGGGTGTGTGCTAAGTTGCTTCAGTCATGTCTGACTCTTTGCGACCCTATGGACTGTAGGCTCCTCTGTCCATGGGATTCTCCAGACAAGAGTATCGGAGTGGGTTGCCATTTCCTCATCCAGGGGATCTTCCCCACCCAAGGATCAAACCTGAGTCTCTTAGGTCTCCTGCGCTGGCAGGTGGGTTGTTTAACACTAGCACCACCTGCAAAAAGAGTTGGGCTATAAAGAAGGCTGAGTATCAAAGAACTGATGCTTTTGAACTGTGGTGTTGGAGAAGACTCTTGAGAGTCCCTTGGACTGCAAGGAGATCAAACCAATTAATCCTAAAAGAAATCAAACCAAAATATTCATTGGAAGGACCGATGCTGAAGCTGAAGCTTCAATAACTTTGGCCACGTGATGTGAAGAGCCAACTCATTGGAAAAGACAGTAGGAGGAGAAGGGAACGACAGAGAATGAGATGGTTGGATGGCATCACTGACTCAATGGACATGAGTCTGAGCAAGCTCCAGGAGATGGTGAAGGACAGGGAAGCCTGGCGTGCAGCAGTCCATGGGGTCGCAAAGAGTCAGACATGACTGAGCAACTGAAAAACAACAAGACATCTTAATAGTATGCTTATTCTGTTATTTCAGAATTTCTCAGTTTTGACATTATAAATGATAGTGGGGGTTAGACTGCTTGCCACTCAAAAGCCATTAAAGAGGCCAGGTTGGAAAGGAAAGCTTTTGGATGCTGGCAAGGGGGGAATGTGGGGGTTCAACGCCAGTCTGAGTGGGAAGGCTACATGTAGAAATAGCACAGTCATCTCTGACAGTCATCTTGAAATTGGTCATCGGTGATGTGACCAGTTTCATCCTGATTGTTTTAAGTACAATTAGTCTTCAGTTCTATAGTTGCTTTGTTCCCATTTCCTTGAGGCCAATTCTCAGGCCTGTGGCAGCTTCTGTCATGGATATAATCTGGTCGTTATGTAGTTAACTTCTTCCACTTAATGGGAGTTTCAGAATCTGTAAGACAGCTCACAGGATATGGCTCAGAGTATTATCTATAGCCTCTGAGAAGGAACTAAAGGTACTTGGGTTTGCTCAATGACTAAACTATTGTTATTTGGTCTCTTTTGACCGTTTTCCTTCATTTCTGCATTTTCTCACTTCTCAGATTAAACTTGTTCTTTGGCTAAAGATTTTCCACAGACAAAAGGCAGGTAGAGGACATGGAGGACAAGTACCATAGGGTCTTACTCCGTTTCAACATTACATACTATCATTTTATGATGGAAGATGGGAATTTAGCTTCGATGTAGAACCTCATCCATCCCCATTCTGACTCTTCTGTAAACCTCTCTCATTCCTCTCCTCCATAAACTTTCTCTTTTCTCCATTCTCTCAATATAATTCTATCCCTTTGGTTAAAATAATATTCATTGTTCATGTTATTTTGGACATGTGTCGCTCACAGCTGAACCATATGCTGTACTATGGTTTTCTTTCTGGCATAGCTTTAGTTTCCTTGAACTTAATTTTCCTGAACTTGATTTTTTTCTATGTACTTAGTAAAAAAAAAATCAACTACTTTAACATACAATCAACATAAAATAAAATATACCTATTTTACATGTATAGTTCAATGAGTTTTGACTCATGTATACACACTCCAGTAAAGATATAAACCATTTCCATCACTTCCAGCAAGTTCTTTACAGCTCTTTTGAAGTCAAACCCCACCCTCATCCCAGGCAACCACTGATAAGATTCTGTCACTAGAGGTTAGTCAGACTAGTTCTTGAACATCCTGTAAATGGAATCATTTTTTGAAAATTATACTTTGAAAACACAAACTTGTAAGAAAAGCGATGACAACTCTGTGTCCTGATGGAAATAAGCTTGAAGAACACAAGGCCTGTTTCACTGTTAGGTCAGTGACGTATTCCTGGAAGAATTAAAAGAATAAACCACCTCCACCAGACAGCATATTAAAAAGCAGAGACATTACTTTACCAATAAAGGTCCATATAGTCAAAGCTATGGTTTTTCCAGTAGTCATGTATGGATGTGAGAGTTGGACCTTAAGATAGCTGAGTGGCAAAGAACTGATGCTTTTGAATGTGGTGTTGGAGAAGACTCTTGAGAGTCTCTTGGACTGCAAGGAGGTCCAACCAGTCAATCCTAAAGGAAATCAGTCCTGAATATTCATTGTAAGGACTGATGCTGAAGCTCCAATACTTTGGCCACCTGATGGGAAGAACTGACTCATTGGAAAAGACCCTGACCCTGGGAAAGATTGAAGGCGGGAGGAGAAGGGGACAACAGATGGTTGGATGGCATCACTGACTCAATGGACATGAGTTTGAGCAAACTCCAGGAGTTGGGGATGGACAGGGAGGCCTGGCATGCTGCAGTTCATGGGGTCACAGAGTCGGACACGACTGAGTGACTGAACTAACAATCTGGGCCGACATTAGAATTAACCTGGAGTGGAAAGCTGTTATGTGCAATAGGGATGGGGAGCATAGGAGTGTGAGGAGGTGCAAGTGCAAAAGTGCAATTGTGTGTGTGTGGGTGCACATAAAAGGAAGAGTATGAACAAAGTCCAGTAAGAAATGACAGTTCCATTTGGACTCATTGTGTATTTCCTAATTTTTGCCCATTTTATTACCAGGAGATTCATTTGCTCTCCAAGATTTTGCCAGTCCATCCAAGCAGGACAATTATGACTAGTAAATAAGATGATCTACCAGCCAAGTAGGGCAATTATAAATAGTAAATAAGATGATCTACCAGCTACATTTCAGTGTCTGCCCCTCACTAGACTGTAAACTCTTTGAAAGCAAAAACTTCATAATTAAACTCTTGTCACGTAGTTAGCATCTTTATACTAGTTGAACTAATGAATGAGCAAATGAACGAATGAATTTATAAATACACGAAAGTCTCTGGAGGAAATGGTCACCCTCGGATGTACAGTGTTGCACAGAAGCCCTAGGATGAGAGCCGTCCCGGGACAGACCCCGAAGGCTAAGGAGGCGCTCTAGGGAAGCTTCGCGCAATTTGCCGTGGCGCCGCGCTAGCCTCGAGGACGCCACTCTATGGCAGCGGGGAGGGCGGGGCCGGGGCGTCCGGGGCCTTATTGTCCGGGCGCGGCGGGAGCGCGCACAGCGCGTGCGTGCGCGGCGGCGGTTGGCGGCGCGCGGGCTGCGTGAAGTGAGCCCGGGCGGCTCCGGATCCACGGACCCACCGACCGGGCGGCCCCTACGGCCGTCGGCGGCCCGGCGGCCCGACATGTTGTCTGGGAAGAAGGCGGCGGCGGCGGCGGCCGCGGCGGCGGCGGCGGCGGCTGCCGGGTCGGAGGCCGGTGCGGGGGTGGCAGGCGGCGCGGAGAACGGCTCTGAGGTGGCCGCTCCGCCCGCGGGCCTGTCCGGTCCTGGCGAGGCGGGGCCGGGGGCGGCTGGGGAGCGCACTCCCCGCAAGAAGGAGCCCCCGCGGGCCTCGCCCCCCGGCGGCCTGGCCGAGCCGCCGGGGTCCGCCGGGCCTCAAGCCGGGCCTACCGCCGTGCCTGGGTCTGCGACCCCCATGGAAACGGGAATCGCAGAGACACCGGAGGGGCGACGGACCAGCCGGCGCAAGCGGGCGAAGGTGAGGCGGGCCCCCACCCTCGAACCTGGTGCCCAGCTCCCCTGAGGTGGTCCAGCCCTCATTCCCCCACCCCCGCCTCCGCGAGCCCGGGTCTTGGGCCCCGCGCCCACCCCGCCCTCCGGTCGCCGACCTCCACCCACCTCCAGGCTGGCTGGCTGGGTAGGGTGAGAGAAGGGAGGGTGTTTGCCTGTGCTGAACGCGTCTTTGTGCCGGGACCCGGCCGTCCCAGGAAAAGGGGGATCTCGGAGGGGAGTCTTTTCACTCATATACATCCCGTCCACCTTTTCGTTTTCTTGACTAGAAAAAAAAAAATATGGCTCCCTGACGTGGTGTTGTGGTTGGCCTTGTCGGGGACATTCATCCCTTGTTTGTCCACAGATGTGTCTGGAAGCTGCTCGGCGATATGTGTTTCAGCTGGGAGCACATTGAGGCTGTAGGATGTTGGTAAAGAAACTGTCTTAGCCGGAGAGATCGGGAGGGTGGGGGAAGGAACTTTTGTTTTTGTTTTTTAAAGCATTTTGCTGTGTGCTAGCGAGTTTTCCCCACTTTTATTCTATCAGCGATCTTTTGATGTGGATTTTTACACATGAGGAAGCTGATTAATATCAATTAGTCAAGGCACTGTTACAAGGACAGTATATACAGACAATAGTTGCCTCACAATTCTGGAGGCCAGATGCTATGTTCAAAGCGTGACCAGCATTTTTACGTTTGTTAAAATAATAGTAACTGGCAGGTGTTGCTAGCCTCATTTCAGGAATGAGTAAGCTGAAGCTCCCAGTTTAAGCAGCTTGTCCAGAGTCAGAAAGCTAAGTAAGTGGTGGAACTGGAATATAAACCGTACACTTAGAACACGGTAGGCTATCATCAGCCTCTGAAACAAAAGGGCCACATGGGACACCAGCAGTGAGCAGGACACTGGGGCAGTGCTAGAGCGCAGACTGTAGACGCAGGCCTTTTCTGGGACTTCATGGTACAGTTGAAAAAACTGGAAATATAGTTCTAGGTAACTATTTAAATAATGTAACTTATGCATTGGAGAAGGAAATGGCAACCCACTCCAGTGTTCTTGCCTGGAGAATCCCAGGGACAGGGGCACCTGGTGGGCTGCCGTCTATGGGGTCGCACAGAGTCGGACACGACTGAAGCAACTTAGCAGTAGCAAGTTATGAATATTATCTCTATAATTTAAATGGGTGTACCAGTTCAGTGTGTATGAGGAGCTTCTTGAGTATTGCCCCTACTGAGAGCCCTCAGAATAAATTGCCCAGTTTTGAGACCTCTCTCACGTAGAATACCCTGCCCTAGGGATGTCTTGAGGGGAGAGGGAGGTTTAACCAAAGCATAGGTTGGCAGCTTCCAACTCTGAAATGAAATAGAGGGCAGAAGTCCAATTGGGTTTTGATTTTACTATTTCAATAGATAATGTGGCCAGAAAACCAGATGATGAGATTTAAAAAAAAAAAAAGTTTATTGAGGGAATTCACAAAAAATAAATTTACCATTTTTGAGTCTATTCAGTGATTTTTATTATATTCACAAAGTTGGCAACCAGCACAACAGTCAATTTTAGGATGTTTCATCATCACCTAAAGACATTTGTAACATTAGCAGGCACTCTCCATTCCTCCTTAACCCCAGCCCCTGGCAATAACTAATTTCTGTCACTGTGGATTTGCCTTTTTTCTGGACATTTTATGTAAATGGAGCCATAATACATTTGGCCTTTTGTGTCTGGCCTTAGCATGTATGGATGTGAGAGTTGGATTGTGAAGGAAGCTGATCGCCGAAGAATTGATGCTTTTGAACTGTGGTGCTGGAGAAGACTCTTGAGAGTCCCTTGGACTGCAAGGAGATCCAACCAGTCCATTCTAAAGGAGATCAATCTTGGGTGTTCATTGGAAGGACTGATGCTGAAGCTGAAAGTCCAATACTTTGGCCACCTCACGTGACGAGTTGACTCACTGGAGAAGAGTCTGATGCTGGGAAGGATTGGTGGCGGGAGGAGAAGGGGACGACAGAGAATGAGATGGCTGGATGGCATCACTGACTCGATGACATGAGTTTGAGTGAACTCCGGGAGTTGGTGATGGACAGGGAGGCCTGGCGTGCTGTGATTCATGGGGTCGCAAAGAGTCGGACACGACTGAGCAACTGAACTGAACTGAACTTAGCATGTTTTCAGAGTTCATCTGTGGTGTTGTAGTACTTCCATTCAGAACTTAATAGGTCACTGGCCAAATAATATTCCAGTGTGAGAATATAGCACATTTTGTTTATCCATTCATCATTTTATAGACATTGAGGGTGTTTCCACTTTTTGGCTATTATGAGTATCGCTGCTGTGAGCATTTGTGAAGTTTTTTCTGTGAATTTTTAAAAAATTAATGTATTTTTGACTCTGCTGGGTCTTCGTTGCCACACATGGGCTTTCTCTAGTTGCAGTGCCTGGGCCTATTGTGGTGGCTTCTCTCATGGAGCATGGTCTCTAGGTGCCCGGCCTCAGTAGTGTGGTGCCAAGCTTAGTTGCTCCAAGGAATGTGGGATCTTCCTGGACCAGGAATCGAACCTGTGTGCTCTGCATTGGCAGACGGATTCTTAACCTCTGGACCACCAGGGAAGCCCTGTGTGAATGTTTTTGGTTCTCTTGGATTTGATACCTAGGAGTGGAATTACTGGGTTGTGTGGGATGCGACTTAGCAAGCATGGACTGTTTAACTTTTTGAGGAGCTGCCAAACAGTTTTCCATAGCAGCCTCATCATTTTACATTCCCGCTATCAATATTTGAGAGTCCTAATTTCTCCAATCCTATTTACACTTGATATTGTCTCTTTATTTATAACCATTCTAGTGGGTGTGATGGAGAAGGCAATGGCAACCCACTCCAGTGTTCTTGCCTGGAGAATCCCAGGGATGGGGGAGCCTGGTGGGCTGCCGTCTATGGGGTCACACAGAGTTGGATACGACTGAAGCGCCTTAGCCGCAGCAGCAGCAGTGGGTGTGAAGTGGTATCTCATTGTGGTTTTTTTTAATAATTATTTTTATTGATTTATGTATTTGGATGCACCGGGTCTTGGTTGCCACATGCGGGACCTAGTTCCCTGACCAGGGATTGAACCCCAGTCCTCTGCATTGGGAGTGTGGAGTCTTAGCCACTAGACCACCAGGGAAGTCCCCTCATTGTGGCTTTTTAATGTGTAAGCTAAAGATGTTAACTTGAGTATTTTCCCGTATACTTATTGGCCATTTGTATATCTTTTTTGGTGAAAGTTGTCATTCTATCATTGGCTCTTTTTTTGTTTCTTTAATGTATTTTTGTCTGTGTTGGGTCTTCATTGCTGGAAGGGCTTTTCTCTAGTTGGAGCTAGCAGGGGCTACCTGATGCGAAGAACTGACTCATTTGAAAAGACCCTGATGCTGGGAAATATTGAAGGTGGGAGAAGAAGGGAACTACAGAGGATGAGATGGTTGGATGGCATCACCAACTCAATGGACACGAGTTTGAGTAAACTCCAGGAGTTGGTGATGGACAGGGAGGCCTGGCGTGCAGTCCATGGAGTTGCAAAGAGTCGGACAAGACTAAGCGACTGAACCGAGCGGGGACTACTCTCTAGTTGCGCACACACTTCTCATTGCAGCAGCATTTCTTGTTGCAGATCATAGGCTCTAGGGCACACAGGCTTCATTAGTTGCAGCACATGGGCTCAGTAATTGTGGCCCCCAGGCTCTAGAGCACAGGTCAGTAGTTGTGGCCTAGGGCTTAGTTGCTCCAGGGCACGTGGGATCTTCCAGGATTAGGGATTGAACCCGTGCATCCTGTGTTGGCAGGTGGATTTTTTTTTTTTTTTTACCACTGAGAGCTTCCCTGGTGGCTCAGACAATAAAGAATCTGTCTGCAGTGCGGGAGACCCAGGTTTGATCGCTGGGTCAGGAAGATCCCCTGGAGAAGGAAAAGGCAACCTACTCCAGTTTTCTTGCCTGGAGAGTTCTGTGGACAGAGGATCCTGGACAGGACTGTAGTCTGTGGGGTCACTAAGAGTTGGACATGACTGAGTGACTAACACTTCTTTATCACTGAGCCACCAGGGAATCCCTCCTTGTCTCATCTTTAAATTGTGTTGTATTTTTATTGTTGAGTAGTTCGAGTTGTGTATATATGGTGATTACAAAAGTTTTAATTTTGGTTTCCAGTTTATTAATATTTTTTCTTTTGTCCCTTTTGCTTCTAGTGTTCCATCTAAGGAACTGTTGCCTAATTCAATGTCATAAAGATTTACTCCTGTGTTTTCTTGTAACAGTTTTATACTTTTAACTCTTTTAGGTCAGTGATCATTTTGGAGTTAATTTTTGTAGATGGCATGAGGTAGATGTTCAGCTTCATTCTTTTGCCTGTGTATATCTACTTGTCCCAACACAATTTGTTGAAGCTATTCTGTCTCCCTGTGAATGGTTGACACCCTTGTTGATTGATTGTAAGTGTGAGTTTATTTTTGAACTCTCAGTTCTATCCCATTGTTCTATATTTCTGTTCTATGCCAGCAACACACTGACCTGATTACTGTAGGTTGACAGTGTGTTTTGAAATCAGGAAGTGTGAGTTTTCCAGCTTTATTCTTTTTCAAGATTGTTTTGTTTGGCCATTCTGTATCTCTTGCATTTCCATATAAATTTTAGGATCAATTTGTCATTTCTGCAAAAAAGGCAGCTGAAATTCTGATTGGTATCATGTTGAATCTATAGATTAATTTGGGTCATACTATAAGACTTCTGACTTTGTAATTCTCCTATTTGCTTTAATTTTCCTTTGTGATTAGCTCTGAAGCTCCCAAAAGAAAAATGGGTTGTGTGTGTATTTGGAGAGCACTTAGAAAGTAAAGAACTGGGGAAGCTGACGTATGTGTTCATAGCTAGTCTTGGGAGCCAGAGAAAACAGACCTCAAGGGATAGAGTGTCCATAAAAGGGTAAAATGTAAGCTGAGTCCAGTGTAAATAGGCCTTGCTTCAAGAGTTCTGAGGTTTATCCAAGGGATATACATCTGTATTTTTTGCTTGGGAGTTTATTTAGTTTTTCTGAGGGGATTTAAAAATTATATATACATAATATATAATTATATAAATAAGTGTATATAATTGTGTAATTGAAATTAAGTTTAGGGTATTGTACTGGAAAGAATCCAGGCAATTGAAGTTCCCTGATGCTCAGGTTTCATTAGTTTCAGAGTAAATTTACCTCTGAATGTGTATGCTAACATTATGCAAACTAAGGTTTGAAATTGTTGGGTTGGACTGAGGCTTTGGGAACAACACACAGCTTAAGGAATGGTGTCCTTGAGCTGAACCTTGAGAAAGGACAGAATTTTTTATAGTAGTCTGGAAAAGGATGAACTTCTGGAATTAACTCATCCTCCTGTGATTCCCTTTCCTCAGGAAAATAAATCCTATCTATAACATTATTAGGTTTATATATAATGTAAACAGAATGCTTGTTTCAGTGTCTGGCATAAGTAAGTAGGTACCCAGTGGTTAAGTGCTACGAACTGAGAAAAGGAGGTGAGAAATGCTTGGAATATAATCGAAAATGGTCAGAAAAGCAGACGGGAAATACAGAGTGGACAACTGAATGTTGGGAACAATGGGCAAAAGAATTTAATTGCAAATAAGATTTTTCTAGGCGCAAGATAAGTTGGAGGGATTGTAGTCGGAGTGTTGTATAGAGTTGTGTCTAGGTTGAAGAGATCTGTACTGTGCAGTATGGTAGCCCCTGGGCACTTGTGGCTATTGAGCACTTAACATGTGGCTAGTAGATTGCTGCTACTGCTGCTGCTGAGTCATGTCAGTCGTGTCCGACTCTGTGCGACCCCGTAGATGGCAGCCCACCAGGCTTCCCTGTCCCTGGGATTCTCCAAGCAAGAACACTGGAGTGGGTTGCCATTGCCTTCTCCAGCTAGTAGATTGAGGAAACTGATTTTTTAATTTTAATTTAATCCTAAATAGCCACATGGTGAGGGGCTTCCCTGGTGGCTCAGTGATAAAGAACCTACTTGCCAATGCAGGAGATGCAGGTTCTATCCCTGGGTCAGAAAGATCCCCTGGAGAAGAAAATGGCAGCCTACTCCAGTATTCTTGCCTGGGAAATCCCATGGACAGAGGAGCCTGGTCACTACACTCTATGGGGTCATGAAAGTCAGACACTACTAAGCAACTAAACAACAATAACAAGTGTTCAATAGCCACGGTTAGTGCTACCTTATTGGAAGCACAGATGCACAACTTTACCATTATCACAGAAACTTCTATCAGACAATATTGCTAGATTATGAAGTGTAAGTACTATGAGAATTTAGAGAAGGGAAAGATATATCTGTGAGTGTGGAAGACTTAGGGAGTGATTTGCAGAGGAGGTGTTCCTTGGATTTTAGGCATTGGATATACAGAAAAAGGTGAGGGTAGCTTTTAGGGAATTTAGGGATGATTTTGACTAGTATGTTAGAAAATGATTAGAGGTAAGTTTGACTAGCTAGAGCCAGAGAGTTCATATGCTGCTATGACAGTTTGGGCATTCATCTGTTAAACTATGTGAAATATAACATATTTGGAAAAATTAATCTGGCAGTTGTGTCCTGGTGAATTATAAGGAAGAACTGTTAAAAGGTGAGCTTTAAGGTGATTGGGAGGTGACTGAATCACACTTGCGAGGGTGTGGAGGAGAGACTAGATGGAAATCTGAGAGTCGTGGGTGTGCAGGTAAACACAGGTACCCTGCTGACTCACATCTGCCTCTTGGGACACATTGTTGTCTTTGATCATAAGCAGTTGTAGAACCTCTGAGGTCTCAGGGGATTTTGTTGTTGTTCAGCCTCTCAGTCATGTCCAACTCTTTGTGATCCCATGGACTGCAGTATGCCAGGCTTCCCTGTCCTTCACCATTCCCAGAGCTTGTGCAAACTCACATCCTTTGAGTCGGTGATGTCATCCAACCATCTTGTCCTTTTCTGTCGGCCCCTTCTCCTCCTGCCTTTGATCTTTCCCAGCGTCTGTATTTTCCAGTGAGTTGGCTCTTCGCATCAAGTGGCTAAAGTATTGGAGCATCGTCCTCAGCATCAGTCCCTCCAGTGAGTATTCAGGACTGATTTCCTTTAGGATGGACTGGTTTGATCTCCTTACTGTCCAAGGGATTCTCAGGAGTCTTCTCCAACACCACAGTTCAGAAGCATCGATTCTTTGGCGCTCAGCCTTCTTTATGGTCCAACTCTCACATTCATACATGACTACTGGAAAAACCATAGCTTGGACTAGATGGACCTTTGTCCCCAAGGTAATGTCTCTGCTTTTTAATATGCTGTTTAGGTTTTGTCATAGCTTTTCTTCCAAGGAGGAAGGGTCTTTTAATTTCATGGCTGCAGTCACCATCTGCAGTGATTTTGGAGCCCTAGAAAATAAAGTCTGTCACTGTTTCCAGTGTTTCCCCATCTATTTGCCATGAAGTGATGGGACCATATGCCATGATCTTAGTTTTTTGAATGTTGAGTTTTAAGCCAGCTTTTTCACTCTCCTCTTTCACCTTCATCGAGAGGCTCTTTAGTTCCTCTTTGCTTTCTGCCATAAGAGTGGTGTCATCTGCATATCTGAGATTATTGATATTTCTTCCAGTAACCTTGTTTCCAGCTTGTTCTTCATTCAGCCCAGCATTTCACATAATGTACTCTACATACAAGTTAAATAAGCAGAGGATTTTACTTAGAGATAAAAGATTCCCAATCCTTTGTGTTCAGAACATTCAGTCTTCTGAGTTGGTGCCACTGGTAAAGAACCCACCTGCCAGTGCAGAAGACTTAAGAGATGCAGGTTCGATCCCTGGGTTGGGACGATTCCCTGGAGGAGGGCATGGCAACCCACTCCAGTAATCTTGCCTGGAGAATCCCATGAACAGAGGAGCCTGGCAGGCTACAGTCCGTGGAGTCACACAGAGTCAGAAACAACTGAAGCAACTTAGCACAGCACGCAAATGATTCCCAATTGTTTGTGTTCAGAGCATCCATTCTTTTTCTCAGGGGAATAGTTTTTATTTTTTAGAGTTTGTATGATTCTTTCAGATGGTTTTTAAACTTTTTTTTGCAAGTGGAAAATATCCTTTTTTACAAAATAGAATTTTATGTTGTTGACGTTGCTCAGTCATGTCCGCTTCTCTGTCCTTCATTATCTCCCAGAGTTTTCTCAAACTCAAGTCTGTTGAGTCAGTGATGCCATCCAACCATCTCATCCTCTGTCCCCTCTTTCTCCTCCTGCCCTCAGTCTTTTCCAGCATCAGGCTCTTTTCCAGTGAGTTGGCTCTTCACATCAGGTGTCCAGAGTATCAGAGCTTCTAACTTTAATCTTGGATTCTTTTTTCCTTCAAACGGCTTGATGTCTTAGGCAAAAGCTGAACTACTGCGTAGAGAGGATCTTACTGTTTGTCTTTGTCTCAGAATTTGTATATTGCCCAGTTCCATAGTAGGCACTTGTTAAGTGGTTATCCATTGAATGTTTCAGACTGATATACAGGGAGCTTAAAGGGTTGAATTTTGGAGACAGAGGGGGAGTCAAGCATTGTTGAGGGGTAAAAGGAGAAAGGAGGCTGCATACTGTAAACATATATTACATTTTCTAACCCCTTCCCTCTCTGAAACTTTTTTCTCTCCTTGCTGCTTTCCCCATTACCTTGAGGTCTGTTCCTGTAGTTTATCTCAGTCAAATAGGATAAAGTTTCGATTCAGTTCTGTCACTCAGTCATGTCCGACTCTTTGCGACCCCATGGACCACAGCACGCCAGGCCTCCCTGTCCATCACCAACTCCCGGAGTTTACCCAGACTCATATCCATTGAGTCGGTGATGCCATCCAACCATCTCATCCTCTGTCGTCCCCTTCTCCTCCTGCCCTCAATCTTTCCCAGCATCAGGGTCTTTTCCAGTGAGTCAGCTCTTCGCATCCGGTGGCCAAAGATTGGAGTTTCAGCTTCAGCATCAGTCCTTCCAATGAACACTCAGGACTGATTTCCTTTAGGATGGACTGGTTGGACCTCCTTGCAGTCCAAGGGACTCTCAAGAGTCTTCTTCAACACCACAGTTCAAAAACATCAATTCTTCGGTGCTCAGCTTTCTTTATAGTCCAACTCTCACATCCATGCATGACCCCTGGAAAAACCATAGCCTTGACGAGATGGACCTTTGTTGGCAAAGTAATGTCTCTGGTTTTTAATATGCTGTCTAGGTTGGTTATAACTTTCCTTCCAAGGAGTAAGCGTCTTCTAATTTCACGGCTGCAATCACCATCTACAGTGATTTTGGAGCCAAAAAAATAGTCAGCCACTGTTTCCATTGTTTCCCCATCTATTTCCCATGAAGTGATGGGACCAGATGCCATGATCTTAGTTTTCTGAATGTTGAGCTTTAAGCCAAGTATCTACATTTCTGGGAGATTTTATTGTAAAGTCTCTATGAGATGTTTACCTGATCAAGTTTATTTTGTTTGCCACTGGAGTTTCTGCTTATTAAGGACAGAGAGACTCATTTATAATCATTTTCTCCATTGTGCCGTGTTATCAATATTTAGTGTTTGATAGATAAATTCATGTGTTAAATAAGCTTCTTAGAGCACATCAAAACTGTTTAATTTATCCATAATTGTTTCCATTTTCTAATCCAATCCATGTTTTCAGTAAAACTCTTACCTCTACTCCCTTAGCTACTGACTCCCCAAATCTGTGGTCATGCCATTTTTAAAAAAAGAAGATAATAGCAGCCAGCCATCTGGAGCTATTTCAGAGATATTTCAAAAATTAAAATAGATTATATTCTCTCTAATCCACAGGATTTTGCATTTCAGAAGTCTGATAAGTTATCTGTGTTTTATGTGGAAGCCATGTTGTCCTTGCCCTGTCTCCACAGCCAGTAAATTATTGTTTATTTTATTCATTTTGTCTTTTCATTGAATCCAGGATAGAGAGTGGTTGTTTCTGTGGCTTCTTGAAATCTTTTTTGGGATGGGAGTCAAAATGATGATTTGACAGTGTTTCAACGTTTTTTCCTACTTCCTTGGTGGCTCAGAGGTTAAAGTGTCTGCCTCCAATGCGGGAGACCCGGGTTTGATCCCTGGGTTGGGAAGATCCCCTGGAGAAGGAAATGGTAACCCACTCCAGTATTCTTGCCTGGAGAATCCCATGGACGGAGAAGCCCGTAGGCTACAGTCCACGGGGTTGCAAAGAGTCGGACACGACTGAGCGACTGAACAGAACAGAACAGATGAGATAGTAATTAGAAGTACAGATTGGCATTAGATAGACTTGTTATTCTAGCTGACTATAATTTTGTCTGACTGAGGAGTATTTTAGTCTTTTTTCAAAGCTATGGTTTTTCCAGTAGTCATGTATGGATGTGAGAGTTGGACTATAAAGAAAGCTGAGTGCCAAAGATTTGGTGCTTTTGAACTGTGGTGTTGGAGAAGACTCTTGACTGCACGGAAATCAAACCAGTCCATCCTAAAGGAGATCAGTCCTGAATATTCATGGGAAGGACTGATGCTGATGCTGAAACACCAATACTTTGGCCACCTGATGCGAAGACCTGACTCATCTGAAAAGACTCCGGTGCTGGAAAAGATTGAAAGCAGAAGGAGAAGGGAACAACAGAGGATGAGATGGTTGAATGGTATCACCTTGATGGACATGAGTTTGAGCAGCTCCGGGAGTTGGTGATAGACAGGGAAGCCTGTTGTGCTGCAGTCCATGGGGTCACAGAGAGTTGGATGTGACTGAACTGAATAAGGTTGACAACTGTTTGTAATACCACATTACACATTTTAATAGATCCATAATAATTTTCTCTATCCTAAGTTGCTCTGCTGCGGCTACTGCTGCTGCTAAGTCGCATCAGTCGTGTCCGACTCTGTGCGACCCCATAGACGGCAGCTCACCAGGCTCCCCCGTCCCTAAGTTGCTCTGCTGCTGCTAAGTCACTTCAGTCGTGTCCGACTCTGTGTGACCCCACAGACAGCAGCCCATCAGGCTCCCCCGTCCCTGGGATTCTCCAGGCAAGAACACTGGAGTGGGTTGCCATTTCCCTCTCCAATGTGTGAAAGTGAAAAGGGAAAGTGAAGTCGCTCAGTCATGTCTGACTCGTAGCGACCCCATGGACTGCAGCCTACCAGGCTCCTCTGTCCATGGGATTTTCTAAGCAAGAGTACTGGAGTGGCTTGCCTACCCCACAGTAAAACATTTAATAGGACTGCTTCCTCTTTCTACTTGTGACTGGATTTCCTCTTTATGAGCAATGTAAATTAGTAGTAAGGCTTCCTTCTTAGTTTGTGTTCATAAAGATTCTTTGCTCTAATCATTCAACTCTCTTCAGTCACCAGTGTTTTGTTTCTTTAAGCAAATGTACCTTTTTATTCTTTTTAACTTGACTATTGCCATTTGCAGCTTTTATTCCCTGGCACCATCCACACCTCTGATTTGGTTTCTGAAATTCTTTTGCTGTTTTCCTATTTTTTTCCTATTTCCTGTGGAATAGTAGAAGTACAGATTGGCATTGGACGGACTTGTTATTCTAGTTGACTATATTTTTGTCTGACAGGGGACTATTTTAGTCTTTTGTTGAAACTTCCAGTATGTGAACATATTATATATGTATATACAGATGCACGCACAAACACAGTTTTTAGTTGTAGAGAGCCTCAGAGTCATTAATTTGAATTTCAGTACTATCATGTGAAAGTTGCTGCTGCTGCTAAGTCACTTCAGTCGTGTCCGACTCTGTGTGACCCCATAGACGGAAGCCCACCAGGCTGTCCCGTCCCTGGGATTCTCCAGGCAAGAACACTGGAGTGGGTTGCCATTTCCTTAGTTTGGGCTAAATCTGAACCGATGCAAGATTGTTTCATGAGAGATTTTGCTTTAGGAGCTCACCTGTTCTTTGTTATTTGCTTATTTCCTTTTAAAATTGAAGATAGAGAGCAATTCACATTTACTTACAGTTCCAAATTGAGTTTCTGACTTTAGACATCCACTGTATTTAGCTTTCCCTGGTATAATCTCCATATAGGTAGAGTACAGAGAGATGGATGAAAGTTTGGCCAACCTCTCAGAAGACGAGTATTATTCAGAAGAAGAGAGAAATGCTAAAGCAGAGAAGGAAAAGAAGCTTCCCCCACCACCCCCTCAAGCCCCACCTGAGGAAGAAAATGAAAGTGAGCCCGAGGAACCATCTGGTGAGTTGTAGTAACTAACCACAGTTTTGTTTTATCTTAGAAATAAGAATAAATGAATTTACTCCTATTCTGCAATGTTGTTGATGTCTTTGGTTTATACTCTGATATTGGCCATGTGTATTTTAGTATTATGTGTATTATGTGCATATACATGTTTATACACATACATGTACATGCGTAATGGTGCTGACATTCTCTTTGTGTGCATCTGTACATATAGGAGGAAAGTATATAAGGAGGGCAGAAGCAAAATGGCTATGGAAGGCAGTTGGAAAGTTGGAGAAAATGAACAATTGGAGAAAACAAAAGTCAAACCCAAAGAACCAAACCTCTCACTGCTAACTCTGATTCAGAATTTAGAGGTAGAATGGTTCAGAAATTATTCTAGCTAAATTGTGCCACTTACTTTATGGTTAGATACTTTCTGATAAAACTGTCGTGGTGTGTATCAGTTTTGAAGAGGGTCTTTCTGGTGAATAAATGTAAAATGTAGTCTGAAGTCAAAAAGAAGAGGCCTAAATGCCTATTGTTTAGTTATTGAGCCCTGTACTCAAAAGAATGTGGTGAGAAAAGGCTATGAAGAGATTCTAAGGTCACACAGTCTTCCCTGTGACCTGGAAAGATTGTTGGAGTCTATGGTACTGTTTTCAGAGCTTCAAACATCTTTAAAAATTCTCACTCACATCCCTTCATGAGTCCTGCTGAAGATACCCAGACCAATCAGGAATACCCTTTTGTTTTGGAAGACCAGACAGAAGTAGAATCTTAGTTAATATTTCATATCTTTCTGCCTTTAAGGGCATTTCATTAACTCCTCTTGACTTTGGATTTTTACTAGTTCTTCTCTTTAAAATATTTTCTGTATTTCCAGTACCAGCTCCAGGCCCGTTCACCTCACCAATTCTTTTAGTTCTGCACCTTTTAAAAATAAAGTACTTGTTTCAGATCCCATCTGCTGTATGTTGCATCACTTTCATAGGTACCCTGATTAAGACATACTATCTTTAAGAAATTTTATCATTTTTTTAGTTTTTTTTTTTGTGGTTGTTGCTCTTTGTTTTTCTCCTCTATTATGTATATAAATACCCAGAAGTTAGAGTGTAACAAATCAGATGTTAATTTAAACTTAGAACTTATCAAACAGATTCTGAGGTTAAAATTCAAAAATAAAAATTTATAATTTACAATAATTGTAAGTAAGTGTAATGAAAGTATACAGTTTGAGCGCGTTTAGAAAAAGATTCTGGGTTTAATTCTTCTTAAGAATCAAATTTTCTAAGAATGGTTTTCCTAAAACTTTCTTAAAATGACTTATCAGTTACTTCCTGGGAGTGGCATATTATCTTTGGAAGTATTGTCCCTGTGGCAAATGTACCTCAGCAACACTGCCTCTCTTTTTGTTGATTTATTTTTCCTCTTCTTTCTAGTCTTTTACATTTAGCTGTCTCCCCTTCTTTCTATCCTTACTCCCAACTCTCCCCTTGACTCTCTGCTCCTTTCTTCTATAACTTTCTTTGATTCTCGCCTTTCTTTTCTTCTGCCTTTGCTGTAGATTTGCTTATGCAACACGTGGGGACAATCGGATATCTCAGATACTGCCTCCGTCTCTTTTTGTGTGTGGTTGTCAGTGTCTCCAGGAAGAAGCTGATTTACTGGTTAAGTTGATATACACTTTGTCCTCTGAAAATGTTAAACCAAGTCTTAGTGTTTTCTTTCTTGTAAAAGAGGTTTTTTATTTTGCTTTCTTTTTCCATAAATGTCAGGTACTGTTTCTACAAAAAGTAAATATCTTAGCAAAGGGGTTTAGGATCTGTGGAACTGTTGTTATGCCTTTACGTTGTAGTTCATTTTAATCCAGTGGTTTAGTTTAAATTTTAAACTGTTTAGTAATTTGGAGAAAGTTTATTTTCTCAAGTTTAGGATATCTTCAGTGCTCAGAAGTTTGTTGATTACAGCCAAAACTTCCTAACCATTTGTGCTTATGAAAATAGTTATCTTTCCTCTAAAACATTTTAAACTTTTTAAAACATTGTAGGGTGAATTAGCGAAGTACTTTCCCTGGGAAAGTAGTGGTAACTTACTGGCCTGCAGAATTTAGAAATAGTTTGGGTCCTCATGGTGAATAATTAAATATTATCAGGGGAGTTCAAGTATGTAGAAACTGTCCAGGTTTTCCAAATCTCTTGTCCTATCCGAACTAGTTCTATCACCTAAGTTTTCATTCAGGAATGAATGGTAGCTTTGCCGTTTGGGCATCTTAAAATCTTGAGAGATGATGTGGGTTTGGTTCTTTATGTGTGAGTGTGTATATATATATATATGAAGACTGATTTATTTATCTTTAGCTGTGCTGGGTCTCTGTTGCTAACTGGCATCTTTTCTAGTTGTGGTAAGCAGGGACTGCTCTTCATTGTGGTGCGTGGGCTTCTCATTGAGCTGGCTTCTCTTGTTGCGGAGCACAGGCTTGAGGGCATACTTCAGTAGTTGCGGCACGTGGGCTCTGTAGTTGTGGCTCCACGGCTCTAGAGCGCTGGCTGAGTAGTTGTGGTGCACCTGCTTAGTTGCCATGCAGCATGTGGGATCTTCTCAGAGCAGGGATTGAACTTGTGTCTCCTGCATTAGCAGGTGGATTCTTAACCACTGTGCCACCCAGAGAAGCCCTAGGTCTGGTTCTATGCCAGATCTTTTCAGTCATTTTAGGTGATAACTAGTCTGTGGGGTCGCTAAGGGTCGGACACGACTGAGCGACTTCACTTTCACTTTTCACTTTCACACATTGGAGAAGGAAATGGCAACCCACTCCAGTGTTCTTGCCTGGAGAATCCCAGGGATGGCGGAGCCTGGTGGGCTGCCGTCTATGGGGTCGCACAGAGTCGGACACGACTGAAGTGACTTAGCAGCAGCAGCAGCAGACATTAACTTGGAGAAGGAAATGGCAACCTACTGCAGTATTCTTGCCTGGGAAGTCCCATGGACAGAAGAGCCCAGTGGGCTACAGTCCATGGGGTTGCAGGTGTCAGACACAGGTTAGCGACTGAACACCAACAACAAGACGTTAACTTAGTCTCTTAAAACATATAAGGTTTGAACACATTTCATTCTTACCAATTTTTAAACCTGTTTAGAAAATTTGCTTTGCTTTCCATAGTGTTAATCTTTAGGATAAGCTATTTTGTTAATTATGAAATCACAATGCGGTATTCTGAAGTCAGTGGGTCAAATGATTTGATTGGAGAAGATTCCTCTAGGAGAGTTCTAAGAGGAGCCCAGAAAGGAAGGTTGGAGCCTTGGTTACCAGGCTAAGGAATTTGAACTTAATGTCCTTTCAACTCTGGGCGAATGTGGTCAGAGGTAGTAGCACTGAGGTCTTTTGAGTAAAGGGTGTTTACCAAAAAACATGTTTGGGAAAACTCAACCTATCTGCTATTTAAAAGGGAAGTAAAGGAGTAAAGAGACTGGGATTGGAGAGATGATTTTTAGACTTTTTGGTAATTGAGTGTACTGGATCAGAAGAAAAATGCTGTCAATATCAAAGTTGAAATTCTGTGGAAAAAAGAGGTTTGGGTTTCGGGAATTTCCTGGCAGTCCAGTAGTTAAGACCCCACACTTTCACTGCCAGGGCCTGTGTTCGATCCCTGGCCAGGGAACTAAGATTCGGCAAGCATGCATGATGTGCCCCTTCCCCCCAACCAAAAAAATTAAAGTTTGGGTTTTTTTCTGTTTGAATTTACTTGGGGAAAAAAGCTTTCTGTTCTGGGTTAAACATTGTTTGTAGATTTGTCAGTTTTTAATTATAACAATGTGGCATGTAGTTCCGTGTAGTTACTTGGGTAAATGTATTTTTCGTACTAAATATTGCTGCTTATATTTAAAATTCACCTAATTTATTTTCTTAAACATTTCCCATCTATTTTTACATTTGCTGTACACTTCTGAATATATGCTTTTATTTGGTTTTCTAGTACCTTTTCTATCAAGATAAAAGTGGTTTGTTTTTTGGGAGTCGTGGCAACTCAGCCTGAGCAGGTTGTCTTTGGCATTGCATATTTGGTTATTAGTGGTGTCACATAATAATGGAGCTTCGATAAAATAGAGTGAAATCTCAGTTGGGCTTTACATACTGATTTAAAATAATTGCCCCTCTGTTAAAGTAGTTTTCTGTTGGAGAAAAGATTTCTTCTCCTCTTGAATCAGTTGTTATCCTATGTACCTTAGATTATTTCTCAGTGAGGTTTTACTATATTAACTAATTTGCTAGCTCTTTGTTTTTTATTTTCATACAAAAACAATTTTTTTCCCCTTCACAGATTTTTAGCAATTGAAATTTTCCAGGAAAATCACACTAGTAGTTCCTGGATTTAAATTTTGTATTGGATTACTGTTTAGGAACTCTGGTTTGAGATTATTGCTTAGGAACTCTTTAACTCTTGAGGTTAGAAGTAGCTTAGTTATATATAGCTTAAGATTTTTATGGAAACTTATTCTAAAATAAAATGAAATTTGAAATATGTTATTAAGTTGCCTATCTTAAGATTTCTTCACAGTAATGAATTTCTCAATAGAAACATCAGAAGTGTTTTTAAAATATATGTATGTATGTGCATGTGTCTTTTGTGTACCATTTTTCCAGACTCAGTGCTTCGCTAATACTCTGTAATGAAACTCGAAGGCTTTCATTAACCATTGATTAACTCTTTAAATCAATTTTGTTAGATATTGTTTGCTGGTCAGTGACTACTCTGTAATATTCTGTTTTATTTAATGACTGGGAAGAATCACTTTACCTCCTTGTTTAAGGATTCTGGTAAGAACAGAAAGGAAGGTATTTCTCTTTATTGTACCTGGTAATTTTGGATGTATGTGGTGTATGTGTTTGAAAGAGATGTAAGCTATTAAGCAAATTACAAAGCAGTGAGACACGAGAGACTGGTATGACAGTTTTGTGTAGTTTTAATAATTTGAGGACCTTGATCTTGTAATAATCATGCTATAGATTGAAAGTATATTTTAAAAATCACACAAAAGGAGATGTAACCTTAAGTAGTAAAAATAAAAAAAAACCCACTAAATTTATACAAAATATACCAAATGTATCTTTATGGGTAGAAGAATTTAGCTTAAAACTGAGTGAAATTTGATCACAAGCAGTAATATAATGAAAATATCCATATGACAAAAGATTGATGACCAAAAATTTGATGAATTGCTTTATTTGGTTGAGCAAAAATCCAAAAGACAGAATCTTTTGGATCATGCTTTAGAACTTGATACAATTAAATTTGACCAGAGAAGAGCTGAAGATGGACCTTCCCTCAAAAGGAAAAATCAGTGGTCAGTCCCAATATTTGTCAGTGGTCCTTATATTTTCATACTTCGTTGTTTACAACACACCCTGGTCGTCTTCCCTGCGAGGCAGTCACACTGACTGCAGTCAGTAAGAGTGCTGGATTCAGCAGCTGGATAGTTACGGTCAGAGTTCAGGTGGGTCAGTTTTGGTTTTCTTGCTCTTAAGTGCTCTCTAGTGGCTTATCCCCAGCTTTTCTTTCTCCATGCCTGCAAGTGCACATTCCCCACACCCGGCAACAGACCCTCTTTTACAGATTTAATAGAAGCTGCTAGGAAATTCATTCCTCAAGGGTTGTTTATGTTGCCATTTTGGCCTGTAGTGTCAACTCAGTGTCTGAAATCATTTGATTTTTCTTATCATATGAAGTGTGATGCATACATTTAGAAAACAGACCTAGGATTAATTTTCTTGCCTTTTTTTTTTTTTTGTATAGCATCATTTCAGTGTTCTGATTTGGAACTATGCTCCAGAATAACTTACTAGAGATCTGGGGGAAAATGTCACAGCCTGAAAAGGTAATCTAGATCAATTCAACAAAATTTGTATATTTTGAGAGATTACTAAAAATGGACCAAAATGTATATTACTGTCCAATGCATGGTCCCCACTCTTAGATAATTTGTAGCTTGATATGAGATACAGCTTTATTACTGTCAATGGCAAAATACCCTTAAGTGTTGCATTATAGAATAAGAATTTGGAGAGACTTAAAGGTAGAAAGGTGGAAAGAAAGAAAGTATTCAGATTCTTCTTTACTTACAGGAAGAATTAAAAAACAAAAAAAGAAGCCCAACAAGGAAGGGGATTGGTAGTATAGAGGAGAAAAATTTATTACAGAGACATTTTCTACACAAATTAAGATTCCCTCAAATGTGCAGCTGCTCATTCTCTGTATTTTACATATATTAATTGTAAAACTATAGTGTTTTATTCCAGGCATGGTGCTAGATTCTGACAAGGCTGAAGACTAAGTCCTACAAAAAATTCACAGTCCAGTTTAGGTTTATCAGTTCAGTTCTGTCGCTCAGTCGTGTCCTACTCTGCGACCCCATGAATCACAGCACGCCAGGCCTCGCTGTCTATCACCAACTCCTGGAGTTCACTCAAACTCATGTCCATCGAGTCGGTGATGCCATCCAGCCATCTCGTTCTCTGTCGTCCCCGTCTCCTCCCGCCCCCAATCGCTCCCAGCATCAGACTCTTTTCCAGTAAGTCAACTCATCGCATGAGGTGGCCAAAGTATTGGAGTTTCAGCTTTAGCATCAGTCCTTCCAATGAACACCCAGGACTGATCTCCTTTAGGATGCACTGGTTGGATCTCCTTGCAGTCCAAGGAACTCTCAGGAGTCTTTTCCAGTACCACAGTTCAAAAGCATCAATTTTTCGGCGATCAGCTTTCTTCGCAGTCCAACTCTCACATCCATACATGACCACGGGAAAAACCATAGCCTTGACTAGACAGACCTTGGTTGGCAAAGTAATGTCTCTGCTTTTTAATATGCTGTCTAGGTTGGTCATAACTTTCCTTCCAAGGAGCAAGCATCTTTTAATTTCATGGCTGCAATCAGCATCCGCAGTGATTTTGGAGCCCAAAAAAATAAAGTCTGACACTGTTTCCACTGTTTCCCCATCTATTTCCCATGAAGTGATGGGACCAGATGCCGTGATCTTTGTTTTCTGAATGTTGAGCTTCAAGCCAACCTTTTCACTCTCCTCTTTCACTTTCATCAAGAGGCTTTTGAGTTCCTCTTCACTTTCTGCCATAAGGGTAGTGTCATCTGCATATCTGAGGTTATTGATATTTCTCCCAGCAATCTTGATTCCAGCTTGTGCTTCTTCCAGCCCAGCGTTCCTCATAATGTACTCTGCATATAAGCAGGGTGACAATATACAGCCTTGACGTACTCCTTTTTCTATTTGGAACCTGTCTGTTGTTCCATGTCCAGTTCTAACTGTTGCTTCCTGACCTGCATACAGGTTTCTCAAGAGTCAGATCAGGTGGTCTAGTATTCCCATCTCTTTCAGAATTTTCCACAGTTTATTGTGATCCACACAGTCAAAGGCTTTAGGTTTACAGATATATTAATTGACAGTAATGAAGAAATAATGCAGTAGAAGTGTATTCAAAGTTTGATGAGATCTCAGAAGTTGTTTTCAGGTGTTTTTCCCAAAATTGGATTTTGGAAGTTGTACTTTAAACATAAAAGAATGAAGTTAGGCTTTTATGAAGCAGTTTGAGAGTCTTGATTTTTACTGCTTTTGGCTGATAAGAACCTTTGAATGAGATGCTACCAAGTTATGTTTGGTCTGTTAGAGATTGTGCTGCTTTTCTTAATGACTGATTTTATTTTATTATTTTGCTTTATTTTCTATTAATGCAAAACTAATTTGTTTAGTTGAACAATTTTATTTTTATAATCTTATATTCTTTTTGCTGCCATGGTTTATTTGGTGTGATCATGGATAATAGAAGAGCAGGATACTTTGTGAGGATTTTGTCATCTGCAAAATGGGTCTTGATTTGAGGATCAAATGAGAACACATGCACTCCACTTTTGTGTACAAACATCTTGTATTTATTAAACACAGAGTTGAACCGGGAATAAAGTGGATCGGTGGAGGTATTTTTATTGAAGTATAGGTGATTTACAATGTTGAGTTAATTACTGCTGCACAGCAAAGTGATTCAGTTATACATCCATATATATATATGTTTAGTTATATGTATATTCTTTATTTAGTATTCTTTTCCATTATGGTTTATCACAGGATATTGAATATAGTTCTCTATGTATATGGTAGGACCTTATTGTTTATCCATTCTGTTTATAAGAGCTTGCATCTGCTAACCCCAACCTCTCAATCCATCCCGCCCTGAAACCCCATTCTCTTGGCAACCACTAAGGTTGCCACCGAGAACCACACTGTTCTCAGTGTCTGTGATTCTGTTTCATAGATAGGTCCATTTGTGTTATAGTTTAGATTACAGATATAAGTGATATCATATGGTATTTGTCTTTCTGACTTGCTTCACTTAGTATGATAATCTCTAGTTGCATTGGATTGGCATTTTAATCAGGAAAAAATCAGGTGAGGTTATGGACTAGGCTGACATATATATTCTGTCACTTTTGGAACTGGAAAGTGTTGAAGCCCATTTTCAATAACGTGAATAGATCTTTCTTTGCAAGATAGATCATTCTTTAAGCTTTCATATGTTAAATCATGGGAAGAATGGCAAATCTTGAGAATGTAAATCCATATGTCAACTATTGAGATATATAACATGTTAAATTTTGCCATATGTGCTCATCACAGAGGTTTTAAACATTTGAAAGTAGGATTGTTTTTACTTTTGCTGTTTTTTAGCATCTTCTGATGTTTGAAGATAGATACATAAGATTAATTCATTTCTAAGAAGTTGTATGTTTTTCATAGGATCGTAGACTCAAATTATACTTCAGACGGAGGGAGCCTCTAATCATAACCCAGGAAGGTGCAGATAGCCAGAATTCTGAAAACCCTACTTGAGCAGGAAAATAGGATTCTCCTATTGGGAAATACATTCATGGTTATCAGTTGTGAAAAGGTATAATGGTTCTTTTAATAGCAGGTCCAGAATAAAGTTCCATATTGCCCTTTTTAAAAGCAGGTAAATAACTACAAAAATAAGCTTTGTTTTTAACAACTCAGACATAGATTAAGCTTGGTAGTTGAGCAACATAGCATAGCATCCGAATTGTAGATTTTCTTTGCAACATTTTGAAAAGTGAACTACAAACCAAGATTTTGCAACAAAATAAGGAAAATCTGCACTATGCAATGTGGAGGGAAATAACATGTGAAGAAGTCGGTTCTTCCAGTTGGTTTCAAAGCTTTGGTTTCGTCCCTAGCTTGTAGGACTTTTACTTTCTTTTATATAGGATCCCTGCTGCTGAGCTTTTCAGTTCTGTCCCATCTTTAGTTCCGGAGCAAATCTGTGCTGCTACACCTTTTCCAGTGGTACAGTGAAAAAATTCCAGGCAGGCTCCTACCTCAGGCAGCAGTTTTCTTGCTTTTCAGACTTCAAGGTTATCTATTCGTAGTTCCTTATTTTGAATAACAGTGTAATCCTAAAATTGCTGCTCTAATTGGAGATTTCATTTTGGTTAATTTTGTTGGAGAGTATTGATCAGTGTTGTGTATGTGTGTGTGTGAGTTGCTCAGTCATGTCCGACCCCACGGACTGTAGCCCACCAGGCTTCTCTGTCCATGGAATTCTCCAGGCAGGAATACTGGAGTGAATTGCCATTCCCTTCTCCATTGGTCAGTGTTAGGTGTTATTAAATTTCTCGGATGTACTTCAGAGGAACCCCTGAGGCTCCTTTAGGCTAATTTAGATCTACCTTTCTGAGCCCTTACATTTCTTTCAGCTGCTATAGATCATTTATTCTTCTGCTGAAAATCATAGTAAGACAGTTAGCAGAAAAGAGTATGTACCATTTTTAAGCCATCTCTCACTAAAGCAAGGACAGAAAAGCAGCATGAAGTGGTTGGTGATGGTCACTAATAACTCAGTTTTTCTCAATTTTTTTTTTTTTGTCATTCACATGGACCAGTTTCTCTTTGAAACTGTCTTTCCTTATGAGATTAACATATAGCCGCTTCAGACTCTTTTACCTCCATGCTAATTTAAAATTTCTTAGTCCCATTCTCACTTGTGAGTTCCAGTCTTTAACTTCCCACCATCTTTAGAGTGAAGTCTCTCAATCGTATCCGACTCTTTGTGACCCCATGGACTGTAGCCTACCAGGCTCCTCCATCCATGGGATTTTACAGGCAAGAGTACTGGAGTGGGTTGCCATTTCCTTCTCCAGGAGATCTTCCCCACCCAGGGATTGAACCTGGGTCTTCTGCATTGTAGGCAGATGCTTTACCATCCGAGCCCATTTAATTTTACTAACCTGTCTCCCAGATTTACTGTTTCATACGTTTTATTACTAAAGTCCATTCTCTTGAATTTTGGAAGCTTGCAGTCATCTTGAAATTCCCTTATCTCTTTCATCAACTCTCTTGAAAAATCGTGTCTTCCTGTGCACAGCTTCTTCGACTTGTTATATGCTTTATCCATTTTTACTGTCTTTAATTTTAGTGGATTTCGCTCCATGTCCAAATTATTTCAGTAGTCTTTCTATTGAATCTCCTTCATCTGGATCACCTTTCCCCTCTGATCTGTCTGGTACAAAGTGACCGGATTAGTTTAATTAAAATGTCACTTGTTTTATTGCTTTCTTGGTAAAAATCATACTGTTCTCCTGCATTACTAATAAGACCAAGTTTAAGTTTTGACCTGAAGGGGGTGCATTTTTGCCTATCCTGTGTGTTTCCCACTGCTCTTTGAGATCATCTCCTTCATTAAGCAGCATGCTGTGTGCAGTTCTTTGCACATACCATATCTGTGCTTTTCTCCTTGCTTTTGTAAATGTTTTGGGCCATGCCAGTGGTTTCACTGCTCCTCCCACCCCCAGTCTCCAGATCTCTCTGGATTTGTTCAGAAAAGCTTCCATGATTCCCCCAAGTCTGTACTTGTTTCCTCTTAAAAATAAAGAAAAGTTTCTGGGTATTTTTTCATCTTTCCCCAAGTAGATCATAAACCCTTTGAAAGTAGGCACTCAGGTCTTCCCGGGTAGTGTAGTTGTAAAGGATCTGCCTGCTAATGCAGGAGGCAGAAGAGACTCAGGTTAGATCCCTGGATCAGGAATATCCCCTGGAATAGGAAATAGCGACCCACTCCAGTATTCTTGCCTAGAAAATTCCACAGTCAGAGCAGCCTGGGAGGCTACAGTTCATGGGGTCACAAAGAGTTGGACGCAACTGAGTGTGCACACACTATTCTACCTTTGATTTTGTGTGTGGCAGTTTTTATTTGGGTTTTCAGTAAACATTAAATTTGTGAGGTTAGTAATCAATTCAACTAGTGTGTTCATATAATGGACACTTGTATATTCAAAGATGGTTTTTTGAGATTTTTTTTTTTTTCCTTTGCTAGTTTGATTGAAGTCAATCCTTGGCAGTCATTTTTATTCTGTAAATTTGGTAAAATTTTGACTAATTGATTTTCTGTTTAAAAACGATTGCTTCCTCTAAGATTTAGAAGTTCGTCAAAATGTTTATAAAAATTATCAATGTGTTTCCAAGAAACGAGTCAAAATATGATGAATATGTTGTTTAGTATGTTAATGGGAACAATAAACCAGTGATTCTCACTTCCATGCCTGGCTAAATGAAAATATTTAGAAGCATCAGACTTCCTCTGAAGATGTTGGAAGAGTATGAATTTTGAATTAAGAGTTTTGAATTACGATGAGAGGTTGAATTAAGATGAAAAAATATTCAGTAGTGAGACTGAAGTAACTAAAGTACTTCACTGTTCTTCAAGAATAACATATCTGCAGATTTATTAGAGGATGACTGAAAGACTGCTATGTAAAATAAAAAAGATTTTTCAATTTGAGAAAATATGAACAAATAAACTGTATTAAGGGTCTGTGCTTCAGACTTGAGGATTTTGTGTGTGTGTGTGTGTGTGTGTGTGTGGTGGAGGGGAGTGGGGTAAAAACAACAGGAAGTGTTCTCACGCAGCAATGCCAAATTAAGTTAATATAAAAAGTTGCTTTGTATAATTTTGTCTTCTGTTTTGGATTTGTGCTCATGGAAAACAAAAACCATGTTTGCTTGATGTTCCATGTCTTTGTACCACTGTAAAAAGAAAAGTTCTAGGCCCAAAAGACCCAAAGAACAAAAGAATTTGACATATTCTAGTCAGAGACACTACCTGGATGGAAAGTTAGCTGCAAACAAGTGTTAGTCGCTTAGTCATGTCCAACTCTTTGCAACCCCGTGGATTATAGCCCACCAGGCTCCTCTGTCCATGGAATTCTCCAGGCAAGAATACTGGAGTGGGTTGCCATTTTCTTCTCTAGGGGAGTTTTCTGACCCAGGGATTGAACCTGGGTCCTCCTACATTGCAGGCAGGTTTTTTTTTTTGTTTTGTTTTTTGTTTTTTTACCATCTGAGCCATCAGGGAAGCCCCATTTTTGTGTGTATTTTCTTAATGAAATGATGAATACTCTGTTAAAAAATAAAGGAAATTAATATGTAATTATAAAACTGTTTCTTATGACAATTGCATGATTCTGTGCTTTAAACATTATAGCATTCTGGCAAAATGAATCTGAGAGCTAGTAAAGCACACACAAAAAAAGATGAAGAATTGGCCTAGAATACCACTAATAAAGATGGTGCTGTTTTCCACTGTCTTAGAGAAGTATTCACCGCAATACTCATGAGTATATTGTGATTAGAGAGAAAAGAACAACCTTATCTGTACTTTCAAATAGGTTATCAGTGTTTGTCAAGTCAAGCAATATATTGTTCATTTACCTAATTTAAAGCACTTTTTGTTTTTCATCATTTCTTACCTGTTTATATCACCTTCTGCTTGGTTTTCTCCTGTTTTTCTGCTTAAGTAATACCCCAGAGTTTCACTTTGTTTTTTTTTTTGACTGCTGCTATAAGATATACCTTTTAAAAATCTTTCCAGGGTATTGAAGATTTTCCTTGTTTCTCCTACAATTTTTTTTTTTTTAAGTCAAAGAACAGTCTCAAAAAAAAAAAAAGTGTCTTTATAAGAATGTTGTTAGTTCCTCTTCAAAAGCAGAAGACAAAAAAGACTGCCTTACCTTGTTGACCTTCTGAGTACGTAAGTCAGGGGTAAGAACTCCATATTTCTATGAAGTACCATTGATAGAAAAAAATCAGCCAATAAAGTACATAGCATGTTGTATGACATGTAGTGGGAGAAGAAGGAAAGTCATAGAAATAGGAAGGGTTAAAATAATTAATACTTAATGGCAGACTTGAAAGTGTTTTTTGTTTTTACTTTGAAGAAGTGATAAGATGCCATCATGACAAGAGATGGTTATTTTCATTGTTTGTTAAGCCAGGAACATAATTTGTGAAAGAAGAACGATATTATTATTTCTAATGCCTAAATGTTCTTCTTGGAAATGATTTCATTGTTTTGAGCCCCTTTCCCCTCTTTTCTAAAATATAGTTTAATCTTCTGATCTAGTTTGGTTCTATTTTGGAACCAAACAAAATTATGACAATAATTTTTACTCAGAAACTTTTCAACTCTGAAAGTTTTTTAAATGAATTAATCCGTGTTTATTAAGGATGAACATTTTTTTACTTAAACTTTAGAAATAAAATATTAAATGTAGAGCTTGCATTTTCAAGATAGGTTTACAGATTGGATTTCATAATTAAGGAGTTATCTCTTCATACATATTAGCCCTTTATCAAAGGCTGTAAACAACAGATCACACACCTTGTAACTTGTCTAAGAAGCATAATCTTCTGGATTTAGAACCTAAAGGACCCTTCATACAAGAGCAATGTGAAATAATTTTAGAATGAGATTCTATTCTCCTTTCAAAGCAGATCATACACCATCTAGCAGCATCTTATTGTAAAAAATCATTTATGTCTGAATACCTTCATAAAGATGAAAGTTGTTTTAAGTATCACAGTCATAGGATCGTTCTTACAGTAAGGGGGTAATGTTTTATTTTCCTGCTCTCTCAACTCAAATGATGGAATAATCAGTCTGCTTTCTAGTTGAGATTCTTTTAAACTGTTTAATGAAGCTTGTCAAGTTTTAGCTCATTTGGGCATGGTGTCTCATATCTTCCAAAGATGACACTGGTTTTCCCATAGTGTGGCAGGTGGCGAGAAGCTTAAGATGACCATTACATCTGTGTTAGTGATTAACTTTGGAAGAGTCTTGAAGATGATCTAATTTTCTCAGATTGAACTTTCAAGCTGTGAGACTTTTCTTGAAGCTATTTCTGTGCATTAATCAATAAAGAAAATTTCTTAGCAGGCTTATTGTGTGGCTTGAGGTAGACGCTCCCCCACAGTCTTCCCTGCTTCACCCTTTCCCCTTGTGTCTCTCTGCAGTACTTGGCATAAAACTGCAAGCTGTCTGAAGTTGTGTTTTAAAGTTTTCTAAGGAAGCTCTGGCATGTTCAGATCTGGCACTGTGTAGTATGTATAGTGAATGAAACTTCTTTTGGAACTGAGTCTTGTATTATCCCTTCTTTGAAGTCAAGGGGAGAATTTCTCGTTAAAATTAACGTCTTTTGCTTGTTTTCTTATATGTGTGTGTGTGTATATATATATATATATATATATACTTACTAGGTAGAAAGGTAAAGTTTAAGAGACATTGAGCGAATGCTGAATTGTTGGAACTCCAGATCTTAGAGCCCATACCACACCCACTCTCAGTGTAGCAATAAGTAGTAAAAGACATTTGGAATCCCTTTTCCCCATCTAGCCTTGACTGTTAAGACTGACAGCAAGGATTTAGCACTTAGAAATACTACGTACTTTGTTCTGCTACCTTTCAGCAAGAATCAGCATGCAAAGTTGACATTTTCTGACCAGAATTTGAAAGACTATAATGTGATTCCCTGGGCCTTGATTCCAGAAGAAAGAGCTCTCTGAATATGGGTTTACTAGTTGGTGGTGAAGTCATGAGTCACCAACTGTTAGGCCAGATATTATCCCAACTATATGTCCAGATATTATCTCAATTTATGGAGTAAGGTCCCTGAGTTCTCCTCTTTCCTTCCACAGGGCAAGCAGGAGGACTTCAAGACGACAGTTCTGGAGGGTATGGAGACGGCCAAGCATCAGGTGAGGGTGGCATTAGATGCTTGCCACTTAGCAAGAGCCGCCAAGTCAGGGATTGATGCTTGCGAGTGTCTTTGGCTGTTGTACCCACATTTTAGCCAGAAGTGCAGGGGAAGAACTATAAGCCACAAGGTAGAGTAGTATAATAGAAAGTGTAGCCAGAACAAAGGCAAGCAAAATCTTTTGAAGTCCTCAGGCCGATCTCAGCCCTCCACTCTTCATGTTTTTGAGGAGATGGCGGGTACTTTTCTTCCCAGCAGACTTTATAGTAACAGCAAACATGATATAAAACATAGGCTTAGGAATCATGGGACCTTTACACAGAACTGTAACTTAATAATACACAGAGAGGGGAAGCCATAGGCTGAAAATTAGGATGGAAAGGCATTCTAAGATTAGTCAAAGGAATTATGTGGGCAAGTGACTATTTAGAAATGATTGTTAAGTGGTATTGGATACAGTTTTTTTCAGCTAACATTATTACATAGTTAATTTTTCAGTTTTAAACATTTTGTTTCTCACATGAAAATTAATTTTTTTTTTTTAAAGTCTGCTCAAAGCACTCTTTATTTTCAGACCAAACTATGAGATTTTTAACTTCTAGGAAGAAATAAAGGGTTAAATGATTTATAGGGGCCCATCTGGAACAGTTAAAAGTTTGTTCCAGGAATCCAAAGTAGAATTGTCTGGATTTCATCCTTTACCTCTTAAAGGATATTATTGTATATGCCAGTGCTCAAAACTATTTTGAATATACAGTTTGATAGACTTGGAATAGGTATCACTTTTGGAGTTTGTCACTTTTCAACTCTTAAATCCACTTCAAGATTATTTATTACAATTTGTGTACAGCAGGTCCAGGGAATACTTGTATTTTACTCTCTTGGATCAAAGATACTTCAGTGGTAGTATCTAGGGGATCCAGAATGTTAGAAGTAGACTTCTTTAAATGCTGTCCAAAGGATTGAAGTTTGATAATCAGTACATGGTTGTCTTAGAGGAGTTAATTCTCATTTATCTGGCAGATAAATCTTCAATGCTTTTCTTCAAATGATGCATGATTGGATCTTCCATGGAACTGCCAAGGAGCAGGAATAGCTTTTAGAACATTTAATCTTGAAGAAATAGAGTTTTCTTGTTTGTTTTTACGTGAATAATTAATAAATTTACTCTTTCGCTTAAGAAAACAGTATGTTGTATTGCTGAGAGTAAAAGCAGACTTCCATACAAAACTGGTGCTGCTAATTTAATATTAGTAGAACGTGAACTTTAGGCGTTTCCAGGAATGGTGGTGACTATTCTGAACCCGTCAAGGTCTCTTTAGATCTTCATCTTGTTCAGAAGCATGCATTTGTGATATGATCAGTCCGAGTTAGAAAAGTATGCTTATAAGTAATCAGTGTTCTTCTCTTAACAAAACCATGTGACCCTCATGAGTATCTTGGGACCAGGATCATATCTTGACCTTAAAAAAATCACATCAAGTTGGTATTTACATCCTAAACCTTAAAAGTTAGTGGGGAACTTGAGGTCATCTTACCTAGTTGTCTGCCTTCAAACATATGGTATTTGTCTCACCCCCTGTTTTATCAGTTAGATCCTGAAACACAAAGTTAAATGACTCGGCCAGGGATATACCAGCAGTGGAGGAGTGAGAACCCAGAGGTCTTCTTTCTTACGCATATACTGTTCCTTACACTCTCCCTCAAAGAATCATTTAAAGTGTGCATTTACCCTAAAAATTAAAAATCTAAAGCATAAGAAATGCTCTCCTTTTTCTTCCTTTTTCTCTCTTTTTATTCATTTTTAAGCTGTTATTAGACTGGATGTAGTGCATCAGGGCTTCCCTGATAGCTCAGACGGTAAAGAATCCGCCTGCAGTGCAGGAGACCCGGGTTTGATCCCTGGGTCGGGAAAATCCCCTGGAGAAGGGCATGGCTACCCACTGCAGCATTCTTGCCTGGAGAATTCCATGGACACAGGAGCCTGGTGGGCTACAGTCCATGGGGTTGAAGAGTCAAACATGACTGAGAGACTAACACTAACACATGGTGCGTCTATATTTACTCATTTTAGGAAGTTTATATGTACATCTTATCAGGCTCTTGTTTCCATCCTTTAGCTAGAAATCTAGTTATAGTTAAATTTTATCTACTCTAATGAGGGGGGGGAAGCCAAGAAACTCTGATGGAGGTCTTTTCTTTTCTGTTGTCATATCTGTTACTTTATTCAAGATGCTGCCTGTGTTCTAACAGAATTGGGGGGAAATGGTTTCATGGAATAGAGGTCCTAGAGCGTCACTTTCCCCCTCCCTTTTTCTGTCTAATTAGTAGATCCAGAAAGGTCTAAGTCATTCCCTTAAATATGTAACTACTTTTACTTTGTTTTCAGAGAAAGTATAAGCCAGTCAGACCCTTACACAGGGCAGTTAAGCTTTAGCATGACTGCATTTTGAAAGGTGATGCTGGAAATAACCTGTGTTGAAGTGGTAAGAAAGACAAACAGGGCAAGATTGGTATGTAGGCAGACTTGGGGCTGTTAAAAAAAAATGAGATAGTGTCTTTGAAACATTCTGAATTTCCAGAATACCAGGCTCTGTTAAGTACACACAGACACCAAAGTATAAAACTATTCCAGAGCCAAGTGTAAATTGTGAATTGTATGTACTACTGGTACTTTTAATGAGGATACTGTTAAAGACAATTGTATTCTGTAAAATTCTTCCCTTAAAGGAGATAGTGGTCTGTTCATTTTGCAATATTTTTAAAAGAAATAATGTTTTGATTTAGCTTCTGAGCAGTTTAGTTTCCAAATTTTTTGTTTCTTTGGGGAAAAGTTAGATTTGTAAACCTTGTACACTTTTCATCTTGATTTTGATAATGGTTTCCTTCTTTGAAATACTAGTCTCATCCTTAAAAGCTAGAAGGAAGGCAGTAATTACTGAGAATTTTTAGGGTCCATTTTTCATTTTTTAAAAGTTTACTTTGAAGAATAATTGGGTTTTTTTTTTTTAGCTATTATGCAGAAGTTAGAGATGGAGAATATTGTTATTCCACATGTACATTAATGTTACAACTTTGGGCTTCTTTAATTCCTTTTGTTAAACTTTTGATGTTTGATCAAAAGATAATTTAAAACTCATGACTGATATAAAATTTCTATATTGTCACATTTTCTCCAGATTTCTCAAATTAGCCAACTATATTAAAGTGATTTCTGTTGATAACACTTGGAATGAGAAACCATATATAATGTAAAATTTAGTGGGCCCCCCCAACATGGTTTTCCTGTCTGTCATGACAGTAGTATTTTGCAATGGCATTGATAGTCAGGGACCACTTATTAAACATATATATAGAAGATAATATAACTAAGAAAGAAAACTACCCTGCTTTGGGGAAGGAGAAGTAAAGTTTATAGAGTTCATTGGTTTTCTTGTTAATAATATACACTCATGAAATATACCAAGATATAAACTATATTTGGTTCAAATACTCAGGGTTTTTGAGTAGATAATATTTCTTATGAATGTGACATGTTTTTGGACTTGGTTTTATTTTTTGTTTATTTATTATGATTTGGGAATACAGGACTGGGGGCTTTGAAGCTGTAAAGTATTGGAAACTCTCAGTTTACTGAAATAACCTATACTTCTAATAGTCAGCATTTCTTCTTTTCATGCCTTGATTTCCTGCTCTACCCTCCACAGTATGGCTGTTACTTTTTTTTGTCTTATAGAATAATTTCCCTGACAGTCTTTAGGTTGTGATTCATTGAATGTGAGGATTATTAATTTGATCTAGTGTTGTGAATACATTATTTGTGCCTTCATTACTTACTGTGGATGAATGAATTTTAATGCTTGTCTCCAAGAACAGTATTCCCCTAATGTACAGTAGCATTAGGCATTTTTGCTTAACCTCTTGTTAATCATTATTTTTTTTCTAAACAGTGTTTGGACGTCTTTACGGAAACAGTACCTCAGTAGCTTAACTGTCGTGTTCTAAGTTACATCTTTACCTACCTTGTTCTTTGTGTTCTCCTAATCTTACTGATGCCTTTTCTTTAGTGTTGGCTTCCATTATCAGTGCTTCCGACTTCTTGGTTTTTTATGCTTTTAAATGATTAAATGTGGATATCTGGTACCTATTTATTACTTACATAATTACTTCAAGGGTATTGAATTTTTAAACTCTTTAAATTGTGTCTTGATATGTGCAGACGCTGATGGTTAAATATGTATTTATAAGATCATCCTAGATAGAGGACTATCAGGGGAAGATCATCTTAGAAATAAAAGTAAAATATATGTAAATATATTTCTTAGGACATCTGATAAAGATGTACTTAACCACTAGCTTATAAAAATTTCAATTTAATACCCAATTTAAGACTTACACTTGTTAAATAAATTATATATATGTATATGTAGTACTATATAGTATATGCAGTAACATATTTTACTTGCAGTTAGTAGTAAAGCATTTCTAATGTTTCTACCAGAAGAGATGAATTTCTTGCTTTCTTTTGTGTCTTCATTGTAGTCTGCTTAGTTTCTCTCACTACTTGCCAGCAGTTAAATTATGAGAACTAGTGGATGGTGCCGTTGATGAGACCGTATGTTTGTTATTAAACGTTAGGTCCTCTTCACGTTCCCTGTTGTTGTCCTAAAAAAGTATGTGATTGTGTTTTTCATTCCATAGCCTCTTTTTCTTTCTTGTTAGTCTTTTCTCCTTTACTCTTGTTCTTTAGTTTTAAAATTTATTGTATACTGTTAATGGTGCTAATTTTAGTTAAGAGTGTCCTCAAGTATTTTAAAGTTTTTTGTGGATGAAGAAAAGATTCTAAATGCCTTGTTACATTTTTTTAGCATATATTGTTTCTCTCAATAGTAAACTGATTTTAGGACTGTTAAGCTCAAAAGAATAACTACTTTCTAAGGGTGTTTCAGCTTTTGAGCAAATCGAAAGTTTTTTTTTTTTTTTAAAAGGAAGTGAGATCAGTCTGTGAACAAGGGAAAGCTCTACAGAAATTCTTCAGGCAGAAAAGGAGTTTGAGGCATAATCCTTATCCCTAGTTCTATATTCGCTTGCACGTTTCCCAGAAACCCTTTGCTTTTTTTGCTAGGTGTGGAGGGTGCAGCTTTCCAGAGTAGACTTCCTCATGACCGGATGACTTCTCAAGAAGCAGCCTGTTTTCCGGATATCATCAGTGGACCACAGCAGACCCAGAAGGTTTTTCTGTTCATTAGAAATCGCACAGTAAGTTTCCTTGTTAGTTTTTTTCCACCTGAATTCTAAAAGGTACATATTATTTTATATAGAATATGGGGGGGGAAGTAGAGAGGAAAGAATTTTTAAGTTATCTATAATATTATTATCCAGAGATAACCACTGTTAAAAATTAGTTTTTTTCCTTTTGGTGTTTTTTTTTAATGTATATAATTTTTCTTACAAAATTGAGATCCTCCTTCCATGCATTCTTTGGATTCTTTTCATGCTTCAGTAACCTTATAAACACACAATAAGAATCTTTATAAACTTTTAAAAAATATACTTAAAAAATAATCACTTTGTCTTGTCTTCTCAGCATAAGAGAAACCCTTATTCTGTTCTGCTCATCTGGTTTATCATCTTCCTCTGGCTAAATGATTGATTTTACTGTCTGTGTAATATTTTATTTGACAGGTGGGTCATACTTTTAACTGTTGGGCAGTTGAATGTCCATTTTACTTATTCAAGTGAAGCTCTGAACAGCTTTATACATTGTTGACTCTCATCTCTGATTATTTCCTTATGATAAAATTCTAGCTAGAGTTCTAGAAGGAAAACTACCTTCTCAAAAAGTGTGAACACTTTTTAAGATTTGATCTATGTTGTCAGATTACTTCCCAGAGAGCCTGACCCAGTTGATGCCCTCATTGAGTGAAAGTGAAAGTGTTAGATGTTCAGTCGTGTCCAACTCTTTGTGACCCCGTGCACCATAACCCACCAGGCTCCTCTGTCCGTGGGATTTTCCAGGCAAGAATACTGGAGTGGGTAGCCATTGCCTTCTCCAGGGGATCTTTTCAACAAAGGGATCTGAACTCAGGTCTCCTGCGTTGCAGGCAGATTTTATGGTCTGATTGATGATAATCTGTGCTGCTGTAGTAGGCCAAGATCATTTCATTTATCTTCCATTTCTTTGATTACTTAGACTGATTGCTTTTTCATATTTGTTAGTCATTTGCACTTCTGTGAATTTTCCTTTTACGTTCTTTATTCATTGGAAGTTTTTTTTTTTTTTTTTTTTAATTTGGCTGCTCTGGGATCTTAGTTGGCTTGTGGAATGTAGTTCCCTGACTAGGAATCAAACCCAGGTACCCTGCTTTGGGAACACAGTCTTAGCCACTGGACCACCAGGGAAGTCCCGTCAGAAATTCTTTAAGTGTATTCTGTTCAGAACATATTTGTTATACTCTGAAAGTGAAACTGTTTGTCACTTCAGTAGTGTCCAACTCTTTGCGACGCCATGGATGTAGCCTGCCAAGCTCCTCTGTCCATGGAATTCTCAAGGCAAGAGCCATTCTCTTCTCCAGGGAATCTTCCTGACTCAGGGATTGAACCAGGGTCTGCTGCATTGCAGGCAGATTCTTTACCTGCTGGCTGAGCCATCAGGGAAGCTCCATTTGTTATACTCTGGTGAAACAGTAGAAGAAATTCTTGTTGAATTTCGGCTATTTTGGATGTAGCTGAACTGATACTCAGATGTCTTTTTATTCACCACTAACATCTTTATTTTGACCATTAGATTGTAAAACTACTGCTAAATTTGTATTGTTAGATGCCACTTAGCTCGAGTGATTAGTAGGTTTGTGTAGTACTGAATAAAGGTTCTTTTTTGTGAAGAAAAATTGGGTGATTTTTTTTAAAAAAGTGAATGGAAAAGTCTTAATGTGCATTTTTGAGGCTGATTTGTCTTAAAATTGAATCAGCTTCTGTGTGTAGCTTGTTAACATTTGTTCTAAGTAGATTTCAGACAAAATTGTCATTTTTTTGTTTCATCTGAGGGAGGTTTTCACTTTTTACGTGAATTTCAGTGGTAGATTTATAGCGATCTCTGTTTCCTCTGATTCATTCCCTGTAACAGAAGTCCAGGTTTAGGGAAGGGCTAGCGCAGGTTTAGAGTTGTGGTCTCTGGCTATAAAACAGAATTTAAGTCATTCTTTCCTATAAGAACTGTGTCAGTTGTCACATGTTAAATTGCATCCTTTGCTTCCAGATTTTAAAACCACAATTTTAGAATTATTCAACTAGAACCTGTGATGTGAGCTTTGTATTATAAGATGGAAGGAGGAAGAAGGCTTATGTTAAGGTTTGATGGGCTTGGGCCCATGGCATGATTGAGGAATTCCATTTTCCTTTTGACAGTGGCCACAGAGAAAAGCAGAGGGTCCATATGAATTTGGTCATATCTCTTTGTAACTGAATTTATTTACACATTAACTCCTTTGAAATTTGGTGGAGCAGTATTTATTAACTTTTAGCTAAGATTTAAATATGATAGTATTCCACTGGTCTTGCCTTTTGTAGGTATGTATTCAGTTTGAAGAGAATTCATGTTAGAGGCCATTGATTGTACTGTAATATTTTTCATTCCTCGTTTTACTGCTTTTTCAGCAGTGTTAGAAATAATTGACTCCTTTATTAAATACACAGCTTCCTTAGCTTAACACAATATTCTAGTGTTTCTCTTGCTTCCCTGGTTGTTGTCTTCTCTGAATGATTTGTACGGTTGTCCTTACCAACAGGCCAACTGCGTGAACTGGTTGGAGGTCCTTAAGGTCCTCTCCTCTCTCCTGTTCTTTCCTGCTAGGAGCCCTTTTTCTGCACACTTGACTTCAGTTATACCCATAAGCAAGAGGCTCTAAACCTCAACTGTCTGAACCCCAGCTACATATCTAGATGCCAGTCTTTCAGCTCCTCTTATTGTCTTTAAACTCAACTCAGGATCTCTTATTTCAGTGTCCCTCATTCACTAAATGGTATACCAATTCATTCAGTTGTTCAGGCTAATAACTGACAAGTTATCTTTTGTGCACACATGTCACCATGTATCTAATTGATCTTTTTTTTTTGTATCAATTCAGTATCTCTGGAGATATCTAATCCAGGTTTAAATCCTTGTTGCTCCCCAGCTGAATGATCTTGGCAAGTTACTTGGTAGGCCAAATATTTCCCAGCTTCTTTAAATATTCACTCTCTTGCCATGGTTTTGTGTTTCATTAGTTTCTTTGTCAGAAATAAAACTCTTACTGTTTCATTGAAAGGAAAACCCATATTTGAGGCAATCAAATAGTATATGTCTATTTGTATGTAATACAGTTTTCATCATTCAATTACAGTTGCAGTTGTGGTTGGATAATCCAAAGATTCAGCTGACATTTGAGGCTACTCTCCAACAATTAGAAGCACCTTACAACAGTAAGTAGTATGTTCCATAGGACTGGTCTTGAACTGGACTGTGAAAATTTATTTGTGTTGACAGGTGAATGAGTTCAAGAAATTGCTAATAATCTCTCTAGACCTGTGTTTCAGCTTTAATCCACAGAGTACTTTGGTGACATTCATTTGGCTGTCTATTTGGCTTTCTCATTTGCCGCTTGCCGCCAATGGTCTTGTAAAGATTTCCCCAAAGTAAATGAGCATAATACTACTATTTAAAGGGTTGGTTTTGTCCTTCATTTCATCTGTCTGTATTGGGATGTCATTCTTAAAAATTGAAGATTATGTGATAGGCGTTTTGGACTACCACACAGACTAGCAGTTCTCAAAAATCACTTTTCTCAAGGAGTCATATGACTTGAAGCTTATGGAAAAGATGAATAGAATGACTTCATGATGGAGAAATTAAGAAGAATCAGAGTTTTCCATTTAAAGTGCTAAAAAAGATAAACATGTATTTAAATTCATTTTTCTGTAGGTGATACTGTACTTGTCCACCGAGTTCACAGTTATTTAGAGCGTCATGGTCTTATCAACTTCGGCATCTATAAGAGGATAAAGCCTCTCCCAAGTAAGGACTGGCTAATGAATTTCATTGTTTTAGATTACATTCCAGGAGGCTTTTAGCATTTTATTTTGATTTCTGAATCCATATTTAGAGCCAGAATATTCCCAAGCTTATCTTCTTATAAGTCAAATTTAAAGTAAAATCTCCTTATAAATGTGAATTTCTTATAATTTCTGGTTTGATAAATACTTGGTAAAAGATATGAATTTCCAATTTAAGGAAAAAACAAAAATAGTTTATTAAAAATGAAAAAAAATCAGTTATGAAAGTAGGAAGTTTGTTTTCTCTCATTGAGCAGTTCTTTAATGCAGTGCTAAGGGCTGCATTTTTATTCTTTTTAATGCTGTTTACCCGTTTAATGGTGTCTGGATAATGTCTGCCAGGAATCAGAAGATAGGGATATTCTGAGAATTAATATATCTGTCCATTTGCACTTCCCTGGTGAGTCAGACGGTAAAGAATCTGCCTGCAATGTGGAACACCTGGGTTCGATCCTGTGGAGGATCAATACTGGCAACCCACTCCAGTATTCTTGCCTGGAGAATCCCTATGGGAGAGAGGAGCCTGGCGGCTACAGTCCATGGGATTGCAGAGTCAGACACAACTGAGCAACTAAGCACACACATCTGTTTATAATACATTTATTTTTTTGCTTTAATAATTTTTTAAAATTTATGTATTTATCCAGCTATGCCTAGTCTTAGTTGTAGCATATGGGATTTCTAATTGCAGCATGCGGGATCTTTAGCTGCAGCATTCGAACTCTTAGTTGTGGCATGTGGGGTCTAGTTCCCTGACCAGGGATCAAATTCGGGTCCCCTGCATTGAGAGCATGGAGTTCCAACCACTGTCCCACCAGAGAAGTCCCCTCTGCTTTAATAATTTTTAAGAAGGAAAGACTGCAGAAGTACAGCTTATAGAAAATAGCTTTAAGAATCAATTGGTTGACTGCTCAAATTGTCCTAGTATAATTGTGAGGTAAATATGGGAGATTATGCATAATAAGTTTACCAAGGGTCACAGACACTGAAGCACGTGACTGAAGTAATGAGAAAGTAAATTTTAAGATAAAGAATTCCATTTATAAATTTTAAACATTGAGTTAAAGTATAAGTCTCAGATATTTGTTAATTTGTATTCATATAGTTTTCATATTTTGAAAATAACAATTATTTGTGAGACATCATAACGTAAAGAATTTAGAATTTTTCTTGATATAAATGATAAAAACTATTAAAACTATAAAGTGTTTTAATTTTTGTTCATTTTTTAATTTCAGCTAAGAAGACAGGAAAGGTAATCATCATAGGCTCTGGGGTCTCAGGCTTGGCAGCAGCTCGTCAATTACAAAGTTTTGGAATGGATGTCACACTTCTGGAAGCCAGGGTAAGAATTTTAGTTTGGGTTTAGAAGCCCAACCTGATGAAAATATGGTAAGGAAATTATCTGTGGTAAGTTAAGGAATGATACAAACTGAACTAAACCAAACTGATTTAAATAATACTCACAGTATTTTGATAGTGTTAATAACTACATCGAGTAAAGCATTTTTGACAGTAAAACTTTGAAAAGGGCTCAGTGAGTATTTAGAGTTTATAAATAATCTATATAGCCCTTTGGTATATATTTTCAGGTCATTGTTTCTTACAATTAGCAGCTTTCAATTTGGGGGCTTTGTTGAAATACCCTTTGTAGAATGCAGTTACTTTTAGTGGTGGAATACGGTGACTGTATTCTATTCTTTAGTAAAGGGAGAGTCGTTGCTTCTCAGGTAGCAGCCATCTTTTTACAGCCTTTGTAAACCCAAGATACTGGCTCCTTATCATTAGTCCAGAGAGAGGAATGGGAGCTGAAGGAGGACGAGGATGATGGCACAGAGTAGAAAAAAGAACATCCCACTAGGACATCACTATTCAAATCATTTTCATGAGTAATTTTTGAGATTTAATTATCTTTAGGTGGCTTAAAGACCTCTGTGGACTCCTGCCACTTAAAATAGCAACAACAAAAAAATACTTCTCACATAACCTAAACCATGTAAAATTTTATAAAAGCTTTCAAAATGTTTTGTGCAGTACAATCTAAATTTAATTTTTTTAAATGTTATTTTCAGATAGTATGGGGAAATCAAAAAATTTGTGATATAGTCTTACTAAAAATAATATTTTATTCCTTAATTGGAAAATATCTGTGTGCCTGTGTATCCTGCATACTGAGAATACAGTAAAGAATAATGGAGGATCTTTATGATTCCTACCCATGTGTATAGGGTTTTGTTTTGTTTTGCTTTTTTCATCTGTTGGTCTGGAGTTTACAGAGTACTCATGTAACTCATGACCAAGGTTTCACTGCAGTTCAGTAAGATTTCCCTGTACTTGAAAACCTCTCGTCAGCAAAGATAACACTTGGGCCTGTTTGGAAATGAGAGGTATTGTCAGTGGTTCATGTTCAGTATACACTGCCCTTGGGCATGAGGCTGCTCTGAAGAGGCATTTCTCAGAGAAGTTGTCTATCAAGTCAGTCACACCTGACTTTGACACTGGGGGACAAGAGTCAGAACATGGTGGTAGAAAAATGACCTTGAGTGTTGAAATTTGTGTGCAGGTATTTTCTATTTGGGTGGCCCTTGCTCAGCCTGTACAATAAGAGGTATTAGAGACATTGGGGTTGAGAGCTAATAGTACCTGTAACTGATGTCTTCTGGCTATTACATTTTTTCCTATCTCATAGCACTTAATTCTGTTCCTTTTATGTGTCATGTATTATCTATCATTCCCTCAAATAGTTAAACTTCATTTGCTTTTTGAGCTAACATCATACTCCATGTAAACTCGACACATTTTTCTTTTTAAGTTATCAAAGAGGCCTGAGATGGTACTTTGCCAGGTTATTATGATTAAACTTGAATTAATTTAGCCATTTAATTTTTTAAAAACAGGATCGTGTGGGTGGACGAGTTGCTACATTTCGCAAAGGAAACTATGTAGCTGACCTTGGAGCCATGGTAGTAACAGGTCTTGGTAAGTAGTTCTTAGTTTTGTGTTATGGTTTCAGGGTCTGAGACTCACAAAATGGTTTAATCTTATAAAGTCATAGCTTCCATTTTTAAATATATTGGTTAGAATTCTGTTCTTAGTCTTGTGTGTATGTGCTCAGTCGCTCAGTCATGTCCAACTGTTCGTGACAACCTGGAAGGTTCTTCTGTCTATGGAATTTTCCAGGCAAGGGTAGTGGCGTGGGTTGCCATTTCCTTCTTCAGGGGATCTTCCCCACCCAGAGATCAAACTTGTGTCTCTTGTGTCTCCTGCATTGGCAGGTGGATTCTTTACTACTATGCCAGCTGGGAAGCCTGTTCTTAGTGTTAGTGAAAGGTAAATTGGCAGACAGTTTTCTGAAAAGATACATCAGTATGTGCATAATTTAAAATGTATGTAGATTTTGCCCTGGCAGATCCAGTTCTAGGAAATTAACCTAAAGAAAATAGACAAGTGAACCATATTGTGTTCAAAACATTTTCAGTGCGGGGTAACAAGAGTGTTAGAAACCACAGATTAGAAGATTAAATTGTTATTCAGTGAGAACTGTCCAGCTGCTAAAAATTTGTAGCTCCATATTAACATGAAATTATGTCCACAATTTATTGCTAAGTTGAAAAATGATTATAAAACAATGCATGTGTTACAATCCTTTTGTATATGATGTCTAATTTTATGCATAAGTCTAGAAGGATCTGTAATGTTAACTAATTTTTGGTAGTAGGTTCAGTGACTGAGTACACACGCACACAGTGTTTTGCTTTCTTTATGCTTACTTATATATTTGTTTTACTTTGGGCATTTCTTTTTGGTATTAATTCACATACCCTAAGCTTTAATATTCTAAAATTTGAGTAAAAATATTCTTGCTCTGAAGTTTTTGTTCCCTTTTCATAAGGTATGTGAATTTAATTGTTGGAGTTTTTTCTAGGAGGGAATCCCATGGCTGTGGTCAGCAAACAAGTAAATATGGAACTGGCCAAGATCAAGCAAAAATGCCCACTTTATGAAGCGAATGGACAAGCTGTAAGTTGACAGCAAACAACTTTATACAATTTCTTTGGTTCAGTTGAAAGCAATTTTGGGGAAATATGTGGGTGAATATACACACATACGAACTGAGGGTAGAAATAATGTGACTTTATTCAGAGTCTTAACTCTGAGCTATATAGGAACGAGTTATAGCAGCTGGTTAGGTGTTTAAATACTTAATGAAAGTTAGGCTAGCCAAATGATTAATTTTTTTGTTTGGCTGTGGCCACCTATACCCTAAAAGACCTGTAGAATTGACCGCCTGATTCTTCATTTCTTTGCATTGTGCCTCCCATCGTGTGCTTTAGCTTTGTGTGCTCTTCGTGATTTCAGTTTTATGTTCATAGGGTCAGGCTTTTGATGGGCTGATAGTGAATGGTATACTGAATTGATGCTTAGGTAGGTTAAAGTATTTATCAGAGGCATTTGTTGTTGTTGTTGTTTAGTCACTAAGTGACATCCAACTTTTTGCAACCCGATAGACTGTAGCCCGCCAGTCCATGGGATTTCCCAGGCAGGAATACTGGAGTGGGTTGCCATTTCCTTCTCCAAGAGATCTTCCCAACCCAGGGATCGAATACACTGAGCACCAGCGAAGCCCAGATAGGAGCTTCCTGTAGTTAACATAGCAATAACGCAAAAGTAATGTTTAGTATGGGAGGGTGGGAGTGTTTTAACAACTGCCTGATAGGTTATATGTCAGTTCTGATTTTTAGGGGCCTGTGAAACTCAAGTTTGTTTTCAGCAGAAGTTTTGCCAGCTCCCATGTTAGGAGTAAGAGAGTTTCTAGTTCTCAGGATAGAAACACATTATCACCTTTATATTTCAAGGAAGAGAAGGTTTGCTATGTATATGGCAGTGTAGCTACTGTTATTGAAAGTGGTAATTTTCCAACTCTAGAATTTTTTGTCATAGGTCCTAAGGGACATCCTTGCCTTTTCCTGTCTACTTTTAGGAAAAGACTTTTTTATAGGGTTCATATCAGAGAAGTACAGACTTTCAGGGCATGCTTTGGTTCCCATCCCCACCATTCTGGATCCATATTTACTTCCAGGGCTTTTCTGGGGGTGAGGGAAAAGGGCAAGCAGCCTTCTAACAGAATAAAATAGAAAAAGATGAAGTAGACGTTAATTCAGCAATTCTGTAAGCTTCTATTACTTGCAAAGATCTGTTAAAAAAAAAAAAAATGCAGCCATGAATAAGACAGTCCCTGCCATATAAGACCCTGCAGTCTGGTGGGACTTGTACACAAATTTTCAAACATATGCAGATGTAGAAAGAGTACTATAATAGGCTCCCATTTTTCCAGTCTAGTTTCACCTATCCAGTCTTGTTGAGAGTGGGGGAAGTGACATAACCAGATAGATGTTTTAGGTAAATAGACAATAATTTAGAGAATTGAATTGAGGAAGCAAGGTCTTTGAAGTTGATATTACATCCTCAAGAAGTAATGGAATCCAAGCCAAAGATTATCACTGATCTTTGAGACACTTTCTTTTTCTTTTGACTTTCCTGGATGTAGAACAGGTTCATTTAGTCTAACAGTAAAATGTGAGGTTTTTTCCCCTAGTAGAGATATCCAGAGGAGTGGTCTGCTTTTGTGGTATTAGATAAGCTGTAAAACATTTTAAAAAACATTTGTTTCCAAATAAATGCCCTTCTCCAGGGGAATCGTCCCAACCCAGGGATCAAACCCAGGTCTCCTGCATTGCAGGCAGATTCTTTACCATCTGAGCCACCAGGGAAGCCCATAGTATAGCAACATTCACTCAAATATGGCCTACAACCAGCTGTCAATTCATGAACTGTTGGTTACTAGTATGGGATGAGAGAAATATCTTGTGCCAGAATGTAAATAAACTGCATTATTTTAACCACAGTGTTAGTTCAGATGGCTTTGGTAGCAGGACTTTTCTCAGTGAAAGAAATGTTGCTTTAGTTTATGTTCTGGCATAAGCTGCTTATCTCACCAGGACCAGCTCTTTGAGTAGCAGTCTAGTAAACAGTTGTTAAGCTGGTGTGTGGTTTTCAGCATTGTGTTGTCATTCAACTCTGATCTTTATAGGATTTTTCTTGGTTGGTTTGTATTTGGTAATGCAGCTAAATAGTAAGGAGAATTCTTTAGGCATTGTTAATTTTGGGGAAAGAATTTCTTTGTAGCTTTGAGTTCTGCTTGCCCCATTAATGTTTGTGTATCTTCCCAGTAATCTAGCTCAGAGGAGGAATGGATACGTATTGACTAGCAGACTGACTTTTTGGCTTATAGCCAGATTAATTTATACTCATAGTCAGGTACGTTTCATGGCTTCAGAAATCTAAGGAATATCTCTCAGTCACCTCATTTCCTCATTTTGCAGGGGAAGAATCTAAAGCACACACATGTGTTTGCCTGACATCACCATAGTCAATTATTTGTAGAGTCAGGTCTCCTGTCTGGTGTTTTAGCTTTTTTTTTTAAACTTAAAAATGAAAGGTTTCATTGGTATATAGTTGCTTTAGTGTTGTGTTAGTTTCTGCTGTACAGCAGAGTGAACCAGCCACATATATGCATATATCTCCTCCTTTGGATTTCCTTCCCATTTAGGTCACCACAGAGCACCAAGTAGAGTTCCCTTTGTTATATATACAGTTGGCTCTAACTAGTTACCTGCTTTATACATAGTCGTGTATATATGTCAATTCCAGTCTCCCAATCCATCCCACTTCCCCTGGTGTTTAATGCCATTCTGCCTGACTGAGAGTCCAGGGAAGGAGAGGTGTACAGTTCTGTCAGTGTGACTGTATCAGCTGAGTCTCCTTCTTTTATTAAAAGAACATTTTTTTTAATAGTTACTCTAAGGAGGCCCACCTAGAATGATGATACTCACTCAGCCATTGCCTTTTCTTTAGTAAACTATTGTACAAAATGGGATGTGTGCTCCATTCTCTGTATAGCGTCAGTGGAAAAGAGGGTAATTAGATGGTTCTTTTGTTAGTACACAGAAATTAATTATTTCATCCTGTACAAGGGCAGCAGCAAACTCAGTTATAAATACCACTTGTAATATTGTCTTAAGGGCTTCCCTGGTGACTCAGTGGTAAAGAACCCACCTGACAATGCAGGAGATATAAGTTCAATCTCCGAGTTGTGAAGATCCCCTGGAGAAGGAAATGGGAACCCACTCCAGTATTCTTGACTGAGAAGTCCCAGGGCCAGAGGGACCTGGCAGGCTATATAGTCCATAGGATTGCACAGACTCAGACGTGACTTAGTGACTAAACAACAGTGTTGTCTTAGGAATATATTACCATATCCAGGCATTTTGCTGTTATAGGAAAAACTCATGTAGTCAGTAGTGTTTGTTATATTACCTTGTTACTGTTTTAATCACAGTCACAAGAACCCCTGAAAGAGCTTCCTTCCCCATTCTCTCTGGTCCTGCACTGGCAGCTAGGATGTTGAACTAATAGAAATATCTTCCAAACCTACAAAAACAGTCAGAGCTAATGAAGCAGCTGCCCTGCTCATTGTCATCATTGATTGATGATGGAGTCATACTCTGAATTACGCTGTGATTCGTTTTGAATGGATCAGGTTGGAAAATAGGGTAATTCATGTTTTCAGTAGCATTTTGGGAGTCACCAGTGGGAAGTCTAAAAACCTGGATTGTGGGGGAGACTGGAGAAATGGCTGAGTGTTTTCTGCATCTCCTATACACCAGCTAGTAACTCAGGGGCTTTAGATTCTAGTTTTATTTTCAGCTTTTTTTGAGTCATGAATAGGTATCTTAAGTGAGTGAGTGTGAGGGGTGTGTGTGTGTTATTATCAGGTGAGATCCAAAGGCTCAGTAACTACTTGGAGAAACAGATCCTGATTTTTCTACTTGGGAATGGCTCAGAGGAAGAAAGATAACTCTTGAAAGATAATGCATACCAGGCTTCTTATAAATACCATTGATTGGGTACACTCAGTACCTATTGTAACTTACCAGGTTTCCAGTTGTGTTCATGTAGAGTGGTGTCTAGGTTTTATACTTTTGACACAGGTGTCTTGGCCTTTTCAGGTTTCATCATCCTTTTTGGAGACATCTTTGGTATCTTTAAGGCAGTCTTTCTCTACCCTTGAAAATCATGACTGCCAGTCTCTGCTTTTTCTGTAAAAATCTCATGCCCTCCTTTAATGTTTTTGAAGTTGCAAAATAGTTATTTTTCCCTCAAATATAGTTACAATACTGACTTTACTTTTCCAAACTATATTAATTTATTGATTTAACAAGAATTTATTGAGCACTTATGTGCTAGAAATTGCTAGAGTGTACTCAGACGTGCCATGTGTTCCGTCTCCATATGGCTTAGTCCCTGCTCTAGGAAAGTCAGTTATTTACCTCCCCTAATATCTTATGAGTTAAAAGGGGAGGGAGGCAACAGTCTCCATTTATAGAATTACATTGAATTTTATTGAGTTGGCCAAAAAGTTCATTTGGGTTTTTGTACGTATTACAGAAAAACCCGAATGAACTTTTTGGCCTACCCAATATTTAGATTAAGGATTATACCCCTTGCCTTATTCTCCCTTTAGGGGTCAATAGCTATCTTTCATTTCCCTTAGCTATTTCATAATCTGAGTTAGAAACCCCTCAGATGTAAATTTGTTCTTGCATGATTTACCAAAGGAACCAGTGTTTCGTTTTATTGTAATTACAGAAGTGCATGGAGATGGGAGGGAGAGGTGGAGATTGACTGTAACCTCTGTTGGCCAGATTTGGCCATTACAACTTTTTTCAGTGTGTTACTCTTTCCTGAAGATTTCTCTTGCTAAATGTCAGAACTTTTAAGTACCTGGAACCTAGATGTACCTTAACTCCATTTTTGCTCTGCTGCTAGACAACTTATGCAGACTGGAAGTGTGACATATGGGCAGTGTTTCTGAAGACCTACCAAGCTTGTGATGATAGAATGCAACCAGAGATAGAACTAAGAGCTGTGTTTTCTTTGCAATGACTTCTTGCAGAATCAGGGACCCTGTCCAGAAAGTTGCTTGGCTTTCCCAAAATTTATTCTGCATGAACCAGTCACATGGTCTCCTCAACCCATGACCATGTTCAGGGATGCTCCATATATAGTCTACAGGAGCAAAACAGTCAGGATTATAATCCATTTACAGGAGTGAGACTCACCAACTTTTTCATCTTAAAGGAACCATTTATTTGGAGACTTTTGTAGAGAAATAAATGGTTTTGAAGAATCATAAAATCTGTTTCAAGTGATAGCCTTTTTGTTTGATTCTTTGCTAGAAAACTGTATCAGTGATTCTTTCCCAAAAGAACGCATAATTTGTTGTTTTGTGTTCTCACTGTGGTGTAATACAGAAATCCAGCTGCCATCAGACATGGTGCTAATAACCCTGGTAATCATTTGCTGAGTTCCTTTCTCAGAATGCAGCTAAGAATCTAGAACAGAATGGTCAAATTAAACTAAAATTATTGAGACTTGTATTTAAAGACTGCCAATATTTCAACATCCTTTCATAATTATTTGTGAAGCTAACAGAGTTCAAGGGTTCTCACCAAAAGGAAAGAAATGACATGAAACAGTATTTAAGGAATGAGTGCTTAAGGTAGTCAGTTGCTAAATTAATTCTTTTCATTGTCTGAGTCAACTGGAACATATGTAATTAGCTTAATTTTAGAAACAGAGTCAAGGTTTAAATACATCAAAAACATTTTGGTTTTCTCCCAGTCAGTATTGATTTCCTAATGGACAAGTATTTTATTTACTGTTTTCCAAATAATTTCTTTAATTTCAAAGTGGAATTTTTAAATTAATGGGAAGAAAATCCAGGTATCAAAGGTATCCCTGGTCTTACTGCCAGCATTCCTGTAACTGCTTAACTAGCAGATAATGGATGGGACCGTACTGTTGACTGGAACCCTGAGTTAGAGAGGTGCACTAGGGGTGTAGTCACGTCATTCTGGTGTCAATCAGATGTGGCGGTGAGCTTTTGGTTTGGTGTGTGTTTGATTCTGTGTTGTTGTTGTTACTGTTCAGTGTTTTTCTCTTTCATTGAATTTTGCTTTATTCTCTGCTTTCTGACACCATCTCCCTTGACCTCCCTGCCCTCCACCGCCACCAAAAGTGCCTTTCTTTTGCCCATTTCCTTGCCTTGCCTTCCCTGTTTCAGTCTCTGTACAGTCTGCTCCTTGTTTCTCTGGTGGTTGCAGCTGCTGAGCTAACAATGCTTCTGTCATGCTGTGTGTTTAAAGCCTTGATTTTACAGCTGTCTTACGAAACTAAACTTGACGTGGCTGTTGGGCTGTTATTTACAGTTTATTTCTCTCTCTGCTGCACTGGTTAAAAGGACACTGTCAAGGTATTTTTTTTTCATAATTTTTCAAGTCATTTTCCTCACTGTTTACAATAACCCATTAAAAGCCTGAAACTTAAATCTTTCGCTTCCAAAGATCCTCTCCATCATACATTCACACTGGTTTGTTGTTGTAGAGTTGCGCCTATATGTTGGACTGGTGCCATTTGAGTTTTTGTCATTGAAAGCGCATGTAAAAAGTCAAGTTTTTTGTGGTGGCATGGGTGGGCTAAAGGGGAAAGTGTAATGAATCAAGTGGGCTGCTCAGCAAACAGAGGGAAGATAAAAGGTCAAATTTGGTCCTTCTAACCTTGACAGTGTCCCTTTAAATATTTCTCTACCACACACCCTGGACCCCAGTTACTGAGCCTTGAGGTGCTGCGCACTGTTTCAGTGTGAACTTCCCTCTATGACTGTCACTCCAGCTGCAGAGATTAAAGCTTGTCTAAAGCAAGCCGTACAGTTGGCACTGGAAGAGTTTTAATCAGTACCGTTTGCACACCTGTGTATTGGCCCATTCTGCCCTATTGTAGTGGCATATGTGATCTGGCCCCCCTTGCTGTTACAGCATCCTCTTGCTAGGCATTTTAGAAGCCATGTATAGAAATATCACCATTTGTACTCCAGGAAAAGCAGTCCTTCACATTGCATCTGTGATCAGTTAAGATTTCATAAATATGGAGGTTTCGTATTGAAAATGTAATTGTTTCCTTTTTAAAGGAGCACCAGATTTAGAGTTTTTAGAATCATCTTTTGTAACATCGTTGAGGGAATTAACACCAAGCAAAATTTCAGCTTTGCTTTGAGCTTCTCTGTATATGACCTTCACTGTATCATGTCAATGAGGAAAAGTAACTGATGGGAAAGTAAATGAAATTCCTGACAAGAAGATCACTTCCATCAGCTCTGATAGCTGTGAAAACAGAACAAGTAGAGATGTCACCAAGAGCTCCTCTCTTTGGCTGTGGGATTGAATGAGTAGGTCAGCTGTGTTTGATCCACCAAGGTCCCAGGTACCACCCTGATACATAAATGGAACCAAGCTCCAGAGCCTGATTCACAGCCTTGTTTCTCAACATAAACCAGAAGATTCTCCCAGGTATCTGTTTCTTAGGCTCAAGGGGATTCTCTAATTCATAAAGATTTCCTGATGTTTTCCATGTGTGATCTTTTAGAACTTAATGCTTTAAAATATTATTTTGATTGAGTCAGTTATAGTGTCTTTCATATTTACAGTTTGAAAGGAGAATTGCCGTCCCTTTTCCCTTGTTTTGGTGCAGATTATACTTCTCACCATATTCTTTTTGCCATACCATGGCTCATCTGATAGAGTTACTTGTATGGCTCATCATTGAGAGGGCAGAGGCTAGTGCTTTGAAATCATCTGTTTAATTGTGAAGGGCAAAAGTGAAGGTTTTCAGATGAGAAGCAAGAATTTTACTGTGATGATCTGGTCCATAATAGTTACCTCTAATTGTAAAAGATTTTTCTTCCTCACCTTAGTGATTATTAGAACTTTCATGTTTTGTTCCTTATTACCAATTTTAGGTTGATTGTAAAGTGAAATTCCAAATTTTGAAACCCATTTCCCATGCCTAACTTGTTATGGCAAGAAGTGCTTTCCTTAGACATACTTTTTTCTTTTCGCTGTCCCCGAGTTCAGCAGTGGAACTGCAGGTACAGTTTACTTTGGAGCTGAATTGAGCATTAGCAGAGGGATTTGTGTCCGCTAACTGATGGCATCGCTAGGCAGAGGCACAGCAGAGTTTTGGGAGCGTGACCCTGCAGCTTAAAGATCTGCTTTGCAATCTGTTCTCTTCCCCACAGTAGTGAGCCAGACTTGGTACCTCAGGTACTCATAGTCTTAAGAGCTTTGGACGTTCCACCTTGAACTTAAATTGGTGCCATGAAACACTAGTACTCTGAGAATTAAGATGCTGTTGTATTCTTATTAATAGCCATGAATTTCACTTATCTCTTCACTACTCCTACCTGAAATTGTTACCTTAGAGGGGAAGCAGATACCTTCTTGTTCTTCTTTTTTTTTCATTCTGCCCTTATTTACAGGGTGCTTGGGTGTGTTGACAGTCTTTGTTCTCCAGGACTTTTCCAGTGTGTTGTGTGCATGTCAGCCCAGCTTATCTCAGTGCATGTCACTCTCCAGGGCACCTTGTGCTCCACATGACTTCACTCACCACCAGTGTGAATCCTGTGGCTGTTCATAGAGGTGGAGTTCCAGCTCTGAGGGCAAAATCATGAGAATAGGGAATATCCGGGCTGAAACATTTCATATCTCATTTAATGGAATTGACCACTTCATAGAAAAGATAGTTTGAATCATTGTCCTCAAAGGTTTCTCCTTTGAGATACATATTTTGACCTTTTAAATGGTAGAGCATTTGTGTTTTCATGGATGGTTATGTTTAGTCTTGTAAGGACCAACTCTGCCCTACTTTGAATTTTCAGGTTCCTAAAGAGAAAGATGAAATGGTAGAGCAAGAGTTTAACCGGTTGCTAGAAGCTACATCTTACCTTAGTCATCAACTGGACTTCAACGTCCTCAATAATAAGCCTGTGTCCCTTGGCCAGGCATTGGAAGTTGTCATTCAGTAAGTACTTTGATGCTGCTTATTGTATTGTGCATTTCGTTTATAGATTGCTGGGTAATGTTTTAAGTTTCCATCAAGTCTTATTTGAGCTAGTTTTCACTTATTTTCATGTGATAGTTAAATCTAAAAATAAAGCTTTTTAAAATAAGTCCGTACGTGATCCTTAAGGCTCTCTCAATTGTAATATTCATGTATTTTATGGTATTGAATTGATTGTATTTAATATAACCTAGAAAATAATTTGCCACCAGCCAACTTCCTTATTCCAAAGTGTTAGAAATTTTAGTGGGCCTTGATAACCATCAAATGTTTTGGATGGGCATCTGTCTTACACAGCACGGGTAGTTGTGTGGCAAAGCACATATATTGTCTCTTCAGGTTACAAGAAAAGCATGTCAAAGATGAGCAGATTGAACATTGGAAGAAGATAGTGAAAACTCAGGAAGAACTGAAGGAACTGCTTAATAAGGTAAAATTCTGTATTTTTATCTGTCAGTCTTTCAGTATGACATTATTGATAATTGTTGCTGGGGGAAATAAATCTTTCCTGTGACAGGTTGCCTTTGACTGTTGCAAAGCTGGTCTAGTGCCCTCTGCTGGAGTCTAGGATGAAAGGGAGATCAGCTGTGCTGGGGTCAAGTTCCCACTGACAAAGACAACATGTCAGTAGCCAGGATCATAATTCGTTGGCCTAAGGATTTCAGTTGAGGTACCAATATGAGGATATTCCTCAGTGGTACAAATAAGGGGGCCCTTGTGTATCTCACCTTCTAGAGCCCCAGCTCCAGACTGGGAAACCGTTTCTCCCCGTCCTGCCAGCTGCAGACTTGGGGCTTTATGATTGCAGAGTCCTGGTGCGTCTTTTGGCTGGGCTCTCGGCCTCACTCTCTGACTGCGCTTCATGTCTTCACCTTTTCAAATGAAGAGGTCTCTGGCACACCTCCTTCATGAGCTGTGGTGTGGAGGGAGCGAGAAGAGTGGCAGAGAACGAACAGCCAGAGCTGGTGTGGGGCTCCTAGTTTCAGGCTTTAATGTCCCCCTCAGAAACCTGGAAGAACTGACACTGGGAATGGTTCCTTAAGGTTCTGATGAGATGATTTGACCTTTTATGTTTTTAAAAAACAAATCATGATAATTTGTTTCCCAAAACTGTGTTTTATTGGTGACAGTTTCTTTTGCCTGGTAGTTAAATTTTTAATTAATTTTTATTTGGGGGACATTAATGGGATACTCCTACTTCTCCCATTTGTTTTGGAAGACAGAGTCATTCCTGCTTATCTGATAGTGATGTGACGCTTCTGTGTTGAGGCATGTAGGATTTTTTTCCTGTTTTAAATATCATCATTTGGGAGATGTACTTAATTCTACAGATGTTGCAGTGTAACCCTGTTTTGGTATAATAGCAGTTTAGGGGAACAGCCAAAGTACATGCTTTGGTGATGAATTATGTCACTGTCTACAATGGCAAATTTGTATTTTTCTCTCTTAGATGGTAAATTTAAAAGAAAAAATTAAAGAACTCCATCAGCAATACAAAGAAGCATCTGAAGTCAAACCACCCAGAGATATCACTGCTGAGTTCTTAGTGAAAAGCAAGCACAGGGATCTAACTGCCCTGTGCAAGGTATGATATCCACACATGCCTCGCTGATTTTATTTGGAATCCTAAGTGATAGTATGCTCAGTCACGTCAGTCGTGTCCGACTCTGTGTGACCCCATAGACGGCAGCCCACCAGGCTCCCCCGTCCATGGGATTCTCCAGGCAGGAACACTGGAGTGGGTTGCCATTTCCTTCTCCAATGCCTGAAAGGGAAAAGTGAAAGTAAAGTCGCTTAGTCGTGTCCGACCCTTAGCGACCCCACGGACTGCAGCCTACCAGGCTCCTCCATCCATGGGATTTTCCAGGCAAGAGTACTGGAGTGGGGTGCCATTGCCTTCTCCAAAGTGATAGTATAGATCTGGGAAATTTTGGCCATTAGCCAGTCATAGGTGCCTAGAGTAGTAGGAAGGGGGTTTGGTCCACAGGAGCCCTGGGGACTCAGTGGGTTAGTCCATCTGCTTTTTCTGCAGAACTCCTGCCTTGCCCCACAGTGCCGTCCTTTAGCTTACCCACATCTCAGTTTAGCCCTCTGTGATAGTTCATCCGTGACAGTTCAGAGTAATGTTAATGAAGGTGAACCTCAGTTATTGGAGTCAGACCATCTGGTTGAAATCTCTTAACTTAGTATCTCCTAGCCACGTGACCTTAGACTCCTTAGTCGCCTCATCTGTGACGTGGTGGTACAGATCTGAAGTGCTTATTCCTACTAGGGACACGGTAACTGCATGAGAAGTGACCCTCACTCTTCTTTCTTACCTTCCTGTGCAGCATACCAGTGTATTTCTTCCTCATCCTCTTCCCCCCACCACAGCCCCCTGTTGCATTGCAGCTGTTTCCAAGAACAGCTGCCCCTGCACCCTGACCCAGCCTTCAGCAAAGGCACACTTGTAATTGACCTGAACAGGGATGTGGTGCCGGCCTAACCCTCTGTGGTGTAAATAACTAGGTGCATCTCTGACTCATCCTGACCAACCCGGTTCTCTTAATTCCATCAGGAATATGATGAGTTAGCTGAAACACAAGGAAAACTAGAAGAAAAACTTCAGGAGTTGGAAGCCAATCCCCCAAGGTAAATGCTCCAACAGATAGCTTTTACTCTTAAGACCCTGGGCTTCTATGTATATTCAGTGAATGCATTGTAGATTATTTCATGAATGGAAAGTGTCTGTGCACATAGGACTACTTGTCAGGTTCCTTAATACTCTGTTCTTATATGTTAATATGTAAGAGTGTCCTGGATACTTAAATCAAGGTATGTTTTTTAAAAGGAGAGCTTTTTCCCATAAGATTTGATATTTGAATGAAAATTGTCTTTGAGTGGGGGTAAAAAGTGGTATTGCTTTAAATTTCAAAATTCTGGGGATCAGAAAAGTGTTGCCCTTAATTTCTGTTGGATTTCTGACAGTGTGGTGACACATGCTCCATGTGGCATCTGGCATCCACATACATCTGCTCTTTTCTCTAGTCAGGGATGCCACCCGTCTTGCTTTTTAAAAAAATACTTTATTCAAAATATAAAACAAAACAAAAGGATACAAGTGAGCTTTTGTAATGCAAGGTAAATAGTATAAAGAAGACTTTTTTCCCAAACTAATTTTTTTATCCAAATTACAGTTAGGCCTTTGCTTTATGTAGGAACTTTGGCACTGCTCCTAGGCACTAGCAGTAAAGGGTTTAATAAGACAGATGAGATCCTGTTTTTTGACTTCGAATTTTTTCACATAAGGCGTAGTCCCACTGAGATCATCATCATCAGCCCATTAAGAATGGTAGCAATGCCCTTTAGTAACCTTGAGCTCCTTCATTCTCATTTTGCAGTGATGTGTATCTCTCATCAAGAGACAGACAGATACTTGATTGGCATTTTGCAAATCTTGAATTCGCTAATGCCACACCTCTCTCTACACTCTCCCTTAAGCACTGGGATCAGGTAAAAATTCTTTTGTCATGTATTTTGTTGCACATGTCTCTGAGAGGGCTCCTAAGAGAAACTGTTAATTTGTATGTGTGTTTTTAAACAGCTTTAGTTAGTTATGTGTATACAATAAAACATATTTTAAGTGAGCAGTTTGATATTTTGCCAAACTTGCGTAATTATGAACCACCACCATATTTAAGATACAGAATGTTTCTGTCATCCTGAAAAGTTCTCTTTCCCCTTTGCAGTCAGTCCCCAGCCCTTCAGCTCCTGGCGGTGCACAACCACCGATTTGCTTTCTGTCGTTACAGTTTTGCTTGTCCTAGAATTACACGTAATTTGAACTGTGCAGCATGTAATTGTACTGTCCATAGCCTTTGGTGTGTGACTTTTCATTTGGAGGTTGGTGGTGGTTGTCTGCATCAGTAGTTTGTCCCTTTTATTGTTCAGTAATATTCAAATCCATTGAATGGATATGCCACGGAAGGTATCCATTCACTGGTACATTGATGGACATTTAGGTTGTTTCACTTTTGGCTATAAATAATTGAAGCTACTATGAACATTCATGTCTTTCTCTTGGCTAAATATCTAGAAGTGAAATTTTTACTGTGGGAAGTAGATTTTTAACGTGTTTTCCAAACTACATTCTTACCAGTAGTGTAGTAAGTTCGGTTGTTCCCCACCCTCACCAGCACTTGATACTCTGCCAGCTTTAAATCTTTTAACTGTTTAATGGTTAGTTAGTAATTTTTCATTGTGGTTTTAATTTGCAACACATGTCTCTCAGTACACTGTCACACTGTCCTGATTATGGTTGCTTTATAGGACATTTTGAAATCAGGTAGAATAAGTTCTTCACCTTTGTTCTTTTTTGAAAGTGTTGTGACTAGGTCAGATCTCTCAACTAAAAATCGGCACTTGCCATCTGCCTCTACAAGGATTAAATCTTGTGCTGCTGCAGCTAATTTTCAACACCCTCTGAAAGGAGTTTAGGGCAGAGAGCAGAAATGAGGCACTCTGTGCTCTGGGAAAAGCTGGCAGAACAGGTCTTCAGATAGTTAGATATTTTCTAGAGCTGATTAGCCTACCTCTTGTATCTCTGGGATTCCCAGATGGCTCAGAGCTGAAGAGTCTGCCTGCCAATGCAAGTGACACAGTAGATGCGGGTTTGATACCTGGGTCAGGAGGGTCCCCTGGAGGAGGAAATGGCAACCCACTCCAGTATTCTTGCCAGGAAAATCCCATGGGCAGAGGAGCCTGGCAGGCTACAGTCTGTGGGGTCCTAGAGAGTCAGACACAACTGAGCACGTACATACACTTGTATCTTCTTATATCTAGAAGAGCAGTGAAATCCTTCATGGTGATGTCTGCTCTTGGGACTCACAGTAATGAGACCAGCAGTAACCTTCTGCAAAAAATATGTGCTTTGATTGCATGTGCTCCCCAGTTACCGAAATCAGTATGTGCCAGCTTTCCCCCCTGCCTCTCTGGAGCAGTTTCTCAGAGCTGTCTGAAATGCTGCCTCCCTGACTATAATCCACATTTTGCCTCAGATAAAACTTGCAACTTGTGCTTTTTTTTTTTTAAGTTGACACGTCTATAAAATTTTAGAACCAGCTTATCAGTTTCTACAAAAATTACCTTCTACGATTGTCATCTTAGCAATAGTGAGTCTTCAAATCCTTGAACATGGTATATCTCTCCATTTATTTAGGTTTTCTTTAATTTATCTCAGCAATATTTTATAGTTCTCAGTGTACCAGTCTTACACATCTTTTGTTAAGTTATTTTTAGGTGTTTTCAAATCACAGCATTTCTTAGATGCTAATGAACCAATCTCTAAATCTGAGAATTTGGCCAGACTTAAGATTTAGCAAAAACAAGACCAGGAGCTGACTATGGCTCAGATCATGAACTCCTTATTGCCAGATTAAGACTTAAATTGAAGAAAGTAGGGAAAACCACTAGACCATTCAGATATGACCTAAATCAGATCCCTTATGATTATACAGTGGAAGTGAGAAATAGATTTAAGGGACTAGATCTGATAGAGTGCCTGATGAACTATGGATGGAGGTTCATGACATTCTGCAGGAGACAGGGACCAAGACCATCCCCATGGAAAAGAAATGCAAAAAACCAAAATGGCTGTCTGAGGAGGCCTTACAAATAGCTGTGAAAAGAAGAGAAGCGAAAAGCAAAGGAGAAAAGGAAAGAATAAGCATCTGAATGCAGAGTTCCAAAGAATAGCAAGGAGAGATAAGAAAGCCTTCCTCAGCGATCAGTGCAAAGAAATAGAGGAAAACAACAGAAGAGGAAAAACAAGAGATCTCTTCAAGAAAATTAGAGTTTCCAAGGGAACATTTCATGCAAAGATGGGCTCGATAAAGGACAGAAATGGTATGGACCTAACAGAAATAGGAGATACTAAGAAGAGGTGGCAAGAATACACAGAAGAACTGTACAAAAAAGATCTTCACGACCCAGATAAATCACGATGGTGTGATCACTGACCTAGAGCCAGACATCTTGGAATGTGAAGTCAAGTGGGCCTTAGAAAGCATCACTACGAACAAAGCTAGTGAAGGTGATAGAATTCCAGTTGAGCTATTTCAAATTCTGAAAGATGATGCTGTGAAAGTGCTGCACTCAATATGCCAGCAAATTTGAAAAACTCAGCAGTGGACACGGGACTGGAAAAGGTCAGTTTTCATTTCAATCCAATCCCAAAGAAAGGTAATGCCAAAGAATGCTCAAACTACCGCACAGTTGCACTCATCTCACACGCTAATAAAGTCATGCTGAAAATTCTTCAAGCCAGGCTTCAGCAATATGTGAACCATGAACTTCCAGATGTTCAAGCAGATTTTAGAAAAGGCAGAGGCACCAGAGATCAAATTGCCAACATCCACTGGATCATGGAGAAAGCAAGAGAGTTCCAGAAAAACATCTATTTCTGCTTCATTGACTATGCCAAAGCCTTTGACTGTGTGGACCACAATAAACTGTGGAACATTCTGAAAGAGATGGGAATACCAGACCACCTGACCTGCCTCTTGAGAAACCTGTATGCAGATCAGGAAGCAACAGTTAGAACTGGACATGGAACAACAGACTGGTTCCAAATAGGAAAAGGAGTACGTCAAGGTTGTATATTGTCACCCTGCTTATTTAATTTATATGCAGAGTACATCATGAGGAACGCTGGGCTGGAAGAAGCACAAGCTGGAATCAAGATTGCCGGGAGAAATATCAATAACCTCAGATATGCAGATGACACCACCCTTATGGCAGAAAGTGAAGAGGAACTCAAAAGCCTCTTGATGAAAGTGAAAGAGGAGAGTGAAAAGGTTGGCTTGAAGCTCAACATTCAGAAAACAAAGATCATGGCATCTGGTCCCATCACTTCATGGGAAATAGATGGGGAAACAGTGGAAACAATGTCAGACTTTATTTTTTTGCGCTCCAAAATCACTGTGGATGCTGATTGCAGCCATGAGATTAAAAGACGCTTACTCCTTGGAAAGTTATGACCAATCCAGATAGCATATTAAAAAGCAGAGACATTACTTTGCCAACCAAGGTCCGTCTAGTCAAGGCTCTGGTTTTTCCCGTGGTCATGTATGGATGTGAGAGTTGGACTGTGAAGAAAGCTGATCACCGAAGAATTGATGCTTTTGAACTGTGGTGCTGGAGAAGACTCTTGAGAGTCCCTTGGACTGCAAGGAGATCCAACCAGTCCATTCTAAAGGCGATCAGTCCTGGGTGTTCATTGGAAGGACTGATGCTAAAGCTGAAACTCCAATACTTTGGCCACCTCATGCGACGAGTTGATTCACTGGAAAAGACTGATGCTGGGAGGGATTGGGGGCGGGAGGAGAAGGGGATGACAGAGAATGAGATGGCTGGATGGCATCACTGACTCTGTGGACATTAGTTTGAGTGAACTCCGAGAGTTGGTAATGGACAGGGTGGCCTGGCTTGCTGTGATTCATGGGGTCACAAAGAGTCGGACACGACTAAGCGACTGAACTGAAGATTGTATAGGAGTGAATATTATATTTTACTTACATATTTTTATTTTCATTATGCATTTTCCTAGTAAAATTATTTTGACTTCCTCATCTTTAAATCATGTCCTCATATTCTTTAGAATTTGAGTTATGGTAAGGATTGGACCTGTTAGTGGTACATATCTTGCAGAATTTCCAGTTCCCTTATGGTTTTTCATGTAAATACTGAATTACTCCTATCCTAGTCATTGATCTATCATTTGTAGTTTCAATATATATTCAAGTTTGAATGTAGTTGATGATCCCTATGGAGAACAGATGAGTCGGTCGCTTCAGTAGCGAGTGTTCTGCTGCCAACCCAATATACTTTTCAGTTCAGTTCAGTCGCTCAGTCGTGTCCGACTCTTTGCGACCCCATGAATCACAGCACGCCAGGCCTCCCTGTCCATCACCAGCTCCCAGAGTTCACTCAAACTCATGTCCATCGAGTTGGTGATGCCATCCAGCCATCTCATTCTCTATCGTCCCCGTCTCCTCCCACCCGGAATCCCTCCTAGCATCAGACTTTTCCAGTGAGTCCACTTGTCGCATGAGGTGGCCAAAGTATTGCAGTTTCAGCTTTAGCATCAGTCCTTCCAATGAACACCCAGGATTGATCTCCTTTAGAATGGACTGTTGCTAATTCCTAAGAATTGTGTCATGTTTTTCCCAGAAGTTTAATGAAATTAGAAATATCAAATAACCTTCAAAAGTTTTTCTATTTGGAAGATTTTTCAGTAAATTCAGAGACATGAAATCATTTTGGGAATTCTTTCAGGCCAAATCTTGACTTCTTCACTCTATGGATTATCTTGGGCGAGTCTTTACAATCTTATATTGCCTTCATCTAGTTTGACCAACTTTAGTTTTGGAAGTTTTCCTAGACTTTAAAACTTGTACATTTAGGGCATGGAAACTGATTTTGCTCTTACATAGCAGAAAATGTAGTTAGGATGTGATCCTGATGTCCTGCCAAATTTGTAGTGCAGGCAAAAGCCATAAACTGTTGTGGTAGCTAATCATCTGAATTTACTGAATCAGCTGTCTTCCCTCTCCTGCCCTCTAGGGGCAGTCTGGGCTTGGTGGTGTAGGGCTTTGATGTTAGAAAGTCTGTCTCAGGAAAAAACAAACTGCCCTAATTTCACTGCCCTGAGTTAGCCATAAGTGACATTTTGGCGTTTTTCCCTTTTCCCTTCAGTTTCCTGGGGCAGCCGTAGTTGAAGCCTGAAGGATTATCCTTTAATTTCTGTCTTAGAATATTGACGTCACAAGCTCGTGCTTTTTCAGTGTTATTTTATAGGACTCAGTACAAATGACATCAGTTAGACTAAGAAAGTGTGAAAGAATGCCCTTTTCTGTCCTCTTTAGGATGATGACTTTGAGTTTACTGGCAGCCACCTGACAGTGAGAAATGGCTACTCATGTGTGCCTGTGGCTTTAGCAGAAGGCCTGGACATTAAACTGAATACTGCAGTTCGGCAGGTTCGCTACACAGCTTCAGGTATGTCTTTACTAGTGAGATGAATCTCTTACTCTGAAATACAGTACTGATCTTCTGTTGAGTTTGACCTACTGAAAAAATATTAGTTACTTTTCCTGATAGAATGTTTTATAAGCTATGATTCCTGAATTAAAATTTTTTCATTTACGAAAGTATTGAGCCAATAGAGCCTTAGAGGTTCTGACCCCATCATAGTACAAACTGGAAAATGGGGCAGTTTCAGAGCCTCCAGTTTGAATGGATCAGCAGTTAGCATGAATTTGTTACTGTTGTTCAGTTGCTAAGTCATGTCTTGTTTGCGACCCCATGGACTTTAGCATTCCAGGCTTCCCTGGCCATCATCTCCTGGAGTCTGCTCAAGGTCTTGGCCATTGAGTCAGTGATGCTACCTAACCATCTCATCCTCTGCTGTCCTCTTCTACTTTTGCCCTCAGTCTTTCCCGTCATCAGGGTCCTTTCCAGTGAGTCAGCTCTTTGCATCAGTTGGCCAGAGTATTAGAGCTTTAGAACCTTTAGCATCAGTCCTTCTAACGCATATTTAGGGTTGATTTCCTTTAAGATTTACTGAATTAGTTTGGTATTTAGATCCAGTGAGTTTGGATCTAATTTTGCGAAGTAGATTCTTAAATACCAGGAATTGGGCCCCTAGGCTCCATTGAGAGCCACCCCTTGTATTTTACCATCTGCAGCTTTGTCTTCAGCTTTTCCTGTTCAGGTGGGCTAACTGCTTAGGCTGGTTTCTCGTTTTGGGAGCAGTGTTGCTGATAGGTTGACCTCAGAGCCTGAATTGCCCTTTGATTCCTATGGCAGTGTTCTCTGTGCTCATTTTTGCTGCTTTCAGGATACATTTCATTTGGAGTGCAGAGAACCACCTTTGGAATTTACTTGAACACCTTGGAAAAGCTTGTTGACCCCCTCTACGGACTCTCATGACATGTGGAGATGGGGCCACCAGTCTTGCCCTCCATGGCCCCTTTTCTGGAGTTGCTAAAATCACCACAGATTTTTTTTTTTTTTTTTTACAACAAATGAAACAATTTTCCATTTAATTTTCCCTTCAGAGGCAGCTTCTAGCTGATGATGTTAAGATCTGCGGCCTTTAAATAGCCATTTGCAGGCAGGTGGAGAACAGTGAAACTAGTTTTTTGTGTCATTTTCCTTATTCTGCAGCCACAGAAAGTGGGCATATATGGAGCACTCATTCTTATTTTGAGCTGTTTGTATATTTTTTTGGAAATTATGTGAAGAGGCGTTCATTGAGGAAAAAATTGAACGCAATTGAGAGAAAATTACATTAACCAACTTACAGTACCTTTTCTGTGGTCAGCTTTGAGCTCACTCACATCCTGGCACATCTCCAGAGTAGCATGCTCTGTGGTTGCAGGCTGAGTCACCTAGGCCTGCACACACAGTCTGCTGTCTTCTGGCACCATTCGCCTCTTGGTCCTCATGAGCTCCTTAACCACAGTGGAGAGGTATTCCTTCTGTTGGAATTTTACTCTTAATTTTGGTCTAAATTTACAAAAGTTTGGTAAATGATAAGGTCTTGTTAGTACAGAAGAGCACTAGGGTATCAGTCAGGAAGGTGTGGGGTGGTATAGTGGTGAAGTTCGAGGATTCTGAAGTTGACTGTTGGGTTTGAATCCTGGCACTTGTTAGCTATATGGCTTCAGACAAGTTACCTGAGACAGCATGTGGAGTCTGCTGTGCACTAAATGTTTAGTGCCCTTGTCAGTATCATCTTTATCACCAATAAAGCCTTTTCCCTCCAACCTCTCTAGGATGTGAAGTGATAGCTGTGAATACCCGCTCCACAAGCCAGACCTTCATTTATAAGTGTGATGCGGTTCTCTGTACCCTTCCCTTGGGCGTGTTGAAGCAGCAGCCACCAGCTGTTCAGTTTGTGCCGCCTCTTCCTGAGTGGAAAACATCTGCAGTCCAGAGGATGGGATTTGGCAACCTTAACAAGGTAACTGGGCACCTCTGTACATTCCCAGTCCACAAGTACCAGTCTGACTGCCCTTCAGAGAGGAGAGAGATCTGCGTTTTTAACATTTTGCTTGAAATTCTGATGTCAGGGTGAGGGCTGTCCATGCGTTCCCTTTAGTTCCTAATTATATATGAAAGTATCCACGAGTATTGTCTTCTGAGGTCACCTCTCAAACCCAGGCCTAGAGAAAGAGAGCGCTAAAGGTCCTCCTGAGTAGTTCATTTATAATAGGGATTTATAAACTTATATTGAGAACAGGTTACTTTCTGAGGAAGAAGTGCTTTGCTGTTGAGACACAGCTGTGCTTAAAGCCATGTTCTCTGAGCTCCATCACCAGCTCACGTGCTTCTCTCTTGCGACAGGTTGTGTTATGTTTTGACCGGGTGTTCTGGGACCCAAGTGTCAATTTGTTCGGCCATGTTGGCAGTACGACTGCAAGCAGGGGTGAACTCTTCCTCTTCTGGAACCTCTATAAAGGTACCTGCTTTCTAGTTTTAATCTTTTTCACATCCTTATAGGAATAGAGAATTAGTAATATTATAACTTGCCTTTAGGGAGCACACAGCTTAGTGGGAAATACATATAGTAAGGAGGTGGGCAGCCTCAGAATGGGCAGTAAGTAGAGGAGTGGCAGAGTGCAGCTCAGGGCACTGCAGAAGAAAACCTGTGAAGGAGGAATCCACTCAGCCAGGGGCCAGGCCCAGGAAAGCTGCTGGGAAAGAAAACCTTGAATTCCTCATTCTCGGACTCTTGTGTCTGGCCTACCTCTGAATCTGTGATCACTTCTTGCTTTATATTCATATGTAATTGGGTTGCTCTTAGCTTTATGCAGAACTTTTTTTAAAAAAGAAAAGTATATTTAGATACTACCTCATTCTAAGAAAAAGGTGTAAGACATTCTCTGCAGCAGTTTCAGGAGGCCTGGCCTTGACGGTGCAGACACATGGATTAACTAGCTTGAGTGCCACCGTGGTTCTTGCCATCACTCCTTACTGCCTGATACCGAAGCATCCTGCCCGTGGCCATCCCATCCTTCATCCTTCATTTGCTCCCTGGGCACGGCGCTTCCAACGACCGCTGAATCGTCTCTCTTTCCCACTGCCCACCTCCCAGTCCAAGCCACTCTTACCGGTGCATACCTGTCCAATCACCAGTAACCACTGCCTACTATCCCCGCTTCTTTCTTTTGATGGTTTTCATTTTCATGGCCAGCATGAAGGGTAATTAATCTAACCCTTCTTTTCTGTCAGCTTCCTCATTGTCCATCCCCTCCCCAGCCTCCAGGCACACTTGTCTGCTCTCCTGGAACCCTGAAATGCACCATCCTGTCTACTACTTCTGCATTGTACTGGGGCCTCTGCATTGTACTGGGGCCTGGGCCCAGGGTGCTTTTCTTTTTCTCCCTTTTCTTTCTTGCCAACCTGGCATACTCTACCCAGCCTTCAGTCTTGACCTAAATGAGTCTCTTTCAAAGAGACCTTCCCGGATACAGCTGTCCCCACTGCCTCAAATGTAAATTATGTCCTGTGTTCTTTTCTCTCTCGTCTGTGTTTTCGTAGCTTTTATCATAGTTCCTAATTAGGTATCTGATTTTTTTGTTGCTCTTTGGGGTCTATAGTTTTTGCATCCCCAGCATCTAATGCTGTGCCTATCACGTAGCCTGTTGCACACAGGGCCATGAAATGGGTGAGGAGAGGTAATGGTGAGTACGGAAGGGCCTCGGGTGACAGCGAAGAGGCTGCAGCCCTGGTCATGGAGATGTCTGGAAGAATTGTGCTTAAATAAAGGGACACGTGTTAGCAGGGTCTGAAGTGGTGTCTTCAGGACTTCTGTATTCTGCCAGGTTATATGCAGTGAAGTACATGGGTTATATTTCACTTACTGTGGTTTGCCAGCTCCCTTCAGGGGACAGGATTCAAGTTGCTAGTTCAGGAACATATCTAGCATGAGTGGTGCATATCTAGTCTGTTGGCCATCAGATTTCAAACATCCAAGAATAATGTGGGACCTGATAAGGAAGTACTTGAAAAAAGTCTGTAGGACTCTAGAACTGTCCTTTGTTTCTTCAGCTCCAATACTGTTGGCACTCGTGGCGGGAGAAGCTGCTGGCATCATGGAAAACATAAGTGATGATGTGATTGTTGGCCGATGCCTGGCCATCCTCAAGGGGATTTTTGGCAGCAGTGCGGTGCCCCAGGTGAGTAAGCGGGGCGGGGACAGGCAGGGATATGGGGCCGTAAGACTACAGGAGGGTTTGACGGATCTCTAGTCGCAGCATAGATTCTTGGTCAGGGCAGTTTCAGCCAGAATCAAGTGTGTGCTGGGTTTACTGTATAGAGTTCATTCCCCAAGTATAGTTTTGAGAAAAGCCCCCCAGTGCATGGGCCAGAGGATTGAGAAGGCTGTTTGCTGCCTTTGTTCACTTGTGTTGTCTGTTGTCTCTACTTGTGAAATCACACCCCTCACCTGCCCCCCAACTTCCCCAACCACCTTTTAGATAAAGTGGCCAGACTACCTTAAGGAAGTTTTAAGAGATTATCTTGATAATTTTTTTCTATTATTCTTTTAAGTCCATTGAAACACTCTTATGATTCCTTTGAGATAAGGCATATTAATGCTTCATGTGAATTTTAAAATCAAAAGGGAATACAGGTCAAGTCCTAGGTAGATCTCTAGATTCATAGCAAAGGCAGCCTGGAGCCTCCTCGCAGCCTGAGAAGGCATTTGTGTTTTGTTTCCGAGCAGCAGCAGCAGCATTCATCACTTGGCCAGCACTCATGTCTCACTGTATCCCAACCCATCACAGCTTTTCCACCTTTCAGAAATGCATGATTTGTCCTTGGTGTCCAGTAATAACTTCCACTCATATTTTTTTCTTTAGCCCAAGGAAACTGTGGTGTCTCGCTGGCGTGCTGATCCCTGGGCCCGAGGCTCCTATTCCTATGTAGCCGCAGGATCGTCTGGAAATGACTATGACTTAATGGCTCAGCCAATCACTCCTGGCCCCTCAATTCCAGGTGCCCCACAGGTGAGAAACTGGCGAACTCTACCTGAGCTTATTTGGAAATAAGCCAGTATCCCAGGATTTCGGGGTAAATTGGTTTGGTTGTTTTTGTGTGTGTGTGGGTTGTTTTTTTTTTTTTTTAGATTTTAATTTTTTTAAAGATTTTCTTCAGACGTTTAATCTGTTCTCGAACCCTTTCAGATACGAGCAGAGGGGAAGGGAGGATTAATATTGTGTGTGTCTGATTTGTTACTTATTGGCTTTGTCAGTCTAGTCTTTGTTCAGAATGGAAGAGTCCAAAGTGTAGACCAGTTACTTTTTCCTTATTCAGATTGTGTGTGTTTTAATCTTTAATTGTGCCCCATTTTGTACTGACTCATAGGATTGTTGCAGCGTCCCAGTCACTTAGGGGCCTCCAGGAAATGCCCCTGAGCAATAACCTGAGGTCTTTACGAGCAGTCCCCTGTGGCGAGTGAGGTCTGCTCTAAACTGAGGCAGGTGTCCCAGAGTAAGACCAAGTACTGTGTTCTCTGGCTCAGAGCAGTCAGGACACCACGCCCCCAGTACCTGCTGCATCAGGCAAAGGCAGGCCTAGAACTGGGTACTTCCCAGAATTAAACTGATAAATAAGTCCAGGTGCATCACCCTACAACTAAGGCTGCACTGTTTTAGTGCCCTGTTTCTACTTCTCTGTGCTTTAGGGAGTTGTCTGCTAATAAGGGAGAGACCCTTTTTGGTAGGATGATGGACCAGTAACGGAACGGAGGTAGTGAGCCTTCAAAGGCCAACAGGAGTTTGGCAGTTCAAATACAGTAATAAGGCACATTTGCAGCCTGCTGATTTTCTCTAATTTTCTCCCTGAAATAGCCTATTCCCCGACTCTTCTTTGCTGGAGAACATACAATCCGTAACTACCCAGCCACGGTCCACGGTGCTCTGCTGAGCGGGCTGCGAGAAGCTGGAAGGATTGCAGACCAGTTCCTGGGGGCCATGTACACCCTGCCTCGCCAGGCCACCCCTGGCGCCCCTGCACAGCAGCCCCCGAGCATGTGAGACAGACGTGTTCTAAGCGAAGAAGCCCGTGCGTGCCTGCTGCTGCATAAGCAAAGCTCTTCTAGCAATGTAGGTTCCACTCACCCTGCATCTGGGCTCCAGCTCAGCTGCTAAAGCAAAGCCCATGATGGTCAGGTGGCCGAGGAGGTTGTCTCCTCTAAGTGACTCAGAGCTGGGGAGGCACTTCTTCCATTAGTGTGAGTCTTTGTTCTTCATTAGGACTGAGGGAAGCAAGTACTGGGAGAGAATGTCTTAGTCTCTTTGTCTGTGGTGGTTTTTTATATTTTGAGAATAAAACTTCATAGAAAATTAGGACTGATTTTTGTTTCCCCTTGGGGTTAGAGTTCTGTATAAAGCCAGGGGTGTTACTCCTTTGAGAATGCCAAGTTTATCCATGTTTAAATGAGATAAAGGAGAAAATGGTTTGGTGTGATCAGAAGACAGGACCGAGGGTTTCACATGGAAGCAAGTGCTTCCTTGTCTGTGGGGCTAGACTCGCTCACCACCAGGACTGTGGGGTGACCATGTGCCAGGGGTATGAACCTGCAGGTCATGCATATAGGTGTTAGGAAGCTGAATGAATTTTCAAGATAAAACACAAGCCTTGACACAAAGTTTGACTGGGCCTCTGGCAGACCTTTTGGGCTTTATTCCCCTAGATTCCCTCCCATGGGTATATGCTAACTTTCCACTTCTCTCCAAGGTACTGATACAAAAGTTTTAAGATCAAGGGTTTAGATAACAGCTATGCAGACTGTCGGAATATTCCATTTCCTTGCTCCTTCAGCTTCTAGTGACTATATTCCTTGGCTTGTAGCCCCTTCCTCATTTTAAAAACACATTACCCCAAACTCTGCTTCCATCATCACGCTATCTTGTTCTGGTCTCCCTCTTATAAGGATACTTCTGATTTCATTTAAGGCCCACCCAGATCACCTCTCCTGTGTCAAAATGCTCAGTTAGATTTGCAAAGTTGTCTTCGCCGTGTAGGTTAAAAAATTTTAAAGGAACAGCACCTATTTCTTCCAAAGGGCTCCTAACAGACTATGTTACTGTTAAGTGTAGGTACATAGTCTGCTTCAATAAATTGGATTTTACTCCTGATAGTCAATTCTTTCCTAAAAATAGTTTAAATGAGGTTTTATCCTTAGTAAGATTGAAGGACATTATAGTCCGACTAGAAGGTGGAGATGGAGAGGGCATTTTCCCTATTTGGAATGAATGACAACCACGGGGAAATTTGCACACCAGGATTAGGACAAGTGGTGTGACTGTGACGTAAAGGTGAGAAGATGGAGTCTGCACCCTAGCTTTGCCATGAACTGTTACCTCAGGATACATGCTCCTTAAAGAGTCTGTGTTAATGACACAGGCAGCCTGGGAGATACAGATGATTGTTTTGTGTGTATCTGATGACAGATAAGCCTAAAAGTGAAATGAAGCAATCAGATAACTGCTTTATGAGTCTGAGGAAATGTCCATAGCCTCAGCTGTTTCCAGCCCTTAACGACATCTGTAATTGGCTGAGTTTTTTCAGTAGAACAGTGACATATACTAGCTGTACCAATGTATAGCAGCAGTTGTACATGGAAAATGGCATCACTGACCCACACTCACACAGAGCACGTGGAAACTAGGGAGCTTTATTGGTTACATATTGTGCTGCAGAGCCAACAGACTGCATTAGAGCCAGAGGATACATGCAGACAGGCAGCTTCAACTATACACATGCACCCCAGGAGCCCTGAGTCACTGCTCATGGCTTTGCCCTGGTTTCCAGCGACAGGGTCTGGCCTCCTTGGTCCTGTGCTTGGAGCAGGAATGTAAGAGAAGCTGCTGCACCCAGCCTCCAAGGGGCAAGGGAGTGGCCAGAGGACCTGCCTGAGCGAGTGGCTGTAGACCGACACGCTGATGTGTCCCCAGCAAGGGGGCCTATAAGGTAATAACAGTTTATTTGAGGGCTACTTCCCTAGCCCTCCCAATCTTTAAAATACAAAAAAAAAAAAAAATAGACTTTATTCTCTTAAAAATACATTCCGTTCAGTACATGTTCTGAGCTGTGAAGCAGCAGGAAAATAGGGCCCCTTTCCTATGATCTTGGCTGTGAGAACTCTGTTCCCAACCTGGGGTACTTAAAAGGGAATCCCTAAAAGCAGCTCTTCCAAAGCAGTCTTGTCAGAGTAACAATAAACCCACACCAACAAAGGCAGCTGGGGAGCCGGACACAGGGTCCCCAGTCCTTTGCTGGGGAGTGGGAGCACTTGGCACTTAACCTACTGAATGTAAAGACGTAAAACTGCCCCGAGATGACAAGTCCAAGATCAGTACAGACGCCCCCACCCCCATGAGAGGATGATGAGTTATGTGCAAGCTCGCCTGTGGCTGAGGTTGGAGTCCTTGGCCCCACTGCAGAGCCCTTCAACCCACCCTGCAACTGTTTCCTTGCCACACAAAAGCAGAACAGCCACAGCTTCCTTGTCCACCATCCCCATCCTTTCTTTCTCTGGTGGTTCCGAGTGTCACGAGTGGTGACGCAGGCGGCGGAGACCAGCTCCTCACGTGTAGCCAGCTCTGCCTCCAGTGCCCCTTCCTCCAGCTGAGCAGCTCTTGGGAGTGCCAGCTTCTCCGACCCTCTTAGGAGCCCTCCCACAACCACACAATCTGCCAGGAAAAGTCCAAGTCAGAGCTGGGCTATGGAAGAGGCTGGTCGTAAAAAGTGGGTGTGTTGGCTGGGACAGTGGGAATATTTGGTTTGATAAGATGATTATTCAGCTCCTAGGTCTCCCATTTGGAAGTTTCCTCCAGGACCTCTGATGGTGAGGTCTGGGGCCAGACAGTCACGCCTAGATTGCTTTTCGGAAATGGGCCTTCCAACTTTGGAATTTGAGAGCCAGCCTTGCCAGCCATTTGAAGCCCAGAGGAACTGTGCCTCTAGCCTTTACTTGATATTACAAATAGTATTTTCTGCAATGTTGAGGACGTTTAAAAATAAAATCTATTTTACAGTGGGTTCTAGGTGGTGTGCAGAATAAGGAAACAGTATTTATCCTGAAATAATTGTACAATCAAACCCTATTGCACTCAGAGTTTAAGTCAGCAGCCCCAGCAAGAGGGCACCACAGCTGCCCCTCTCCCAGAGCATTCTTGGTGGTGGCAGATGCTGGTGCGGCTGAACTGTGGAAAGATCCAGACTTTGGCACCAGGTGCTACAGCGCCAGAATCCAGGGTTCCAAACGCCCAGAGAATTACTGGCGAGACCTTTGCAGGCGCGGTCTAGCGCCTGTTCCCACCCGCAGAGAGCCACAGACCCAACTTCCTATAGTCTCAGTTGACTGCCACAGAGGTCTGTTTCCTCTGGACTCTCAGGGTTGCTGACCAGTGAAGAATGGCAGGGCGGCTACAAGTGAGGGGATGCAGCCTTGAGCCAGGAAAAGCAGCAGAAAGAGATTCTGAAAACGGCATCTTGAGCATCTGAGGCAGCGATGAGGAAAAGGCAAACCACATTACAACACTTAGACTGGCAAACCTCCGGGAAATGGAAGTATGAGCAAAACACTCCTGTCCGTGAAAGGCAGGTAGGTGCTCCCCAAACCTCCTCCAGGACCACCAAACCTGATGCAGACAAGGGAGGGGGTGAATGCTGGTTCCCACCCTGAGTGGAGGCAGAGGAGATTCAAGAAGCACTGCAACTGGAGATACACCAACTCGTGTCATGGAAAGCACATGGCCTGCTGTGCAGTCCTGCGCAAGGTTGGTGTTGAGAAGGGCCACAGAGACCATCTAATGTAACACTTCCACTTTACAGACTGGAAAAACAGGGCCAAGGTTACTTCTCTGAGTTCATCCTCTCGACATTAAAACAGAGGAAACTGCAAAGAATAAGGCCCAGAAAAAGGCAGTGGGAAGGACACATGTAAACCCATTTGCACAATACCTTCCAATAGTGAGAATTACCCCCCTACACGGTGGAAACAAATCTGAAAATGTCAGGTTTAGGACTCTTAGAGACCATCCATTATAAAGAACTAATTTTATAGAGAGGGAAACTGAGGCCCCAAGAGGACAATGGTTTGCCCAAGGAAGGTCACACAGGAGGGAAGTATAAAGCCATGAAGAAAATTCAGCTTTCTCAACTTCTACTCCAATGCCATCTTTCATCATGAAGGAACAGTGTTGGCTTCATAAAGGTAGCCTTTGAAAAGGGATCCCTTTGAACTGAGAGAATGCTCTAGAAAAAGCATGGTTCTTCCCCATGGGATTGGTATAAGGAAACTAATCAATTTTTATTTATGTGGCTTCCTGGAAGGTTTGCTGCATTCTGAACTGTATAAACCTGGTGCTCTTGATGGGCATGTTTTACCTTTCCTCCAGTCATCACAATGATCATTGGTTTGCAGAACTCATGGTAGGAATGCATCAGCTTGGTAAAGTGCGATACCTCCTCCACGGGGGATCAGGAGGAGGAACAAAGTCCATGCCTTTAAAATGAAGCTATTGCTTTATGGAGTGACTAAAAGGAAACTGCTTCTTCCTGTCCACTCTCCCCCACGCTGGCACTTCCTAGAAGGCAGAGGACGCTGGGTCTGGCCCAGTGCAGTCTGGGAATATTCCAGAGGAGGAGATAACGCAGTCAGCCTGAGGTCTCCAGCCACAAGAGAGGAGCAGGCCGGGCCAGCAGCATGGTGGGTGCCCAGGGAAGGAGACGCATGAGGCTCGTGCGCTTCCAGGTGCCTTTGGAAGGTGAGCAGAGAGCCGGGGTTGGCGGGGAGGGACGATGCTATTCCAGTAGGTAGGGTACCCGTGTGCTCTGCCCCCGGAAAACAATGGTCAGCCAAGGGGGCAAGTCAGAGAAACGTCAACCTAAAGGTTAGTTCCGTAAACCCTTAGAGGCGACACAGATCTCTCTTGCTGTAAAAGTCTGAGGAACTCCACAGGGGAAGAAACAGAGGCCCCCCCAGATGGAGCTGATGGCTGGTGGGTGTGCAGGCCCCTTGGGCAAACAAGGAGTGAGCTGGATGCGGTAAGGATACTAAGGAATCAGAACGTTAACCACACAGAAGGGGTTACCCGACGACACAGAACCCACCGAGGAGCTGGTAAGAGATTTGGCTGCTGTTGTGAGGTGGGGATCCAAGGGGTTTTCTAGGTCTTTCCTCATTTGGGGGCCGGACTGGCCCATCCTACCTGGGGGACAGGGACAAGGAGAGAAAACTCATGCATCAGGGAAGGCTGGGCCCGGGTGGCCACGTACAGCTTGTAGTGTCTGATCCCCTCTGGCCAACTGACAAGCAATGGGCCATAGCCGGGCTCTCCGCCACAGTCTCCCAGCCAAGGCCTGGGGTCTGGCCTGGCTCCTCCTCAGGGCGGGAAGGTGGACGAGCAGGGGCAAAGGAGACGGCAGGCATCGACGGCAGGCGTCCCCGGCCGGCTCAGTTGTCCTCGGCACAGGGCCTGGTGGGCCGCAACCGCTCCTCGGCCCGCGCACGCCCGGGCTCCGGCGGCCCCTGCTTCACGGACAGTTCAGACCTCTCAAGGGAGGTGTGCAGTCGTCTGTAGACGCTGAGGGTGCAGTCGTCCCCTTCCTCCTGTGCCAACAGGACAAAAGTCAGCCGTGCAGGACTACCCAAGTGAGGATCAAGACGCCTGCATGCCCAGCCCCAGGGTCCTTCCCTGCAGGGGGAGATGGGGGAGAAGAGAGCCCGCGGCAGAGCTGGAAAGGGGAGGCCGGCAGACAAGATCCCATGACCAGCTCCGAGCTGCTCAGGGCTCCTGAGGTAGACTGGAAGCTCACAGCTGAAGGGGAACCCCAAGATGGACAGCGCTGGAAGAAGGGGCACTAAGGCAGTGCCCCCACAGGGGCCATAAGTCCTGGAGGGCTGCAAGTGCAGACTGCCTGCCTCTCAGGGTCAGAGCCAAGCGCTCAGTGGACAGGCAGGGAGGTGTGAGAAGCAAGGCGGCCAGCTCTTATCCGACTTCCCGCCCACAAACCACCAAAGGCTCACACGCCTTTCCTAGTGCATCCCGTACGTGCCCTTCACCCTATGCTTTGCAGACAACCAGAGCTTCAGCTTTGTGCAACTTTCTCCACTCCTCGCATAATTCTGCCTTTGGAATGTTCTTGTTGATCCTCCCACCCAAGCGAATGCAGATCAGAGAATGCAAGTGTGAGAAGGTCCAGTTGGCAAGGTAGACGAGCACTGGGTTTAGAGATCCGAATCGTGGATTCAGATCTTAGCTCCTCCGGTAATTCACCTGGGTGGCCCTGGGTGAGGCACCTTGTGTCTCTGACCCTCAGCTTCTGTGTCTAAAACACAGGAAGAATACTGCCCCCTCACACACACCCCAGGGCTGTTGGAGAGAATGAACGAGACGCTGGGTGGAGAAGTGCTTTGTCCGGTACTGAGTACTCTGTAAAGACTCAGGGCTTTTTAACGCAATACAGTCACCCCCTGCCTTTTAAAAGAAGGGAACAATATCTTGGGTCGAAAATGTCTTTCTTCATCACAGGACTCACAGGACTCACATCTGAAAGACATTTTCGGGGGCTTCCCACCACATGTTGATCTGGCGCTCTGACCCTCGGGTAAGGGGAGATTCTGGATCTGTCTGTTCAGTAACAGGCTACACGGAGTCGACCAGCCCTGCCCTCAGACTGGTGGTGTAATGGGCTAGATAGATGTGGGGGACAAACAGTGATGCTTGGGCATAAAGCTTATCACCGTAGGCCCGGTGGAACCCTAGCTCTCCTCAGCCCCTACGTGCCAGCAGCTGGCGAAACTGCAGTCTAAACTGAGGCAGCCAAAGAGCTCCCTGCCTCTGCCCACCGAGAGGGCAGGGCTTGTTTCACCACTGCCTCCCGGCAGCCCGCGTGCTTCTCTGCAGGGCCCAGAGCCCAGCGCCTCTGGCTGCTCCGGCAAACCGAGAGAACAGGCCGCATCTCTCTTCTTCTGTACCCTTCATATATGGAGGCAAACAGGAAACACAAATTGGGAAAGAGGATTTTGGAAATTCATGCTGCCCTCTGCCAAATACCTTCTTCAAGATACTTCCCTCTCCTTTCCGGCCCAATCCGCCTTATGTTCAACGTCCTCTGGACCACTCAGTTCTTGCTCAGTGTTTCCTAACCCCAAAGTCTCCAGCATCCCGAGTCACACGGCTGGGGCAGAGGAAAACCAAGAAGAAAGCACAGGAGGAAAGGGGGAAGGTGGGAGGAGAAGGAGGCAAGGGGAAGAAGTGGGACCTACCGTGCCTGCAGAGTGGTTCCAGGCCTCGGCCGGGACAGCGTCCCCTGCCCGACTCCGCCGCGTGAACACCTCCGACACGGCAAGGCTGCTCTGGGTCCTTCTGGAGGCGAGCTCGGGGGCATCCCCCGAGGTTCCGCCCCTTCGAGTGCCCTGCTCAGAAAGGTACGAGCTGGGCTGTTCAAGGTCTGAACAGTCTGTGGACGATCTCTGGGTGTGGGGGTTGGGAGACTCCCCATGTCTACCAACTCGACCTGGGGAGTCTTCTGAAGAGTTCAAGTCTCGCCTGCTCTTCCAGGCGTTGCGCACAGTGACATGTCTGGCATCCGAAGAGCCCGCTTCTAAAGGGGCACTATGGCTTTTCCACCTGATTGTCTCCGCTGTGGGTGCATGGCTGTTCCTCTCCACGGGATCCGATGGCTTGATTATAATGCTGCTCCGCGAGACCACAGTTTCTGGTCTATTCTTCAGGGACCCATCTCCTGTTCTCTCCGCTTCGCTTAACTGCAGGGTGATGTCGTGTTTGTGAATGGAGAGCTCAAAGGGGGAGCTGATGTGGTTGCTCACTGAGGCGACCTCCGGCAGCCCGACCTGGATGTTGCTGGTGGACATGTGCCTCTCCCGCGGGGTCTCGCCCGGAATGGCTCGCGGGCTGCCGCTGTCCGAGGGGTAGATAGTTATGCTGCTGGTCACTTTGTTTGGCCCTGGTTTGGAAGCAGATTTCTGTTTTTCCAATGTGGGCTCGGTTCCAGATCCTCCCATGATTTTTTTCACATCCTTATCAATGATGACAGGTTTGATGATGGCTCTAGACCGCAAGGCCTCTCTGGGGCTGAAGGGCCGCTGGCTTTTTGCCCCGGGGCCGTTGGCCTCTGGGAGCTCCATGGCATTAGCGGAGGCTCTGACAGCTTTCCCAGATTCATTTTCTGTTCCCACATCCTTATCATTCTCAAACAGGGAGGCTCTAACCGCCCCTCGGGATTTGGCCTTTTCTCTCGAGTGGGGCTGCTGTGGGAGCTCTGGCTCTGGAGTGATGGTCGTGTTCACCAACTTGGCAGTAACAAGTGACCCCGTGTCCCCGTCATCGTCCGAGCCCGGCTCCTCTCTGCTGCAGGACTTAGCGACTCGACGCCTCAGGGCCTCGGGCTGACTGCTATCTTCCATCACAGCTACCACAGGTTGTCCAACTCCTTCTTTACTTGCAGTTGAAAAGCCCTGAAGGATGTTCTCTTGGCTTCTGGAGCTATAAGGATACTTTGATAGAGGTGGAGTCTTGGAGCTGGGGAAACTGGTGTCAGCCTCCGGGCCACTGGCGGCCTTTTTCCCCTTAGAGAGCCCTTCTGAGGAAGATCGTCGAGACGTGGCCAGAGCTCCAATGGCTTTAGAACTGCCAGCATCTGCAGCCTGAGTTATTTGATTTCCACTGCCAGGCACCTGCCCCCTCTTGCCAAAGGGGACCTCAGTGGAGAGGTCAGAAGCCTTGTCACCTCTCCCCAACACGTCATTGGAAACAGATCCATGGGTGTTATCACTAAACGTTCGCGTTGCCTTCTCTACTTTTCCCTTTAGCCCACTCTCGGTACCTGGCTTGGGAGCGCCCTTCCATACCTTACTGTGCTCTTGGGCGGCGGGCGGGTAGCGGCTGAGCACGGGTGGCTGCTCCCTGGACTTCTTCCCTTCGCACTGCGAGGAGCCAGCTGTGAATCGGTCTTCGGTTCTCCTCGTCTCCTGAGCCCCACTGTCTGCACCTGCCCCTGCGTGGGGAGCTTTGGCTGTCCTCCTGTTGGTAAAGCTGGGAGAGGAGACCTGCCTGTTGTTCAGAGGGTTTTCACTGTTGAGAGCCAGTTCCCTGTTCCGGTGCCTTTCCCGCTTATGCTGAGGGGACAGTTCCCGGGCCGTGTGCTTCACTGATGACTCATTCCCATGGCCTCTAAGCTTAGTCCTCTCATGCCTGCCTCTGCTGGACAGGAAAGCGTCTTCCCCTTCCACCTCCCCGTTCTCTAATTCTTTCTGTTTCTTGATTTGTAGCTTTATCTCCTCCAGCTGGCTGGCTAAGAGTTTGTTTTTATTTTGTTCACTTAGGTAATTATCCTGAAGATCATTATTTTTGGCCCTCATTTTCTTAAGCTCTTCCTCCAAGGATTCAAAATGTTTGATTTGCGTCTTAAGTTTCTCAATCTCCTGGTTAAGGTCTTTTACTTTGTTGTCTTCCTGATTTCGGTTCTTTTCGTTTTCTGACTTGTTTCTTGTTTCATTCTCTGCCTGCTTCAGATAGTCCAGAGCACCCTTCCTTCTTGATTCTTTGGATGGCAGCGGGGAAGATATACCATCCTCGATTCGCAGGTCGTTCCTTTCCAGAAGATTAGAAGCATTCCTGGTGTAATCTCGGTTCATTTTTTTGTTCTGCTCCAATTTTTGAGTAAGCTCTTTTATCAGTTTCTCGTTTTCTTTCTCCTTTTCATTCAAGTACTTTCTCTCACTTACAAAGCTCAGAGTTAGCGATTTCAGCTTTTCTAACTCTGACACTAAACTCTGCTCAGTTTTATCCAGCCGGTCCTCGGAAGATTCCAGCTCTTTCACTTTGATCCGGAGCATTTCCAGCTCAGAGGAGATTTTCTTAGTTAGGTTTCTCTCCTCATTCAGGCTTAGACAGAGCTGGGTACAGTCATTCTTACTCCTGCTAAAGGCCTCCTCTAGCTTCTCTAGTTCTGCCATCCGTTTCTGAAGCCGCTCAATCTCCGATTTCAGCTCCCGGGTGAGGTTTTCCTCCTCTTCAAGCTTCTCCTTCATCAGCTGACAGAGGTCCTCTGCTTTCTTAATTTCCTCATCTTTGCCTTCGATTCTCAGCACTCGCTGGCGCAGCACTTCAATCTCAGCTAACATGCTGGAGTTGCTGCCTTCCGCCTGAATCACCTTGTCCTGGAGGTCCAGGAGCTCATCCTCTGCTTTCTGGAGGTTTTTTGTGGCTTCCTCCAACTCATCAAGGCGGCGGCTTAGACTCTGTAACTTGAACCGCAGGTGGCGGCTGGAAGCAGTGTCTTTGTAGCTTGTAAACTCAGCCATGTCTACTGCCAGCCAATGTGGGTTCCCAGAGGCAACCAATTCCACTCGAGGGGATGAGAAACTGTTACCTTTCTCTTGGCATCCACAACCTTCTTTGGCAGTTGGAGACCATTCTCAGTCTACAGAAGAAAACCAGAAAGCATGTTAGGAGGCAAATCTAAAGTCTCCACTTCAGCTCCCAGTTGTAAGAGTTCCCATATGTAATTCTTGAGCCTAGAACATGGTAAGTATTCAAATTTACTGAATGACTAAATATGACTAAACCTGCAGGAAAACACTGGTTCTTTGTGGCTGATGCCTACATTCACCCTCATGAAGAATGCCACCAATGGCAGCATGGTAAAGAGACAACAGAAAAATGCCTCATTCATGTGACCAACTGTTCCATATTCAGGAAGCAAACTCCCAACCTATGAAGGCTAAACACAAAATCTGCACTTACACATCGTAAGGATACAGCAAAATACCAGAAGATCCTTTTAAAAGCAATAAGTTGGGGGGAGAAAAGGGAAAATATTCTATGAAGAAAGAAATAACAACTGAACTGGATTCTCAGCAGAAACTTTTAAGTGGTTGTCAAGTAGTTGATAATAATATCTTTAAAAAGTTCTAAGAGAAAATAACTGTAACCTAGAAGTAAATACCCAGAGGAACTATGAAAAAAAGATACAATTAGAGACACTTTTTGAGACTAAGAGGAAAATAAAACCTCAAGTGTTTATTATTAACAGACCGTCACTAAAAGATTGACTTATGGATATACTTCAAAATATAGATAGAAATTGATCACTTAAAGAAGGCATGAGATACAAGACAGAAAAGAAATTAACCGGAACAAGCACTGATTCAGTTAAACAATAAAGATCAACTGAGGACTGAGGAGAAGCAACAGGATAAAACCAGAGTGGAACTAAAACACTAAACAGTAATAACAAGTCATAAAGAGAGAAATCAGAATTCAAGTGTTCTTAAAATGTTACATTCTTTAGGAAGAGGACAGTGCTATTACAACTAACCTTGCTGCTGCTACTGCTAAGTCACTTCAGTCATGTCCGACTCTGTGTGACCCCATAGACAGAAGCCCACCAGGCTCCCCCATCCCTGGGATTCTCCAGGCAAGAACACTGGAGTGGGTTGCCATTTCCTTCTCCAATGTGTGAAAGTGAAAAGTGAAAGTGAAGTCGCTCAGTCATGTCCGACCCTTAGCGACCCCACGGACTGCAGCCTACCAGGCTCCTCCATCCATGGGATTTTCTAGGCAACAGTACTGAGTGGCTTGCCATTGCCTTCTCCGACAACTAACCTTAGACCTTGTTAAGAATAGATATTAATCACAAACGTGATAAGGCATTAATAAGCAGAATAAGCTGTGATCACAGCAGCATTTTTCACAAAAGACAAAAGGTGGAAGCAACCTAAGTGTGCACCATGGATGAATGCACACACACAATGTTATACATACCATGAAACACTGTTCAGTCTTAACAATGAAGATAATTCTGACACACCCTACAACATGCAACATGGATGCAGCTTGAGGACACTGCACTCAGTGAAACAATGCTGTCACAAAAAACAAAACAGCGTATGATCTCACGTATATGAGGTATCTGGGGTAAGTAAGTCTTCCCTGGTGGCTCAGACAGTAGAGAATCTACCTGCAATGCGGGAGACCCAGGTTCAATTCCTGGGTCAGGGAGAGTCTCTAGAGAAGGAAATGGTAACCCATTCCAGTATTCTTGCCTGGAGAATTCCATGGACAGAGGAGCCTAGTGGGCTACAGTTCACGGCGGCGGGGGGAGTGCAGCAAAGAGCCGGACATGACTAAGCAACTAACACTTTCACTTCACTGGAATAGTCAGATTCATAGAAATGAAATAGAATGGTGATTGCCAGAGGCTGAGGGAAAGAGGAAAGGGATTTGTTCAATGGGTATAAAGTTTCATTTCTGCAAGATAAAAAATGTTCCAGATATTGGTTGGACAACAATGTGAATATATACGTAACACTAATAAAACGTACATTTAGAAATGGTTAAGATGACACACTTTATGCATTTTTTACCAAAATAAAAAACATTTTTTAAAAATGTTAAGGCACAAAAGAAGTAAAAAGCATAGAGAAGTAGGGTAGAGTTTCAATTTTGGGCCCAGCATGTAAGGAACTTCTAAAACCATCACTTCTTCCTGACAATAAAAAGCTGAACAAACAACATCAACAACTCTTCTCAGATCCATCAAAGAACTGAGGTCTCAGAGAAAACTGCTTCCCCCAGACAGACAAGCTGATACAGAGAATCACAGTTTACCGGAGCATAAAAGCATAAGTAGAAACCTTCGGAACTACTACCAGACTAGGAAAACCTAAACTGCACTGACAAGCTGCTGGAGGCTCTGCATGGACAACTTTGGGAGTCAAAACCAACAGGCAGTTTGTCTCAGTTTCTTTTTTTTTAAGTGGGGGGTTCCGATGGGGAGGGATGTACCACACTTTGTGAGCTGTACCTCCAGGACCTGTTCCAGGTTCCCACAGTGAAGATGGGAGAAAAATCCCTCCTGCTGCCAGCTGGAGGAGGGTGAAATTAACCATTATGAAACCAGTATCACAGCTACTGGAGTCTTACCCAAACCTAACTGACCTGGGGGAAGGAAAATACCTAACTCCAGCTCCCTTTAACCTTCTACATGGAGGAAGGAATATGCCCAACTCTAGCCACCCTGTATGACCTAGGGAGTGGGGTAGGGAGAGGGGTGGCATGTGGACCTGACAATGAGAAGCACTTGTGAAATTCACAGCCCGGGGGGCTCAGGCTCACTAAAAACTGAGACCTAATTATTGAACAAAAGAATACTTCCCCTACACCTGAACACCACTTCTAAGTTCTTTTTACCCATCATGTTCAGCTTTCAACGAATTACAAAGCATACTAAAAACTAAGAATACAGTTTTTAAAGAAACAGAGCAACAAGCAAAACCAGACTCAGATATGGCAGAACTGTTGGAATTATTAGACAGAAATTCAAAACTATAATATGCTAAAGACTCTAATGGAAAAAGTAGACAACATCAAAGAACATATGGGTGAGGTAAGCAAAGAAATGGAAATTATAGTAAAGCATCGAAAGGAAATGTTAAGAGGTCAAAATCACTAACGAATGAAGACTGTCTTTGACTGTCTCATTAGTAGACGAGACACAGCTGGTAAACAGTCTCTGTACTTGAGGATATGTCAGTAGAAACTTCTAAATCTGAAAAGCACAGGGGGAAAAAAAAAAAACGGGGAAAAAAATGGAACAGAATATCCAAGAAGTATGGGGATAGCTACAAGAAGTTTAACACAAATGTAATGGGACTACCAGAAGAAGAAAGGAACAGAAGAAAAATCTGAAGCAATAATGACATAACTTCCCAAAATTGTCAGACAGCAAACTACAGATTCAGGAAGCTCAGAACACCACTCAGGATAAATACTAAAACAAAAACACCAAGGCATATCATATTCACACTGCAGAAAATCAAAGATAAATGGAAAAAATCCTGAAAGAACTCAGAGGAAAAAATAGCTATAGACAAACAAAGTTAAGAAGTAACATCTGACTTCGGAGAAATCAAGCCCATGAGAAGAGTGTAGAGTGAAATATTGAAATGTTGAGAGAAAAACACCATCAGTCTAGATTTCTGTACCCTACAAAATTGTCCTTCAGCGATAAAGATGAAATAAACACTTTCCAGGACAAATAAAAATTGAGGGGATCTGTTGCCAGTAGATCCACCTTACAAGAAATGTTAAAAGAAGTTCTTCAGTTCAGTTCAGCTCAGTCATGTCTGACTCTTTGTGACCTCATGAACCACAGCACGCCAGGCCTCCCTGTCCATCACCAACTCCTGGAGTCCACCCAAACCCATGTCCATTGAGTCGGTGATGCCATGCAACCATCTCATCCTCTGTCATCCCCTTCTCCTCCTGCCCTCAATCTTTCCCAGCATCAGGGTCTTTTCCAATAAGTCAACTCTTTGCATCACATGGTCAAAGTATTGGAGTTTCCACTTCAACATCAATCCTTCCAATGAACACCCAGGACTGATCTGCTTTAGGATGGACTGGTTGGATTTCCTTGCAGTCCAAGGGACTCTCAAGTCTTCTCCAGCACCACAGTTCAAAAGCATCAGTTCTTCTGTGCTCAGCTTTCTTTATAGTCCAACTCTCACATCCATACATGATCACTGGGAAAACCATAGCCTTGACTAGACGGACCTTTGTTGGCAAAGTAATGTCTCTGGTTTTTAATATGCTGTCTAGGTTGGTCATAGCTTTTCTTCCAAGGAGCAAGGGTCTTTTAATTTCATGGCTGCAATCACCATCTGCAGTGATTTTGGAGCCCAGAAAAATTAAGTCTGTCACTATTTCCACTGTTTCCCCATCTATTTGCCATGAAGTGATGGGACCGATGCAATGATCTTAGTTTTCTAAATGTTAAGCTTTAAGCCAACTTTTTGACCCTCCTCTTTCACTTTCATCAAGAGGCTCTTTAGTTCTTCTTCACTTTCTGCCATAAGGGTGGTGTCATCTGCATATCTGGGGTTATTGATATTTCTCCCGGCAATCTTGATTCCAGCTTGTGCTTCCTCCAGCCCAGCATTTCTCATGATGTACTCTGCATATAAGTTAAATAAGCAGGGTGACAATATACAGCCTTGACGTACTCCTTTTCCTGTTTGGTACCAGTCTGTTGTTCCATGTCCAGTTCTAACTGTTGCTTCCTGACCTGCACACAGATTTCTCAAGAGGCAGAGCAGGTGGTCTGGGATTCCCATCTCTTTCAGAATTTTCCACAGTTTATTGTGATCCACACAGTCAAAGGCTTTGGCATAGTCAATAAAGCAGAAATAGATATTTTTCTGGAACTCTCTTGCTTTTTCGATGATCCAGCGGATGTTGGCAATTTGATCTCTGGTTCCTCTGCCTTCTCTAAAACCAATTTGAACACCTGGAAGTTCACGGTTCACATATTGCTGAAGCCTGGCTTGGAGAGTTTTGAAAATGACTTTACTAGCGTGTGACATTAGTGCAACTGTGCGGTAGTTTGAGCATTCTTTGGCATTGCCTTTCTTTGGGACTGGAATGAAAACTGACCTTTTCCAGTCCTGTGTCCACTGCTGAGTTTTCCAAATTTGCTGGCATATTGAGTGCAGCACTTTCACAGCATTATCTTTTAGGATTTGAAATAACTCAACTGGAATTCCATCACCTCCACTAGCTTTGTTCGTAGTGATGTTTTCTAAGGCCCACTTGACGTCACATTCCAGGATGTCTGGTTCTAGGTGAGTGATCACACCATTGTGATTTATCTTGGTCGTGAAGATATTTTTTGTACAGTTCTTCTGTGTATTCTTGCCACCTCTTCTGAATATCTTCTGCTTCTGTTAGGTCCATACCATTTCTGTCCTTTATTGAGCCCATCTTTGCATGAAATGTTCCATTGGTTTCTCTCATTTTCTTGAAGAGATCTCTAGTATTTCCCATTCTGTTGTTTTCCTCTATTTCCTTGCATTGATCGCTGAGAAAGGCTTTCTTATCTCTCCTTGCTATTCTTTGGAACTCTGCATTCAAATGGGTATATCTTTCCTTTCTCCTTGGCTTTTCGCTTCTTTTCTTTTCACAGCTATTTTTAAGGCCTCCTCAGACAGCCATTTTGCTTTTTTGCATTTCTTTTTCTTGGGGATGGTCTTGATTCCTGTCTCCTGTACAATGTCAAGAACCTCCATCCATAGTTCATCAGGCACTCAGTCTATCAGATCTAGTCCCTTAAATCTATTATCTATGTCTCACTTCCACTGTACAGTCATAAGGGATTTAATTTAGGTCATACCTGAATGGTCTAGTGGTTTTCTCCACTTTCTTCAATTTCAGTCTGAATTTGGCAATAAGGACTTCATGATCCGAGCCACAGTCAGCTCCCAGTCTTGTTTTTGCTGACTGTATAGAGCTTCTCCATCTTTGACTGCAAAGAATATAATCAATCTGATTTCGGTGTCAACCATCTGGTGACATCCATGTGTAGAGTCTTCTCTTGTGTGGAAAATTCTGAAAGAGATGGGAATACCAGACCACCTGACCTGCCTCTTGAGAAACCTGTATTCAGGTCAGGAAGCAACAGTTAGAACTGGACACGGAACAACAGACTGGTTCCAAATAGGAAAAGGCTGTATATTGTCACCCTACTTATTTAAGAGAGAAAATGGAACCATATTAAATGTTCAACTAAAACCGCAGAAGGTAGAAAAAGAGTAGAAGACAAAAAACAAGAGAAATAAACAGAAAACAGTAATAAACATGGTAGATACTAAGCCAACAATATAAATAATCACTTTAAATACCAATAATCTAAATACATCAATTAAAAGACAGACTATTTGAGTGGATCAAAAACTAAGATTCAAACATATGCTGTCTACAAAAACCCACTTTAAATTTTAATAAAGATATATTTTAAAAGTAAAGAGATGGAGAAAGATACACTATCTAACAGTAATCAAAAGAAAGCTGAAGTAGCTACATTAATATCAGATAGCAGATTTCAGAACAAGGAATGTTATGAAGGGCAAAGGGGGAATATCACATGACGACAAAGGGTCAATTCTCCAAGAAGACATAATAGTCCTTAAAGTGTGTGTGCATCAAAATACGTGAGGCAAAAAACTGATGGAACTGCAAGGAGAAAGAGAGAAATCAATTACTAGAGCTGGAGAATTCAACAGCTCTCTATCTTAAGTGGACAGATCCAGCAGGCAGACAATTAGTGTAAGGACATAGCTGAACTCAGCAGTACCATCAATCAATGGGATATAATAGACATCTATAGACTATTCCATACAACAGAATAAACATTCTTCTCAAGTTTACATGAAACATTCACCGTGACAGACTACATTCTGGGTCATAAAACATATCCGAACAAATTAAAAAAAAAAAAAAACAAATCATACAGTGTCTGCTCTCAGACCACAATGGAATGAAACTAGAAATCAATACCACAAAGATAGCTGGAAATCCAAAATACACAGAAAATTTCAAGTATTGGAACTGAATGAAAATGAAATCAACTTTATTAAAAGTTGTAGAGTGTAGCAAAAGCAATGCTTAGAGCCAAGTTTATAGCACTGAATGCAAATGTTAGAAAAGAATAAAGACCTACAATCAATAATATAACCTCCTATCTTAGGCAATCTAAGCTCCTATCTTTTTCTTAGAAAAAGAAGTAAAATTAAAACCAAAGTAAGCCGAAGAAAATAATAAAAATTAGGGTAGAAATCAATAAAACTTAATTTGATAACTATACATGAAACAGATCAATTTCTTCAGAAACACAATCTATCAAACTCACACAGCCTTAAACGGGATTTGCAATATCTCTTACAATTATACAGTGGAAGTGATAAATAGATTCAACGGATTAGATCTGATAGAGTGCCTGAAGAACTACGAGCGAAGGTTCGTAATATTGTACCGGAGGTGGTGATCAAAATCATCCCCAAGAAAAAGAAACACAAAAAGGCAAAATGGTTGTCTGAGGAGGCCTTACAAATAGCTGAGAAAAGAAGTGAAGTGAAGTGAAAGTCATTTAGTTGTGTCAGACTCTTTGCGACCCCCATGGACTATATACAGTCCACAGAATTCTCCAGGGGATCTTAAGAGAAGCTAAAGGCAAGGAGAAAAGGAAAGATACACTCATCTGAATGCAGAATTCCAAAGAATAGCAAGGAGAGATAAGAAAGCCTCCCTCAGCGATCAATGCAAAGAAATGGAGGAAAACAATAAAATGGGATAAGACTAGAGATCTCTTCAAGAGAATTAGAGATACCAAGGGAACTTTTCATGCAAAGATGGGCACAATAAAGGACAGAAATGGTATGGACCTATCAGATGCAGAAGATATTAAAAAGGGGTGGCAAGAATACACAGATCTATATGAAAAAGATCTTCAAGACCCAGATAACCACGATGGTGTGATCACTCACCTAGAGCCAGACATCCTGGAGTGTGAAGTCAAGTGGGCCTTAGGAAGTGTCACTATGAACAAAGCTAGTGGAGGGGATGGAAATCCAGCTGAGCTATTTCAAATTCTTTAAAAATGATGCTGTTAAAGTGCTGCACTCAATAAGCTAGCAAATTTGGGAAACTCAGCAGTTGCCACAGGCCTGGAAAAGGTCAGTTTTCATTCCAATCCCAAAGAAATGCAACACCCAAGAATGCTCAAACTACCACACAATTGCACTCATTTCACACGCTAGCAAAGTAATGCTCAAAATTCTCCAAGCTAGGCTTCAACAGTTCTCTCTTGAACAGAGAACTTCCAGGTGTTCAAGCCATAATACTGGAGTGGGTAGTCTTTCCCTTCTCCAGGGGATCTTCCCAACCCAAGGATCAAACCCAGATCTCCCACAACGCAGGCGGATTCTTTACCAACTGAGCTACAAGAGAAGCTCAAGAATTCACTAGGGTGGGTAGCCTATCCCTTCTCCAGCAGATTTTCCCAACCTAGGAGTTGAACCGGGGTCTTCTGCATTGCATGGAAACAGTAACTGACTTTATTTTTTGGGCTCCAAAATCACTGCAGATGATAACTGAAAGTGAAGTCACTCAGTCATGTTCAACTCTTCGCGATGCCATGGACTGTAGCCTACCAGGGTCCTCCATCCATGGAATTTTCCAGGTGAGAATACTGGAGTGGGTTGCCATTTCCTTCTCCAGGGGATCTTCCGGACCCAGGGATTGAACCCAGGTCTCACATTGCAAGCAGACGCTTTACCTTCTGAGCCACCAGGAAGCTTGCAGGTGGTGACTGCAGCCATGAAATTAAAAGACGCTTGCTCCTTGGAAGAAAAGCTATGACAAACCTAGACAGCATATTAAAAACCAGAGACATTACTTTGCCAGCAAAGGTCTGTCTAGTCAAAGCTATGGTTTTTCCAATAGTCATGTATGGATGTGAGACCTGGACCATAAAGAAGGCTGAGCGCCTTAGAATTGGTATTTTTGAACTGTGGTTTTGGAGAAGACTCTTGAGTCCCGTGGACTGCAAGGAGATCAAACCAGTCAATCCTACCCAAATAAGGAATTGAACCCAGGTCTCCCGCTTTGCAGGTGGATTCTTTACCGTCTGAGCCACCAGGCTTCCCCAAGAGGGATTTGAGAAGATGCCAAATGCTACTACCTCTCTCCAACCCCAAGATCGCCCCCATTAATTATACTTAAAGCCTATAGCCACCAGGTGGAGCCCATGTTCAGCTTTTGAAAAACACTAAGGCCAGAGGTGTTGCAAACAGTCTCCCTCCCTCAGCCTCTCAGATCATGCCCACTCCAGGATTACTCTTCCCTCTCCCATCTGGCTCCCCTGTGTATTATCTTTGTCGTCTCACTTTTGGTTCTTTCGGTCTCCCCTTCTCCTTTCCCCAAGCTTATAAGGCCTTCTCCATTCTCAAGAATGGAGAGTAAAAAACCCCTTCAGTGGTATTTTTATAAGAAAGAAACCTCTTTCCTTATTCCCATCTACATTTCCACATTCATTCCTGGTGGTCCAGTGGCTGAGAGTCCGAGCTCCCAGTGCAGGTTCAATCCCTGATCGGGGAACTAGATCCCATGTACCACAACAAAGGAGCTCACATACAGCAACGCAGATGGAAGGTCCCACATGCTGCAACTAAGGCCCAGCACAACCAAGTACATTACTTTAAACACACACACACATCGTTTTCATACTTCCCTGGTGGCTCAGCAGTAAAGAACCCACTTGTCAGCGCAGTAGATGCAGGTTCGATCCTTGGGTCAGGAACATCTAGAGAAGGAAATGACAACCCACTCCAGCATTTTATTTTTTTAAACTGCTGTGGAAGAAGGGAGGGAAGAAATCCTGTGCGTACATGGGAAGAGTGGCAGACTGTGAATGCATAGGAAGGCAGGCAGGGACTGATGACTTAAAGGACCTTATAAATTATCTTTAGGCCACTTCAGTATTCTTGACTGGGAAATCCCATGGACAGAGAAGCCTGGCAGGCTACAGTCCCTGAAGTCTCAAAGACTCAGACATGACTTAAGAGACTAAACAACAGCAGTTTAAAAAAAAAAAAAAAAAAAGCCTCTTAATAAGGGTAAAAGAAGAGAGTGAAAAAGCTGGCTTGAACTCAACATTAAAAAAACTAAGATAATGGCATCCAGTTCCATAACTTCAGGGCAGACAGAAGAGGACAAAGTAAAAGCAGTGACAGATTTTATTTTCTTGGGCTCCAAAATTACTGCAGACGGTGACTGCGGCCATGAAATTAAAAGATGCTTGCTCCTTCGAAGGAAAGCTTTAACAAACCCAGACAGTGTATTAAAAAGCAGAGACATCACTTTGCTGACAAAGGTCTGCATAGTCAAAGCTATAGTTTTTCCAGTATTCATGTATGGATGTGAGTGAGAGTTGGACTATAAAGAAAGCTGAACACCAGAGAATTGATGCTTTTGAACTGTGGTGTTGAAGAAGACTCTTGAGAGTCCCTTGGACTGCAAGGAGATCCAACTAGTCAATCCTAAAGGAAGTCAATCCTGAATATTCATGGGAAGGACTGATGCTGAAGCTCCAATATTTTGACCACCTGATGCGAAGAACTGACTCATTGGAAAAGACCCTGATGCTGGGAAAGATTGAAGACAAAAACAGAAGGGGGCAGCAGAGGATGAGATAGTTGGATAGCATCACCAACTCAATGGACATGAATTTGAGCAAGCTTCGGGAGATAGTGGAGAACAGAGGAGCCTGGCATGCTGCAGTCCACGAAGTCAAAAAGAGCTGAACACAACTTAGAGACTGAACAATGGTTAAAAAAAAAAATTACAAAATTTATTTTTTAATTGAAAGATAAAAAATAAAGATAATTGCTTTATGATTTTTTAAACTACCAATTTTATACGCACGGTGGAGGGGACAGGAGACTGAACTAAGTATGGGCCATAAATCACTTTTAAGTGAATAGATACAAAGGATCTATATTGGCATAGCAGTTATTGGAGGACAAATGATAAATGATGCTTCAACAAAATGCTTTAAAACAACTTATCCTCATAAATATGATAGACAGCCATTAAATTGTATATTTTAAAGACAGGAACTTCATGAGAGGAACTGTTCAGCTTATCCCAAACTGAAACATTCTCCTCAATATGTCTTATTTATACTATTTTATACTACATTTTTCATAAACAAGTCCCTTTCTCAGAAGAGGGAAATGTTAAACTTAAGTACAGTCCCATCTATAAATTAGAATTCTGAATTAGTAGAGTCCAGAAATAACTGCTTTTTAAAATTCATTTGGATTTAGTGTTAATTCCACCTACATGTTTTGTTCAAGACTCTGATATGAATCAAAGAATGAAAAAACTAAACCCATGGAATATATCGGGCTTCCCAGGTGGCACTAGTGGTAAAGAATCTGACTGCCAATGAAGGTGACCCAAGAGTTGTGGGTTCGATCCCAGGGTTGGGAAGATTCTATGGAACAGAAATGGCAACCTGCTCCAGTGTTCTTGCATGGAAAATCCCACGGACAGAGGAACCTGGTGGATTACAGTCCATGGGGCCGCAAAGAGTCAGACACAACTAAGCAACTGAGCACACACTGCTGTGGTGGTTGTTCAGTCACTCCGTCGCGTCTAACTCTGCAATCCCATGGATTGCAGCAAGCACTGATTATACCGCAAATATAAACAGAAAGTTATCACACACCACTAATAAAGTCCTTTTAAACAGCCTTATTGCTCTCAGGGCAAAGCCCAAACCCAAACTCCCCAGCATGGCATGTGAGTGAAGTGAAAATTGCTCAGCTGTGTCCAACTCTTTGTGACTCCATGGACTGCAGCCTGCCAGGCTGCTCTGTCCATGGAATTCTCCAGGGAGGAATACTGAAGTGGGTTGCCATTCCCTTCTCCAAATGGCATGTGCGGTCCTTCACAATCCACCTTGCCTATCTCTCCAGCCTCATCTTCAAACTCCACATAGGCTCTGCATTCTCCAAGTCCCACAAACCGTGCACTCCATCTCACCTTCACTGTCAACCAGTGAAGACTAGGTTGGTAATCATTCCTTCTCATTTGCCTCAAATCCCACCGTAGGCACCTCCTCCTGGAGCATGTCCTTCCGGAAACCCTGAACGAGATCGGGTACCACTTTGATGCATTTTAGTCTGCTGGTTTGGTCCCACCACAGCACTTACCATAATGCATTCAGGTTTTATTTACTCATCTTATTCCTTATTCGTCACTGTATTCTCAGCACCCAGCAAGAAGCCTAGCACATAATTAATGCTTAAAATTTGATGAATGAATGGCTGAATGTGGCCCCTAATTATTAAATAGCTCATCAGTCCTTTGGCACTATTAACAGAAATAATAATAATAATAAATGATGTCAAGGAGTCAGTTACTCATGAATTACAATGCAGAAAACAACTGACAAGAACAGATGCAGCCAGCACAGAAACCAGGTCCTGCGGTGATCCTCTGAAAGGCCTTCTCCCAAGTCCCAAGTCACTTGCACAGTGCTTCTCCCTGCTGGACAATGACCCAATCTGGCTTTCAGGTCTATGCCATGGAAATACAACACAAATACCAGAAAACCACACCATTCACACAGACTCTCACTACTGGAGAAAGTGTTGAAGCAAAAAATATTTTTGGATCTTCTTCCTCTCCTTAGAAAGTGATTTCAGAGCCAAAATACAGCTAAAAGATCATTCAGTCCATTGACTTTCAAACTGGACTCAGCAACTCCCACCCTGGGGTCCACCTCAGGGCAAATAGAGGGGCAAAGGTCTGAGCAAACTATCAGGGTCCCGCTCTCTGTCAACCAAAGAAGCTGATTTTAGTTTCTTAACATACTGAAAGTGAAAGTTGCTCAGCTGTGCCCTACTCTTTGCGACCCCATAGACTATACAGTCCATGCAATTCTACAGGCCAGAATACTGGAGTGGGTAGCCTTTTTCTTCTCCAGGGGATCTTCCCAATCCAGGGATTGAACCCAGGTCTCCCACATTGCAGGCAGATTCTTTACCAGCTGAGCCACCAGGGAAGCCCAAGAACACTGGAGTGGGTAGCCTATCCCTTCTCCAGCGGATCTTCCAGACCCAGGAATCAAACCGGGGTCTCCTGCATTGCAGGACTCCTACAATGGTAGGAGTTGGTAAGACTCCTCTTTACCAACTGAGCTATCAGGGAAGGTCCTAACATATTGGGCTTCCCCCATATGACTGTAACGAGTTCTACCGCTTTTATTTAAAATAAAACTGCTTGTTTGGCCTAATCCTCTAATTTTAAAAATGAAAGAACTGAGACGAGATCTCCCCAGCAACTTAGCAAAATCAAGGACTTTAGTCTCCTGACTCTACCCAGGACTCTTCGCACTGGTTTAAATCACTTCCCAACAAATTCTTCAGCATTTTTACAAAGTGAGGAGTTCTGATTATATACAGACCAGTAACAGGTATAAAGGGAACAAATACAGGACAATCCCAAACTGAGCGCAACTATACAACAGACAATATATTAAGTAGTTACTATAGGGACAGGGGAGCCTGGTGGGCTGCTGTCTATGGGGTCGCACAGAGTCGGACACGACTGAAGCGACTTGGCAGCAGCAGCAGCAGCAGCATACAGGCTTTCTCTAGGAATCCCTAATCTATCTACTTGAATAAACTAGTTCTCTGATGTTTTTTCATTCATCCAAAGACAATATTGTAATCCCCTGTCATGGAACGCACTTAGCAGAATGCCTCCCACACAAATACAACAAATAGTTCAGTTCAGTTCAGTTCAGTTCAGTCGCTCAGTCGTGCCCGACTCTCCGCGACTCCATGAAACACAGCACGCCAGGCCTCCCTGTCCATCACCAACTCCCGGAGTACACTCAAACTCATGTCCACAGAGTCGGTGATGCCATCCAGCCATCTCATTCTCTGTCGTCCCCTTCTCCTCCCGCCCCCAACCTTTCCCAGCATCAGAGTCTTTTCCAGTGAGTCAGCTCGTCGCATGAGGTGGCCAAAGTATTGCAGTTTCAGCTTTAGCATCAGTCCCTCCAATGAACATCCAGGATTGATCTCCTTTAGAATGGACTGGTTGGATCTCCTTGCAGTATAAGGGACTCTCAAGAGTCTTATCCAACACCACAGTTCAAAAGCATCGATTCTTCGGCGATCAGCCTTCTTCACAGTCCAACTCTCACATCCATACATGACAAATAGTAGCTATTACTATTATTTGTGGCTCAGACAGTAAAGAATCTGCATGCAATGCTGGAGACCCTAGGTCAGTCCCTGGATCTGGAAGATACCCTGGAGAAGGGAATGGCAACCCACTCCAGTATTCTTGCCTGAAGAATACCATGGACAGAAGAGAGCCTGGCCCACTACAGTCTATGGGGCTGCAAAGAGTTGGACACAGTTGAGCAGCTAACACTAACTACTCAGCTTACACAATAACCTTTTGGAATAGGGACCCTCAAACTTGCCCAAGGTCACACAGCTAGTAAGCAGGACAGTTAGATGGTGAACCCAAGTTCCAAAGACCATATTCCTTTTAGAATGCTACCCTGTTTGGCTGACTCATTGATCTTCTCCATGCCTTATCAACCCTACCTACTTCACAGCAAAAGTTAAGGTCAGCAAAAGCTCTTTGAAAAGTCCTATGCATACCTAAGGTAAATTTCACTAGGCAGAATCCTCCTAAAAAGCGCAACTCACTAACATCAGCCCTCCACACTGGGAAAACAAGGAAATGCACTGAAAATGGGGTTACTGTCACTTACCTCTGACCTTTCGGCCCTACTTATAGCCAGAGAAGGAGATGCTTTGCTCTTCCAGGACCATCCACAAAGGGAAGAGACAGATGCCTTTCCTTCCAGTCCTACTGCATTCCCCATCAAATATGTGTCTCCAGTTAAAATTCATTTATTTTGGAGACATCTATGGAACATCCATGATGAACCCAGCATCCAGCCAAGTGCTAGAGAGAGATGGTTAAAACTCAACCCCTGCCTTTAAGGAATCAGAAAACTAGGCCTAACTACAAAACAAGAATAAAGAGGCCTCCCTGACCATCTCACAAAGCACAGCACTCCTCTGGCTCCTTGTTCTCTTTTCCTGTTTTTTTCACTTAATACATTTTACCACCTGATAAATGTGCTGGGAGCTTAGAAGAAGCAATAATTGTGCCCAGGGGTGTGGTCTGGAAAGGAAATTATGTGTATTAAGCCTCAGAAATCATGGGAAAGTGAGGAACAGGACAGGGAGACCATTCTTTCATGCCAACTTCCCCCTCCCCACTGGTGTCTCCCTCAGCTCCAACACATACTAGCAAGATGCCCCACCAACTGTCTCTCATGAGCCCCTTTCTGCCAAAGGTTTTGAACCTAGTTCCAAGTGGCCCTATCCAGCATTCTGGAGGCTGGCTCTTTTTCCTGTCCTGGTGGGCCAGGAAGCTCTGAAATAGTACATAGTCAAACTTGGCCTGCCCTTTCCCCCAGCAGAGCTGCCATGATTCACTTCCTGTTCCCAACAGTCATTTAAAGTAGAGGATCTGCAAATTTTTTCTTTCAAGTTTGACGGTATCCATATAAGTATATGACTTAGCTTGACAGCAAGTATTTTAGGCTTTGTAAGGCCTAAGGTCTCTGTCCAACTACCCAACTCTGCCATCACAGTGTGAAGCAGCCATACACAGTACATAAGCAAATGACGTGTCTGTGTTTCAACTAAATTTTATTTACAAAAACAGGCAGTGAGCCTGTGGACCAGTGTGCAAGTCCCTGATCTAAAGGCAAATGGGAGAACTATTTTAAAGCAGTTTCCCCCTGACAATTCCTAGTTACCTGTACTAAAACCTTCAGCTATCCACATCTCACCATCATTTCTTGAGTGTTTCTATTTAATTATTGAGCTTAAATGATTTTTCCCAGAATCATAAATTCATTTTAGATAGGCATTTTTGGATTTAATTTTAGATTTAGATATGCATATTTTAGATATGCAAACCTTGGGGTTGGGAACCCAACTAGCCTATAGAGATTCTCCGGGTTGGACAGGATTTAGAGATCATCTGATCCAACCTCCCACTCAATGAAGAAATTATCTAGTAAGTAAGTCATTCAGCTCCTATTCAAACAATTCTAATGACAGGAAGGATACTCATTTCCTCCCAAGGCAACTCATTTCATCTTCAGACAGCTCTAAGGCAAGATACTCTACTTGTTTCTTCTCAGTACATTTTACCACTTAATTAATTCTTTGTGTATTTGCTTACTGTCTCTTTACTAGATCGTATTATGGTCTACGAGATCAGAACATGGTTTTGGGGGATTTTTTTGGGGGGTGCCTCGTTTTTACTGCTGTCTTTCTAGCAGTTTGAACAGCAGTACAAAAATGGTATAAAGTAATCATTTACAGAGAGGGAGGAAGGGAGGGCAGGCAAGTAAAACAATGATGCATTTGGGGGTCTTTAAGTAACTCAGCAGTACTGACATGACAGGCACAAGGGAGCAGCAGGGCAGGTAAACTGGTATGGCTGGTGCAACATAGAAGCCCTTGAAATCTCACAGCAAGTGCAGAGGCTGAAGTGGTAATGTTTGAGGAGCACATTTAGAATTCTCCCCTTTCCCTTTGCCTCTTTCTTCCAAGCCTCCCCTGCCCCATTCTGATGGTTGATCATCTCTCACTGCAGTCTTCTTAAGTCTGTTCAAACAGCCCCTCCTCCAACAAAAGTGCACAGCCCTAAAACTAGGAGATACAAAATTCCCCTCTTATGCACAAGTGATATGTTTCAAGACCCCTGGTGGAGGCCTGAAGCCACACACAGTACCAAACCCTACATACCCTACATGTGCTATGTTTTTTCCTATACACTTGACCCTGGAACAACATGGGTTAGGGGCAACAACCTTCTAAGCACTCAAAAATCTGTGTATAACCTACAGTTGCCCTCCATATATTCAGTTCCACTGCATCCTGGGTTCTGTATCTATGGACTCAACCAACTGCAGACCATGCTATACTGTAGTATTTCCTATTGAAAAGCACCCACATAAAAATGGACCCACACAGTTCAAACCTGCACTGTTCAAGAGTCAACTGGATAAGGGTTGGGTCAAGAATTCATTCACATTACTCAGAACAGCAAGCAACTCAAAGTTATAAATTCTTTATTTCTGTGTATGTGTTCTTCAGTTCAGTTCAGTTCAGTCGCTCAGTCGTGTCCGACTCTCCACGACCCCATGAATCACAGCACGCCAGGCCTCCCTGTCCATCACCAACTCCCGGAGTTCACTCAAACTCATGTCCACAGAGTCGGTGATGCCATCCAGCCATCTGTCCAACTCTTTGTGACCCTTTGGACTATAGCCTGCCAGGCTTTCTGTCCATGGAATTTTTCAGGCAAGAATACTGGAATGGGTGCCATTATCTCCTTCAGAGGATCTTCCTGACCCAGGGATCAAACCTGCTTCTCTGGCGTCTCCTGCACTGCAGGCAGATTCTTTACCTGCTGAGCCATCAGGAAAGCCTCCGTTTATTTCTGGAGTTTTCCATTTAATATTCCTGGCTGACCTGATCCATCTTACAGTTACATTATTTACCTTTTTTTTCCTCATTTCAACCTGAAAGTTGGTTTCGATCAATAGTTTTAACTGTTTAAATCTTTTCTACACCTTCCAATTTATAAGCATTCACTGTTTGTTTATCTAACAAGTACGTCTTTTCTTTATCTTCATCCAAATTGATTTTCAAATTGTTAAATAAAATATAACCAAGAAAAGCCCTACAGAATGCCATTAAAAACAACCCCTCTAGATAAACACCAATCTATTAACCAGTACTTGCACATCACCTACATGTAAGCTGGCCCCAGATTCTGTCTTGGGATCACATGAGAATACGTAATTTTAGCACTTAAGACATATTACTTTTTTAGCATATTTCTGAACCCCCACTCCAGCCTAGGAGCCTTTTCAAAAAATGAACTGCCCAGATATACATCAAAGTGCTGGATATATGGTTAATTATCCCTGGATGGTGTGATTTTTCCCCAATACTTCAATAACAAACTTGTACTGATTTTACAATTTATACAAAATCATGGCAAAACCTAAAGAAAAAAAAAATATCAGTTTGTATGAGTTAGTGACTTGCAGGGTCATCTCTGTGTTCTTATCCTTTGCTTAATCTGTTTTAGAATTCTACCAGGGATCACTGTCAAGTTTCTAATGATACTCTCTACTCCTCTCCAGCATACCAGTGGCCCTGTTGATCCTGCGACAGCAACAGTCACGCTTGTGTTTCTGGGCTTCTACATCTGCTGTTCCCTCTGCATGGAATGCTCTTCTCCCAGGTAATTCCTTGGGTGTGTTTCTCACTTCTTTCAGATCTTGGCTGAAAGATCACCTCATCAGAGACCTTTCCAGATGACCTAACATAAAGTAATAATCTCTCAGCTCCTCATCAGTTCCAATTACCACCTTACTCTGCTTTTGTTCTTTTGCGCACCTATCACATACAGGTGTTACTTATTTACTATATCTAACTATTCACTTTTTTAATGTTTCGACCCATTAGAGTATAGTCCCTGAGAACAAGAATTTTTTTCTGTTTTGTTCAATCCCGAATACTTACCTCTAAGAACCATGCTAGGCATGTGGTAAGTGGTACCTCAGGACATAAGCACAGTATATGGCAAAATATGTATGAGAAGTATGTGTAATAAATTTTATTGATGAAAATGATTATTCCCCCCCCTCCCAAATTCACCAAGTATATTAAAAAAAAGGGGTGCTCCAATAAAGAGACTAAAACCCTCAGAAAGATCAATGAACAAATGAATACTGACTGCCACTCCACCCAACCAAAAATGAATTTCATTACCTACCCAGTTCCCTGAGGTAGGAAAAATGCTCCAGGGAAAGGAACAGAACAAGAATCCTGAACCAATTAACAGGTCAAGAATTTGTCTTGAAGTTCCCCACTCTCTCAAGAAGAGCCTGTCCTGTCCCTAACTGTGCCTGCTTCCAGGAGCTCCCGTGAGACTGAGAAGTCTCACTAAGATTCCTTTCCTATGTCCAGTCACTCCTATGCGTAGAACCCATTTCCCAGACTCACCCTCTGGTTGCCCCATTGCCACACCTTCTAGAGAACCCTACTCTAATGAGTCCACAGCTACCAACTAGGGACCAAGAACACGAGGTCCTCTGGCCACTCTGCTCAAGTGACTTGTTTCATTAGTACCCTCCACTTCCTTATTCAATACCACCAATAAAACACTGGCACACAGAATCCAGAAAGGGCCAAGAAAAGGAACCAGCTGTCAGTCACTCCCTCAACCAAAAAGTGACGTGCTCAAAAGAGAAACTTAGTGAAATGAAAATAACCAGGTTTAAAATCTAGTTCTGCCATCTGCTACTTGTATGAACTTCAGTTCAGTTCAGTCGCTCAGTCGTGTCCGACTCTTTGCGACCCCATGAGTCACAGCATATGAAAATGTATGAACTTAGAGAAGTCATTTAACCTCTCAAAGCTCATTTCTTTGTGATGAAAATAACAACACTTACCTCACAGGGTTGGTGTAAATATTAAGGGAGATAATGTCTGGCATACAGTAAGTGTTCAGTAAATGGTAGCTATTTCTGAAGACTGGATGGTAGACTGAATGAGAAAACATGAGGTACTTAGCACAGTATTTGGTTCAGAACAGATAATAAATACCTCCCTCTCTTACAAAGGTGGAAAAATTGTAGAGACTAGAGAAACCACTCCCTCGCCCCAGTGTGGCTGTGCACACTGTGTATCACACTTACCATTTAGGTAATTGAAGTTTCCTGTCGATGCTTCTGGCTGCTCCCCTGATGCTTGCTGTCGTGGAAATGGTCACTCACTATCTTGCAATGGCAGCTGCCTCTTGACCTGGAGAGAATATAAATAGAAGGGTAGAGATAGGTAAAATGTGAATCGCACAAGACTCAGCTGAGCCTATCTCCCTCCTCAGGGAAGAGGGGGCATCTGGCTCTAGAAACTTCCCCTTTCCTATCAGATGGCATGGTCCCAAGACTACACTGTCATTCCTGAAATTAACAGACCTATACATTCCCCAATGGTCTAAACATTCATATGACAGCTTACATCCAGAAGGGAATCTCAGAAATCTAGTTAAATGCCCTCATTTTAACGAAGGAAACTAAACTTGGAAAGGGTGAGTCACACAATTGCTTAGGGCTGAAGCTGGGATTCCACTAAAAATAAGATGTTCTGGAATATGGGCAAGGAAAAAAAATCCAAACATCTGTGGAGCATCCACCACACCCTAGACAGTATGTTTTATGTTTTACACCAGACAATACCACAATAATGTTACCCACTTATAGACAAAGAATCTAAATTTCAACAAGACAAGTGACTTGTCCAACGTCTTAGTTGTGAGTGACAGAGACTTTAAATCCAAGACTGTCCAATTGCAAAAGTCATGTCACCATGCTGACTCTCATTGGGGTGCCTTTTAGACTTAGTTCTCAAAACAGCCCTGAACCAGCCAATATCAATTAGAACAAAAACAGAGCCTCTTGAACTTTCCTGGTGGTCCAGGGGTTAAGAATCTGCCTGCCAATGCGGGAGACACGGGTTTGATCCCTGGTCTGGGAAGATCCCATATGCCTCGGGGCCAGTAAGCCCATACGCAGCAACTACTGAGCCTGCCCACTGAACTACAGAAGCCACTTCAATGAGAAGGCTGTGTACCACAACGAGAGAGCAGCCCCTACTCACAACTAGAGAAAGTCCGTGCAGCCAAGACCCAGAGCAGCCAAACAGAAAGTAAAGTAAAATTTTAAAAATAAAGCCTCTCTGTCAAAACTTTACCTCCGGTTTTGTAACAAACTTTCTACAAGACAGTTGAAAAGCCTCCTAACCCACTGAATCTTATCCCAACTCTGGAGAACAAAAAATGAAGATGGAAGATCTGGGTTAAACATCTGTCTATCCCAGTCTTAAGGAAGAATGGAAAGATGGCTTCTAAGCTAGTGGCAAGCTTAGAGGTTCCCGTACCTGGTCCTTCACCCATGGCACCCCCTTTCATCACAGCTGCCCATCTCTCCCTTGCATACTCCACAGACCACCCTGTGACCTCCCTGCAAGGTTGCTTGGTCCCCTTTAATCCAATTTCCACACCTCCACTACCAACCCCATAACACATTCACATATACAGAATCCGCCTGTACCTCCATCCTCCTGGGGAGAAAGGCTACAATAAAGATGGAGAAGTAATAAAATGATAGCTTCTCCCAAATGGCCTTTAAAAAGATGAGGGCTTGAAGCTTCAAGCCAATAAGACCTAAGAGAGAATTATTGATAAGCAATGAACACAGCTAGGAAAGAAGTAGAAACAGGACCTGTACTAAGGGCAGCACCTGAGGGATGGCTTGGGCAGGTGTGCTTCAAAAAAAGAATCAGTCTAAGCAGATTAAACAGGAGGACTGGACCACAGACCTTCTGTCCTGCCCCCTCCACCCCCTTTTACACACACACACAGATCCCTTCCTTTGCATAGCCTAGAACCTTTCCTACATAAAAATTCTAAACTCCAAGAAATGGCCACATAAATCTGGTCTATCACCACCAAGGTCTCTGCAGCCCTAACAGTGACAGCAGCGCCTCTGCTGAAAGCTGCTGCCCCCACCTCCAGCCAAACCTGCTGGCGTATTAATAAAGCCCAGGAGCCTGTCTCTCCAAAACAGGATAGAACACCCTGCCAAAAATCAAACAAACAGGAACTCCAGATGATCCTCATTTGTTTTCCACTGACACAGAGTCTCTCCTTATTTCTAAGGGCAGATGATTTCTTTCCTTTGCTCCTGAATGTCACTTACTTCTTGCACCCTTGGTGTACCGGTCCTCTGTCCCCAGAAACAAAGGATAACTGTAAACATCCTCAAACTCTTCATCGCTGCCTCTTCAGAGCCTTTCCACCCTGACAGATCTCACCACGTCACTTCCCTGAGGCATTTCTTCTGGTGCTGTTGGTGGTAATGGTGGTGGTTCTGCATGTATGTGCTATCTGTCTAGGAAAAGAAATAAAAGGACTCTTACAGATCACGGGGAGTCCAACTGCCTCATCTTCCAGAGAAGAAAAGGAGTCCCAGCAAAGGAGAAGAAACTGGCCCAAGGTAGCAAAGCTGGCTGAAGTGAACACATTGAGTCCACCTGAGATAATTAACAAGCCACAGAAAGGAAATGCATCAGTCCATCCTCATTTGATTGCTGAATGTAAACGTTCTCTTACTCTTTGGGCTCAGACCTAGGTTGCAGTGACATGACTAAAGCCACCAAGGTCAGGATCGTGGGTAAACACAGGACCCATTATAGTATTAATAACTCCGTCAGGAAAACGGTGACGTTCAAATCAGCCAGCACACCAAGTACACTTGCTCCTTCTGTGGCAAAACCAAGATGAAGAGACTGCCTGTGGACAACTCACACTATGCTTTCTGCATGAAAATGTAGCTGGGAGCTGTGGTGTTTGGACCTACAACACTATTTCTGCTGTCACAGTAAAGTCAGTCTTCAGTCAGAAGATTGAAGGGACTGAAGGACCAGTAGAAGCACCACCATTTGAAATGTTGCTAACCTATAATACATGAGTTAATTCATGTAACAACAAAACTCTCTTAAAGGTGTATCACCTTTGTTCCCAAAACACTTTGATAATGGATAAAAATGCTAGTGGGGAGTTCTGTACACTCCTGTCATAGACAACCAAATGCTGTGAACAAAATATAAAAAGAAATGACTATCTGAAGTGCATACTGGCTAGCAGCAGAATTTAGAGAGTTGAAAACTGGTAGAAAGGACTGGCAGGGCATGAATTCCCCATTTCTGGAACTTTGACTTGAGGGTTGTCCAGCTGAAGTTCCAATTAAAAATCAAATCCAAGGCTTTCTGTTCATTGGAACTGGAGGACAGGGAGACAAGGGCAGTCACAGACAATGAGAAGAAGACAGCCGGAGATGGAGACGCAGGTTCTGCTTGATGCTCTGCTCAGTCTCCAGCTAACCCATGAACCACAACTTCACAGGGCAGCATCCAAGGACCTCTGCTAAGGACAAAAAGACTGGACTGAGATGTGAACTGCCATCCACCACACGTGAGACAGAATGTGCAATGTAAGTCTGACCAAGTTACCTGCCTGTTAAAATAAACACATCAACAGAAACGAGTCTCTATAACATAGCACTCACATGCATCCATGTCAGGACACAATCCCAAATTACATGAAGAACTAAAGGAAGTAAACCCATTTGCAAGAGAAAACAACAACAAATCAATAGAGGGCAACACAAGATGACCCAGATGTTGGGATTATCAGACAAGGATATTAAAGCAGCTATTGTAACAGCTATTAAAAGCAGAGAAATTGGCAGTGGCAGGGGAGGGGGGACGGGGGGGTTGGAAATTTTAGAACAGAAATGCAGGATCTGAAATTTTAAAGTTCTCTGAATGAGTGGGCTTAAGAAGAGAATGGAGATTACACAGAAAAGACTCAATGAAACTTGTATAACAACAGAAATTATTCAAACTGAAATAACTGGGTCATCCACAGTCTCTAGAAAATTCACCCTCAGGCCTTTCACCTAAGTATATGTGGTGATTACTTTCTGTTATCAGAAAAGTAGGTATCAGAGAGAACCAGACTGACTAAGGATCACAGAGAAACCATTACCTGCAATTTTTTTGGACCGGGTTACCCCCATCTACTAATTAATCTCTTGTGGCCTTTCAAACATAAGCAAACAAAAACGTATAAAGGTGGAAAATGAGAAGGCAGGGAAAAAAGTGTAAACCTGAGACAACCATATTATTCAAAGTCCTAAGAATCAAATCTAATGCTCCACTGTCTGTACTGAGAAGCGAGGAGATAGTCATGTTTTTCCCTATAACTGCTGAGGCGGCATTCTCAGGATTATTAGTGAAAAAAGTCAGAAGGGATTTTAACCTTTCTCTAGCCTGTGTGGTCTCTTCAACAAAAATCCAACCTAGGAAACAGGCTACCAGCAGGATCGGGGGGGACCAACCAAATGGTGGTCTGAAGCTGAAGACAGCAACTTGGTGACAGCCAACCTCTTGCCACCAGTGGCCAGCATCCCACGCTTAGGTCATTGTGTCGGAGTTCAGCTGCAAGACTTGTCAATTTCCGTAAGCCCTGCCTTTCTAATGCCTCTCCTCTCCACCTAGGCCACCTGCCCGCAGGGAAGAGAATCCAGTGCAAGTGTTCTATTCTCAAGTGCTGTGATTAATTCTTAAATTGTGTTAATAACAGAGATTTCAACACTTATCTCTGATGGAGGATAATGTCAGCCCGAATTATCTCTGCTCGAATAATGTCTTTCCTTTTCTGCTTCTCCCAGGATAACTTATTACTCCTGAAACTCTTAAGATGAGAAGAAGATATTCTCTTATCCTCCATATGACAGATGAGCAAACAGACTGAGAGCCGTGTGACCCTTTTAGGAAACCGAATCAGGACTGGTATCTAGTAATCCCACCTCTGAGCTACAGGGTTTTTCTTCACTTCACTAAAGAAGGCTTGCCCAACAAAGGGTCAAAAATACAGACTGGAATTGAAAAGAAAGGGCTGAGGCTCTTAAGAACTTATTACTAACAAACAACTGGTAAGACTAGCTTGCGATTAGCATTTCTACTTAAATGCAGGCCCTCAAGGATGCCACCTGGCTCTTCTGCTTCCTTTCCTAACTAGTAGGTTATAATTGAGACTAGGCCTCCTTGCAATTAGCCCATGTTTGTGGGGTTTAGTAACCGAACCACATGCCTGAAATTGTTGGTTAGTCACCTGCTTTAACAAAGTTGGCTACTTCAGAAGAACATGCTGGCTGCCTTTAACCTTGAGAAGTCTATCATTAGGGTATCAAGGAGCCATAAGGATTGTATCAAGTAATGGCAAATGGGCTTCCTTGGTGGCTCAGTGGTAAAGAACCTGCCTGCCAATGCAGGAGATGCAGGTTTGATCCCTGGGTCAGGAAAATCCCCTGGAGAAGGAAATGGCAACCCACACCAGTATTTTTGCCTGAGAAACCCCATGGACTGAAGGAGCCTGATGGACTACAGTCCATGGGGTCACAAAGAGTTGGACGTAACTGAGCAACTAAACAACAATAATGGTGAATGTAGTTAAACAGCAAGTCACAGAAATTACCCTAAGAAGAAAGGAACCGAAGTGCTTTTGTAACCTAATTTAATCTTCACAGTAACTGTATCAGGAAAATACCATCATACTTATTTTATAAATGAGAGGAAATTAAAGGTTCAAAGTCATGGAGCTAATAAGTGGTAACTGATAAGTGGAGTCTCACCTAGCTATTTCTGTCCCCAGATTTGCTTTCTCCTCTCCATTATAACTCTCTAAGCAATCAGCTCTCAGATCTCACCCAAAGTCAGTTCTGATCCACAGTCCAAATGTCACAAACCTTCATGAGGTTGATGGGTAGTTTGTTCATTCATTCATTCAAATATTGACTGACAATGCATTAGGCTCTGGGGCAAGCACTGGGAATAAAATAGTGAGTAGAAACAGATTGTCTTCAAGGCATTTACTGTTTAATACGATACTTTTCTAAGTACTGACTGCTCTTTGCAACCCCATGGACTGTAGCTCGCCAGGCTCCTCTGTCCATGGGATTCTTCAGACAAGAACACTGGAATGGGTTTCCATGCCCTCCTCCAGAAGATCTTCCCAACCCAGGAATCAAACTCACTTCTCTTATGACTCCTGCCATGACAGGCAGATTCTTTACCACTAGCGCCACCTGGGAAGCCCAGAAAGTTCTTCCTTTCCACACTGGGAGTCAAACCCGGGCCACCTGGGTGAAAACCAGGGATCCGAACTGCTAGACCATGTGGGAGAGGACTAAAGAATCATATAAAATACAAAATACATGAAATACCATTAATGGAAAGTGACCCGCTGGCATAGGTCTACTAAAGCTCCAAACAGGGTAAGAACGTTCCAGGTAGAAGAGGGAGCACAGTGAGCTAGTGGAACTAAAGTGAATCTGTGTAACCAAAGAAGGGAGAAACATTAAATACAAGAGATGCGAGGAGGCAGGAGACATTTGGAGAGAGTCACACCACATAGGCCCTTGGAGCCCAAGTTATGGATTTGTGTCTTTATCCAAATAGTTTAAGTCATCTAAGTGTTAAAAAGAGATAACTTTTGAAATGTGTACACATTTCAAGAAGATCACTTTGACTTCAGTATGAACAACAGATGGAAGGAGGTGAAGATGGTGCCAAGGCTGGTCCTGTGGTCCAGAACAGTAACAGGGCACATCACGTGATGTACCAGCACACATGCGATGTACCAGGCCCTGTTCGGGGCCATTTATACCAACTAACTTAATCCTCACAACAACTCTGTGAAACAGAACTATTATCAGTACTAAACAGATACGACTTGATACAAGGTTAAGTAACTTTACGGAATTACATCCCTCCCCGTTGCGTCCTCACTTCCCTCAGTTAGTCCTGTGCATTCCCTTCTTCATATTCAACTAGTAAAACTTCAGCCCTTGTTAAAAAAAACTAACAACCTCTCCAGGCCAACACCAAAGCATCTAAATTATAAACTAACTTGTATCTCTAGAGAAAATATAACCAATATTGACTGATAAGATTTTAAATTGATCACCACAAATTTCCAACAATTTTCTCTCAATGCTGCCAGCAATCCTGCTACATTTCCCTTAGAAGGTTCACTTTTCTACTCCCCAAAATGATTCACATCTTTTTTCCCTCCCAGTAAACCTCCAGCCCCCATCAGCTAATAACCCTGCCACAAGAGGCAACATTCAGTAGTATCCAGTTCACTATGTTTGTTATCTGATATGCATGTATTGTTGCTGAAATGGAACTTTTGTTAAATACAAGTTCACATCAAGGTGGCTGCCCAGTCAAATCTGAAACAGTATCAAAACCAAGAAGCAACAGTCAGACCATCATTTTCCTAACTTCAAATCTAACCACACACCAGCATTCTGCTTCCCCTACTGTGATAATGAAGAGTCTCCACCAGTATATAAAGGACAACCTTTCGTACCTACTATGGCTCTAGTTTCCTCTTAGCTTCATATACAGTTATCCCCACTCCCTCTTACATCATTGTTTTCTCTCTCTAAAGATTCACGTCCACCAGCATACAAACATGCTCAAGAAATTAGCTACTTGAAGTCTGATCCACAAACTTGGCACTGGCTCACAAACTGTTACCAGTATCATGTTATTGTTCAGTTGTTCAGTCACATCCAACTCTTTGCAACCCCATGGGCTGCAGCAGACCAAGCATCACCATCTCCCAGAACTTGCTCAAACATATGTCCACTGAGTCGATGATGCCATCCAACCATCTCATCCTCTGTCGTCCCCTTCCCGTCCTGCCTTCAATCTTTCCCAGCATCAGGGTCTTTTCCAATGAGTCGGCTCTTTGCATCAGGTGGCCAAAGTATTGGAGTTTCAGCTTCAACATCAGTCCCTCTAATAAATATTCAGGATTGATTTCCTCTAGGATTGACAACTTTGATCTCCTTGCAGTCCAAGGGACTCTCAAGAATTTTCTCTAACAACACAGTTGAAAAGCATTGATTCTTTGGTGCTCAGCCTTCTTTATGGTCCAACTCTCACATCCATACATGACCACTGGAATAACCATAGCTTTGAATATTTCTGTACCACTAAACGTACAGCAATTGAAAGGAAGTATGTAGACATTTGTACACTGCTGTGACATCCAAGCACATGATCAGTGGACTTCTCAAATGGATGACCAGTAAGGGTATTGGTGAACTCAAATAGTGAGTCATGTGTGAAGTGAGCTATGAACATACTCACAGTATGTTCATACACAGTACTACCATATATGGGTTTCCCTGGAGGCTCAGATGGTGGAGTCTGCCTGCAATGCAGGAGACCTGGGTTTCATCCCTGGGTTGGGAAGATCCCCTGAAGAAGGAAACAGAAACCCACTCCCAGTATTCTTGCTGGAGAATCCCAAGGACAGAGGAGCCTGGCAGGCTACAGTCCATGGGCTCACAGAGTCGGACACAGCTAAGCGACTAACACTTTTACTTTCACATTTTCACCAACGTAGGTCCTGGACAGATTAAATCTGAGGTCACATTTGAGAAGCAAGATTCTAGAATTTCTCATCTTAAAAAACAAGACCAAAAAAAAAAAAAAAAGAATAAACTCTCTCTCGAGCTCACTTCCTCCGCCACTCCAGCTCCAATGTCTCTTCTCTTGAAAGGCTGTCTACACTCTCCATTTCCTCCTCTCTCCTCCTCTCAGTTCACTCCAACCAGTCTTCTATCCTCAGCACACCAGAACTGTTCATAAGGGTCAAAGGCCTCAATGTTGCCAAATTCCAGACCATCTCTTTGACCTCTAAATAGCATTAACACAAATAACCACTCAAAACACTTTCTTCCTTAATTCCAGGATATCATACTTTCCTGAGTTTCTTCCTACTCCACTCGCTCACTGTTATTCATTTTTGTTGGCTCCTCTACTCAACAAGGGTCAGTCCTGGGCCTCTTTATCTATAACCTCATTTCTTTGGGTAATCTCATCCAGTCCCAGCACTTCTGAAGCACAATGGCTGCAAAAGCTTACCTCAGCAGTGACCCCCTCAAACTCCAGCAGCATATCAGACAAGTCACCTGACATCTCTACCCAAACATCTAATCAACATCAAATCCACGTAGTCTCATATATTTTCTAAATTTACTGAAAACTTTTATATTTGGAATTAGCCAGCTGAACTCAGTTTAGATGATCCCAATTTTGTTGGCAACAGCCAAAGCATCATAGTCAGAAGCCAATCAAACAAATGCCTTCTCTCCATCAGGCCTGATCAGGGTGTTGACCTTCGTCACATCAGTGTCCGAGAGCTTCTTCACAGCTTGTTTAGTTTGGTGCCTGTTGGTCCCAACATCCACAGTGAACACCAGTGTGTCGCTGTCTTCTATTTTCTTCCTGGCTGATTTGGTGGCAGGGGTGAGGGGGTGGAATTTGATGATGGTACAGTGGTCAAGTTTGTTTCTCCAGGGGGCGGCTCGTCCAAGGATATTTGGGCTGCCTCCTTAGCTACAGTGTTTTGGGCCACCAGAAAGTGGGCGACGTCTGGATCTTCTATTTTTTGTGGTTGTAGATGACTTTCAACACTGCTTTCTTGGCCTTAAAAGCCTTTACTTTGGCTTTGGCAGGGGCAGGGGCTTCCTTCTTCACCTTCGGTGCCATTTTTGTGAAAAAGCTTCTTATATTCTTGTTGGTCTTCACTGTCTACCTTTCTCTCCCCAATGCCATTCCTCTTTCCCCATCTCAGTTCACAGCCACACCATCCACCCAACTGTCCAGGCCGAACACCTGGTATCATCCTGGATTCTTCTTTCCCTCCCATTCCACATGCAAATCCACCAGCAAGTCCCATCAACTCTGCTTTCAGATTTTCTGGACTCGGTCCCTCTGCCCCTACACTCCTAACAAGCTCTCTGGTCGAAACACCTAGACTCTCACCCGACCAACCTTTCCTTAAGTCTCGCTGCTACCGGCTGTCCCCATTCACCAAATAATGGTGAATTAAATTTCTAAAAATTTAATCAGGTCAAGACTCTAATCTCTAATGGCTTTCCCTTTCAGTTATATAATCCAAAGTCCTCATCACGGCCTACAAGACCCCTACCTCTCTGACCTCATCTCCCAGTGAGGTTCCCTCCTCACTTCCTGTTCCTTGCGCACACAGTTCATTCTCGTCTTAGGGCCTCTGCCCTCTTCCCTTTTCCCTTTGTACAGCTGGCTCCTTTTGGTCACTAAAGAGTCAGCTTAAATTTTACCACCTCTGTGAAGACGTGACCAGTCAATTTAAAGTAGCTCTCACCCTCTAACCTATCACCCTAGTTTATGCTCACCTTAACACTCAACCCTATCTGACACTTTATCTATTTGTTTATTGCTTGTCTCTTCCTCCCCACCCCTACCATCACCTTCTGTTAGCCCTTCACAGTATCCCCAAGGTCTAGAACAGAGACTGACAATAAATAGATGAATCTTCAACACAGGGAAGTGATCTAGGCTGGAGACATGCATTTATGAGTCATGTGTAAGAGGTGTGGCTACTAAAGTCAGTGGGGCAGATGTTATCACCCAGGGAGAGTGTCCACTAAAAGGAGAGAGGAGGGCCTGGGAAAGTAGAGCATTTAATAGCTGAAGAATGGAGGATGCGCTGCACAAACAACAGAGAAGTGCGAGGAAGAATAGGATGACAGTGCATCACTGGAGCCAAGAGAAGAGGGTTTGTTTCTGGAAAAACTGGGTGGTCAACAGCGTCATCTTCACTGAGAAAATTAAAGACGGAAAGTATCTGTTGAATTCAGCTTCATGGGGAACATCAGTGACCTTAGTAAGAGGTGCTGTGCTGAGAAGATAAGAGCAGAAGCTAGAATGGAGCAGGCTGAGCGAGTAGAGTGAGGCAGTGAGTATAGACAACTTTTTTGGGAAAGTGCGGCTATTTGAAAGCAAAGGTGATGGATTAAAGAGAATGTGGGGGTGAGGAGGAAGAGCTGCTCTGTTTCTGTTTAAAGAGTTGCTTTGTTTCTTGGGTCACTCATCCAAGCAGCACTGCTGCATTCACATGCTGCAAGTCACCCAAAAGTTTCACGCCCTCACACCCAGCTTAGAACACCGCCCGCTTTGGACTGGTTCCTAAATGCCCAGAGTCTCCAGAAGTTTTTGTTTACATGTACATCTCATCTCCCTCACTACAGTGGAAGATAAAAACGCCCTTCTATATTCTTTCACTAAGTGCTGTCAGGAACAGAATACTGGGCTTTCTTACTAAAAGGCCTGCATTTAAAAGGTTTTCTGCTGACATTTTAACTTCAAGGCACAATTGGGGGTCATTATTTCTACCCCAACAAGAAGTCCGTTTCCATTTTATAGCCCCGAGAGCATGCCCCTTTGTCTGTCTTCCACACTCCCTCTCCACCCTGCCTGCTCCCCAGGCAACACTCTATACTGGAAAGAGCACACACAGTCTCAGGAGCTGGGAACCTGGGCTCCCACTATAATTACTATAATTCAGTCTCCTATCAGGTCAAGGGACTAAATCTCACGATCTCAGTTGTTTTCAAGTGGATACAGAAATGATAATATCCAAACTTCACGTGTTTGTTGTAAGGGTTATATACGTGCCTAAGCACATAGCAGCAAATACATGCTACAAATGTTAATTTAATTTTCTTCTCATTACCATTCTGATTAAACCTTACATCCCCTGCCCAAGTGCATTTAGTTTCTCTTTTCCTCTGTCTATGCGCACCAGGAAAAGGAGAAGCAGCTTGAGAAATTTACTTGCCCAGTTCCAACCTAAAGAGTTTTAAAGTAGTACTAAAGAAGGTGGATGGGTGGGGCCAGAGGTATAAACAAGCAACATCTAAAAGGGCAGGGAGGATTCCTGAGTGAGGAGAAACAGGTCAGGCTCCCTGCCAGGGTCTCCAGTGAGCCCCTCCAAGCTCCTTTTTGCAGTTGAGGCTGTGTCTCTGTATCATGCTCTTTTAGTAAGTCATGCCTGCCAACAAGTCTCAAGCCAACGTCTTCAGTATTAAAAACAAACAAAACACTCATACACACACACTGGGATGGGCAGAGGGTAACGGGATCCTAGGTCCTAGTCTTTCTCCAATTTATGAGTTCTGGACCCTTATTATTCTAATTCTCTTACTCAGAAAAACTTTACTCAAAGTTTTCTCATTTGTTAAGACAGAAATAACAGTCTGCCAAGACTACAAGAGTGACAGTATCAAATGAAATAATGTATGTGAAAGTACTTTGCACACTATAATGTGTGGTTATTGTTATATGACAGGTCCACAAAGCAGTTACAGGGTTTACTTTTGGCCACTTTAGGTGTAAATTTGACTGAAAACATCCCCAGTTCTGGTGTACTCTGTTCTATGACCCAAGGCTACCTATCTCCAACCCAAGTTCCTCTGTCCCTGGCACCTGAAAAATCTATATTCTTTCTAATTCCACACGATTCCCTTATCTTAACAAGGTTTCTTGATCTTCTCTGACTAAACTGCTCCATGCCCCCAAAAAGGTAAAGACATTAGACTTGATCTCAAAGGGCCCTTTGGGCTTGGATATTCTAAGTCTCTCCATCCTATCTTTCAAAGCACTTCATCTCTCTACTTGAGCAATTTCTAGTCTACTTTGCATTATAGCTTTATCTTATATCATCTCCTAAGGAGAGAGCAGAAGGTTGTCTTACTGAGTTTAATATTCCCCATAGCACTTAACATAGAGCTTTGTACACAGAAAGCACTCAAAAAGTACTGGCTGAGTTGACTCAATGCTGATTTCTCATTTTTTGCACCTATTATCCAATCCACACAATAAGTATGTACTATCTTATCCTTTTTCATATTCCTTTTGTAGCTCCCTAAGTCTGGTACAATGTGAAACACAGTCAGTATTTTATTAAGAATTGGTGACTAGTTCATTTCTTAAGATTTTTTACCTTGATCAACCTCTGAGCCAATCACTATCCTACTTGTGATTTTTAACAACTGCCGATGGTCACTGACATAAACATGACATTCATCAGACTATCACAGAAGGAAATTATATAACAGAATTATTACATGGATAGAAGCAAGTGGAATGCAGGGGTTAGAGGCACTTTTTCTCCCCAGTGGCATCAATAACATGGTCAAAAGGCAAAGTCAGCAGACCTGGACTCTAAGTTCATCTCCAGAAGGGAGTGATCTTCCAAATTGGCTCCCAGTGATCTCCACCTCCCAGGATCCATGTTCTGTGGGGGCTCCTCCCCTTGAGTGTGGGCTGGACCTAATGACTTGCTTCTAATAAACAGAATAAGGCAAGAGTTATGAGGCGTCATTTCTGAGATTAGGTACAAAGGACTGAATTTCTTCTTGCTGCCTGTCTCTCTCTCCTTCTCGCTCTTCGCTCACTCTCTCGCCACCTCTTGTCCGATGAAGCTAGTTGCTACCCTGGAGAGGGCCCATGTGGAAAGGAATTGAATGTCTGCCTACAATGTAAGAGACCCAGGTTTTTCTTGGGTCAGGAAGATCACCTGGAGAAGGAAATGGCAACCCATTCCAGTATTCTTGCTTGAAGAATCCCTTGGACAGAGGAGCCTGGAGGGCTACAGTTCATAGGCTCACAAAGAGGCAGACACAACTGAAGCGACTCAGAATGCTCACAACCACCCACCAACCAACAAGGAACTGAGGTCTTCAGTCCCACACCCCAAATGAATTGAATCCTGCCAATGACCACTGAGAGAAGTTTGAAGCTGGCCTTTCCAGGCACATGATGAAGTGACTGCAGCCCTGGAGGACACCCTGACTGCAGGCCTATATGAGATCCTGAAGCAGGGGACCCAGCTAAGCCCTGCCCAGGCTCCTAACCCACACAAGTTGTGATATAAGAAATGTATATTGTTTTATGCTGTTAAATTGTGTTATGTGGCAACATATAACAAAGACACTCTGGTATTAAAACAAAAACAGGGTGGGTGGATGGAGAGAAACTATGGATTAAAAGATTCTTAAATGGCATATCAATCACAAAGTATGGACCAGATTAAAACTATAAAAAAACAAAACAGAATCATTACATTGATGAAATAATTAGAAGTTGAATGACTAGATATCTGATGATATTAAAGAATTCTTATTAACTTTTTTATATGAAATTAAAACTGTGGGTTTGGTTGGTTTTTTTGTTTGTTTTTTTGATTGCACCATGCAGTTTGAGGGGGCAGAGGAGGGTGTCTCAGTTCCCAGACCAGGGACTGAAACCAGGCCCTTGTCAAGGAGAGTATGGAGTTCTAAACTTTGGACCGCCAGGGAATTCCCAGGTTACTTTTTTTTTTTAAAGTTAACTTTTATTTAAAGATACACACTGAGATGCTTACAGATGAAATGATATGATGTCTGGAATTTGCTTCAAAATAATACAGGATGGGGTTTCAAAATAATACAGGATGGGGTCAGGTGGATGAAGGTATAAATTATGAAAATGAGACAAGACGTCCATAAGTTTATAACTCTTGCAGCTGTGTGGGTACATGGGAGTTTTTTATGAAGTTTCCTTTTGTTTAAGTTTGAAACTCTCTGTAACAAAAAGCCTAAGAAAGAGGGAGGGATGGGTAAAATCCAAGACCCCAGGGTCCTCCTAGTTCCAATAATCCGAGCCCCCAGCACCTCAGACCCTATGCTCTAACCTTCCCCGGGTTTCCTGATTTCACACCTCAGTCTGTGCCAGTGGCCTACATTATCACCTTCCCAGGAAAACCCTCCTGAGCACCTACAGCTGATGAGCTCGTCAGAACGATGATTTAAACAACTCTGCCCTGGAGGGTGGAGCCAGACGATGGCTAACTGCTAGGAGGTCTTTGAGACAACTGTTCCAACTGTGGTGCTGGAGAAGCCTCCTGGTTGGACTGCAAGGAGATCAAACCAGTCAATCCTAAAGGAAATCAACCCTGAATATTCCCTAGAAGGACTGACGCTGGAGCTGAAGCTCCAATAATTTGGCCACCTGATAGAAAGACCTGACTCACCAGAAAAGACCCTGATGCTCTGAAAGACCGAGGGCTGGAGGAGAAGGGAGCAACAGAGGATGAGACGGTTGGATGGCATCACTGACTCAATGGACATGAGTTTGAGCAAACGCCAGGAGATAGGGACGGACAGGGAAGCCTGGTGCTGCAAGTCCATGGGGTCACAGAGAGTCAGACACAACTTAGCGACTGTACCACCTGGCAAAAACTAGGAGGAACCACCCTAGGGCTTCCTCATGTAGGAAACCATTTACCTGCTGTACTTCATTTTGGCCACCCTTAGGGCACACCAGTCCCTGGCCAATATAAGTATTTTAACATTTGCTCCCTATGCTGTGTGCAAATTTAATTTTTTAATCCCTTACATCATTATGCATCAAGTATCTCAACTGGTATGACCTATTTTCTAATCTTCAATTTTGTTCAGCTAATTAAAAAAGAAAATCTTAGGTCTACAGTTCCCCATGAAAAAAACTTCAACAAGGAAGAAATCATATCTGCTTTTTCTTGTCAGAGTCTATGATTCTTAGGTTGGAGAATCAATCTCTGAAGTTCATACTGATGCTAGTAAAGTAATGCTCAAAATTCTCCAAGCCAGGCTTCAGCAATATGTAAACCATGAATATCCAGATGTTCAAGCTGATTTTAGAAAAGGCAGAGGAACCAGAGATCAAATTGCCAACATCCACTGAATCACTGAAAAAGCAAGAGAGTTCCAGAAAAACATCTATTTCTGCTTTATTGACTATACCAAAGCCTTTGACTGTGTGGATCACAGTAAACTGTGGAAAATTCTGAAGGAGATGGGAATACCAGACCACCTGACCTGCCTCTTGAGAAACCTGTATGCAGGTCAGGAAGCAACAGGTAGAACTGGACATGAAACAACAGACTGGTTCCAAATAGGAAAAGGAGTACGTCAAGGTTGTATTTTGTCACCCTGCTTATTTAACTTACATGCAGAGTTAAATAAGTTAAATAAATACATGCTTATTTAACTTACAACACAGGGCTGGAGGAAGCACAAGCTGGAATCAAGATTGCTGGGAGAAATATCAATAACCTCAGATATGCAGATAATAGCACCCTTATGGCAGAAAGTGAAGACGAACTAAAGAGACTCTTGATGAAAGTGAAAGAGGAGAATGAAAATGTTGACTTAAAGCTCAACATTCAGAAAACTAAGATCATGGCATCTGGTCCTATCACTTCAGGGCAAATAGATGGGGCAACAATGGAAACAGTGTCAGACTTTATTTCTTTGGGCTCCAAAATCACTGCAGATGGTGACTGCAGCCATGAAATTAAAAGACGATTACTCCTTGGAAGGGAAGTTATGACCAACCTAGACAGCATATTGAAAAGCAGAGACATAACTTTGTCAACAAAGGTCCGTCTAGCTAAGGCTATGGTTTTTCCAGTGGTCATGTATGAATGTGAGAGTTGGACTGTGAAGAAAGCTGATCACCGAAGAATTGATGCTTTTGAACTGTGGTGCTGGAGAAGACTCTTGAGAGTCCCTTGGACTGCAAGGAGATCCAACCAGTCCATCCTAAAGGAAATCAGTCCCGAATATTCATTGGAAGGACGGATGCTGAAGCTTGAAACTCCAATATTTTTGGCCACCTGATGCGAAGAGTTGACTCATTTGAAAAGACCCTGATGCTGGGAAAGATTGAGGGCAGGAGGAGAAGGGGATGACAGAGGATGAGATGGTTGGATGGCATCACGACTCAATGGACATGGGTTTGGGTGGACTCCGGGAGTTAGTGATGGGCAGGGAGGCCTGGCGTGCTGCGGTTCATGGGGTCGCAAAGAATCAATGATGACAGTAGTCAGAATATGTGATTACTTGACAGTGTGTTAGTCGCTAAGTCATGTCCGACGTTTTGCGACCCCATGGACTGTAGCCCACCAAGCTTCTCTGTCCATGGCATTCTCCAGGCAAGAATACTGGGGTGAGTAGCCATTTCCTTCTCAAGGAAATCTTCCTGACCCAGGGATCGAACCCAGGTCTCCTGCATTGCAGGCAGATCTGAGCCTGCAATCAGATCTTTACCATCTGAGCCACCAGGGAAGTCCAAGTGATTACTTAGGCAGCCAGTAATTGATAAAGAAGAAGCATGAGGGAGCCTTCTGGAGTTTTGAAAATGTTGTGTATTTTGATCCAGTGAATATCTTGATGTGAACAGTCCTTACATGACTGCTTACACATACAAAAATCATTGAGTATTTTTGTGTACTTCAGCGTAGTATATATTCAATAACAAATACTGTAGTAAAAATCAGAATCTTAGGTATCACATTTTATAAAAGCTCTAGAAGCAATCCTAATGTGCAACCAATGCTAAGAAACATTCTTCTACCTCAACAGTTCAGTTCAGTCACTCAGTCGTATCCAACTCTGCAATCCGATGGACTGCAGCACACCAGGCCTCCCTGTCAATCACCAACTATGTCATCTACCTCAACAAGCTCAAACTTAAGACTCCCAGGTCTTCCTAATTCTACTTCAATAGTAACTGTTAGACAAGGTAATTAAAAAAACCCAAAAAACTGAAGCCTGGAAAGATGGTGGTACAGGGAGTGGGCGAGGGGTACTTTTTGAAATTTAAAAGTAAGAATTCAGAACAAGGGAGGAAAAATCGAAGTCAGTGCTGACACAGCTAAAAAAAAGAATACAGCTGAAAGAGACAGTGAGCATGACAACTCAGATTCTAGTTCCAGCTTCATTTCTGACTAGCTATGGCCATGGCCTTCCACAAACTGCTTCCTTTCTCTAAGCCCCGCTAAGATCTCTTAAATTTTTAAACAGTTTGGAGAGGAAGGTGAGAGGGGGATCAAGTAAGAACAAGCCTTTCTGAAGGACCCTAGGTTTATCTCTAACATAGCACTTATCATTCTGTACTATAATTACCTACTGGTGGGTTTATCTCCTCCCACCAAACCTAGAGCTCTTGAAAGGCCAGGATTATAGATTTTGTTTCTGAATCGAAGCATATGCATAGAATCTGGCACACAATAATAATTCATTAAATGTTCAATAGTTAAATAGCTGCAATTATAAGTGCCTATACTTTTGTTCTTGTAAGTATAGATGTACTTATATAGCTCAGAATCTCAGTCATGTCTGACTCTTTGCAACCCCATGGACTGTAGCCTGCCAGACTCTTCTGTCCATGGGATTCTCTGATCAAGAATAATGGAGTGGGTTGCCATTTCCTCCTCCAGAGAATCTTCCCAAGTCAGGGATCAAACCCACGTCTCTTATGTCTCCTGCATTAGCACACACATTCTTTACCAATAGCTGGCACCTGGCAAGTCCCAAAAGTTCTTCCTTCCCACACCGGGAGTCAAACCTGGGACACCTGGATGAAAACCAGGAATCGTAACCGCTAGACTTATAAGACTGATTCATCTCCCACATATAGACCCCTTTCAAAAAACACTGAATATTATTTTCCTTATTGATACCAACTAAAGATTGGAAGGACTGATGCTAAAGCGGAAGCTCCAATACTTTGGCCACCTCATGTGAAGAGCTGACTCACTGGAAAAGACTCTGATGCTGGGAGGGATTGGGGGCAGGAGGAGAAGGGGACGACAGAGAATGAGATGGCTGGATGGCATCACCGACTCGATGGAGGTGAATTTGAGTGAACTCCAGGAGTTAGTGATGGACAGGGAGGCCTGGAGTGCTGTGATTCACGGGGTCGCAAAGAGTCAGACACAACTGAGTGACTGAACTGAACTGAAAGAAAGTCCAGATTCTAAAATAACCCAGAATCATCAGAAAGGCTCCCTAGCAATGTCCTACCAGAAGGCCTCAAAAGTCCAGGACTCCTCCTCCCCAAATAATATACCTAATAATTTCTAATACTTACACCTCATTTCACAGTTCAAAGTACTTTCACTTCCATAATCTCAATTAGTCCTCATAACAAGTCTATAAGGAGGTATTATCAAATCCATTTACTATAATGAGCAAACTGAGGCTCTTATCTTAAATAACTCTCTATCCTAAGGTAAACTGAAATCAACGAAAGGAGGGCTTTCTTGTGCAGCCTCTTTCTTCAGTGCCCGGAAGGAGGAAAAACAGGAGAACATCACCCCCTCTGCTCCCCTGGCCTCTCCAAACGAGTGAGGTATCAGTCCCCGAGCTGCTTTTGCTTCATGGAGCTGACTACCTTCTAAATTTTCCTTGTCCCTATGAGAATCAGTCATATGGATTATTTTTATGTTTTAAGAAAAAAATAAATCGAGTCTGAGGAGAAAAATCTCACGTCTACAAACAGCCATTCTCAAAAGCTTCCTGCTAATGTCCTTGCGTGTAATGCTAAAGAAGTAAGAGCGAAACTTGTTCCAGCATGGAGGCGTAAACCTACTAAGCAAACACCCCTGCAGCCATCAGGCAGTTATGCACAGCTGATTTAGGTTGTACTTGTTTTTATATTTTCTTCAACAATTTGTACTGTCTACGTTTTCGCCTCACCACAGCAAATTCTTCAAGAGCAAAGGTCACCTATTTCAGTTAGGAAAGTCTGTCGCCTATAAATGAGCACACGGTACCCACAGTACCCAAACCAAAAGTGGACCATGTTTTTCTGACCTTGTAATTTACATAAATTGCCTTTCCCAAAATAAAAAATTTAAACACTTTTTAAAATTACTTAAGATATTAAGTACTTTTAAGTAATTAGCAAGTTGACATTCTAAACAGAATAACATATAAAATCTAGAGTCTCTAATAAACAAACACCAAAGGACACGGCACCTGCAGTGAACTCAGGCACACATCTGAGTGGGAACACAGTAACAGTGAGCTGCTGCTGCTGCTGTGTCACCTCAGTCGTGTCCAACTCTGTGCGACCCCATAGACGGAAGCCCACCAGGCTCCCCCGTCCCTGGGATTCTCCAGGCAAGAACACTGGAGTGGGTTGCCATTTCCTTCTCCAATGTGTGAAAGTGAAAAGTGAAAGTGAAGTCGCTCAGTCGTGTCCGACCCTTAGCGACCCCACGGACTGCAGCCTACCAGGCTCCTCCATCCATGGGATTTTCTAGGCAAGAGTACTGGAGTGGCTTGCCATTGCCTTCTCCGAACAGTGAGCTGAGTGAATGGTAACTGAGAGCTCAGAACCCATTAAAAAGCATTTAAAGCAGGATAAACTAACCAAGAACCAGGAGAAATGGAAACAGAATGCCAAATTAATTGGAAAAAAAAACAAGTCAGATTCTCAGTCCCACCCAAAGTCATAGTTGGGGGTCTCACAAGGAATCACTGGTTTTAAGCACTGCATGCCACCCACAGCAGAGACTCCATAGCCCAAGAGCTTGCATTAGGGCAGGAAGCTACCTTACAATTCTCTCTCTCCTCTACTAGCAGCTAGATCAGCAGTAGCTGTCCCTCCTCCCCCTGGTTCCACCCCACAACCACTGTCCTGAAGTCCAGACACAGGACTGCAGGAGTTAAACCCGGCAACACTAAAAGTGAGGAGGAAATGAGCCTGCCACCTGACACTTTTCTGGCACAACCTAAGCCGATTAGTTTAGGTTACAAACACAACTGCAAGATTCCACTACACTGATGAAATTACTCTCTTTTAGCAAACTAAAAATAACCTATTTATCAAATCGGGAGCATTCCTCAACTATTTTTGCCCTGTCAGCAACCCAAAATTCCATTTCCTCAAATCCTTCATCCAGAGTGTTTTACTGGATCCAAGTCTCCCCACGTCCTCCAGCTTCCCTCTTCATCCTAACCTTGTGACTGCAGCAAGAGACTTAAACCCTTTTTCCAACTCAAGCTTTTAAAGTTTCTTTTCTAACAACAAGCATGTACAAAGCTTTGTGGCCCCTGCCTTGTGTTGAGCCACAAATGGACGATGGGCTGAGCTGCAGCTAATAATGAAAAGCAAAGAAAAAATGAAGGACAAGACAGGGCATGATCAGGAAGTTGGTACATGCTTTTCATTCAGGCAGAAATGGAAGGAACTCTACCCACTTAGAAAAATAAAGCTTAAAGGTGAATGGTTTCCAGCACAGAGTAACACTGTACCTTATCATCTGACAACATAGCCATCAAGCCTCCTCTGGGGACAAATGCATACCCAAAGAGCCCTGAGTATCCCACAAGAACCATTAGTCTGGCCCAGGTTGAAATGACATTTTTAAGGGAAACTTCCATAACTTAAACCAAACAGTCAGGGTTAAACTGCAGACTTTCTAGTCATAAAGGGCTGAGTGGTGGTGGTTTAGTCGCTAAGTCACATCCGGCTGTAGCCCACCAGGCTCCTCTGTTCATGGGATTTCCCGGGCAAGAATACTAGAATGGATTGCCATTTCCTTCTCCAGGGGATCTCTCTGACCCAGAAATCAAACCCGGGTCATCTGCACTGCAGGCAGAATCTTTACCAACTGAGCTACCACGGAACTACAAAATGCTGAGAGAGGGGCTTGAATCATCAGGAGCTCTCCTCCTCTCATGTCCTGGAGATAAACCAGAATTCCTTTTCCAAGTGAAAGTTGCTCAGTCGTGTCCGACTCTTTGTGACCTCATGGACCATACAGTCCATGGAATTTTCCATGCAGAATACTGGAGTGGGTTGCCTTTCCCTTCTCCAGGGGATCTTCCCAAACCAGGGATCGAACCCAGGTCTCCCACATTGCAGGCAGATTCTTTACCAGCTGAGCTACAGGGAAGCCCGAAAATATTGGGGTGGGTAGCCTATCCCTTTCTCCAGCAGATCTTCCTGACTCAGGAATCAAACTGGGGTCTCCTGCATTGCAGGATTCTTTACCAACTGAACTATCAGTGAAGCCTTGATATCAGGGAAGCCTTTTCTAGAGGTGAAAACTAACATGGATTTTGAACTTCCTTACGGCCCCACTTTCCCTGCAAGAGCATCAAGAGAACGCCACAATACTCAGTCATCCTCTATGGACCTAACAAAGCATCTGCTGTTGCAGCACAGTTACTTTCCAAAGATCCAACTTTCAAGTCTTCTCTATTTTTTTATTTGTTTTTGGTTGTGTTGGGTCTTCGTTGCTGCGAGAAGGCTTTCTCTAGCTGTAGTAAGGGGGGCTACTCTTCACTGCAGGGCTCAGACTTCCCACTGCGGTGGCTTCTCTTCTGGAGCTCTGGCTCTAGGCACTTTGGTTTCAGCAGTTGCAGCACATGGGCTTAGTAGCTACACCTACAGCACAAGCTCAGTAGTTGTGTCATGTGGGCTTAGTTGCTCCACGGCACGTAGGATCCTCCTGGATCAAGGATGGAACCCGCATCCCCTGCATTGGCAGGCGGATCCTTAACCACCAGACCAGGACCACCAGTGAAGTCCTCTAACTCCTATTTTTAACCTTTGGCTATCTCTTCCCAGGTGGCACTAGTGGTAAAGAACCCACCTGCCAATGCATAAACGTTAAGAGACGCAAGTTCGATCCCTAGGTTGGGAAGATCCCTTGGAGGAAGACACAGCAACCCACTCCTGTATTCTTGCCTGGAGAATCTCATGGACAGAGGAGCCTGGTGGGCTACAGTCCATGGGGTCGAAAAGAATCAGACACGACCTAAGTGACTTGGCACGTCAGCAACTCTTTAAAACAAAACAAAAACTGGCTTATCTATAAAATCTATACTCTCAGAAACATTATTCCTGAAAAAAAGAGAAAGCTTTCACTGTGGTAAAGTTCCAGTGCAGAATCCTATGCTGTGAGAGCAAAGTACAAGTTGTGGCCATTCTAGGATTCATGAAATCAAAGAATTATCAGAGCTGGAAAGATCTCTGGGGGTCAATTATCCAGTCCTGATTTTCACTTTATTTTTTGGCCGTGCTATGTGGCTTGCAGGATCTTAGCTCCCCAACCAGGAATGGAACCCGGACCCCTAACAATGGAATTGCAGAGTCCTAGACTCTTGAGTTTCAGCTTTAGCATCAGTCCTTCCAATGAACACCCAGGATTGATCTCCTTTAGAATGGACTGGTTGGATCTCCTTGCAGTCCAAGGGACTCTCAAGAGTCTTCTCCAACACCACAGTTCAAAAGCATCAATTCTTAAGCTTTCTTCACAGTCCAACTCTCACATCCATACATGACCACGGGAAAGACCATAGCCTTGACTAGACGGACCTTTGTTGGCAAAGTAATGTCTCTGCTTTTTAATATACTATCAAGGTTGGTCATAACTTTCCTTCCAAGGAGTAAGCATCTTTTAATTTCATGGCTGCAATCAGCATCTGCAGTGATTTTGGAGCCCCCAAAAATAAAGTCTGACATTGTTTCCACTGTTTCCCCATCTATTTCCCATGAAGTGATGGGACCAGATGCCATGATCTTCGTTTTCTGAATGTTGAGCTTCAAGCCAACCTTTTCACTCTCCTCTTTCACTTTCATCAAGAGGCTTTTGAGTTCCTCTTCACTTTCTGCCATAAGGGTGGTGTCATCTGCATATCTGAGGTTATTGATATTTCTCCCGGCAATCTTGATTCCAGCTTGTGCTTCTTCCAGCCCAGCGTTCCTCATGATGTACTCTGCATATAAGTTAAATAAGCAAGGTGACAATATACAGCCTTGACGTACTCCTTTTCCTATTTGGAACCAGTCTGTTGTTCCATGTACAGTTCTGACTGTTGCTTCCTGACCTGCATACAGGTTTCTCAAGAGGCAGGTCAGGTGGTCTGGTATTCCCATCTCTTTCAGAATTTTCCACAGTGAAGGACTGATGCTAAAGCTGAAACTCCAATACTCTGGCCACCTCATGCGACGAGTTGACTCACTGGAAAAGACTCTGATGCTGGGAAGGACTGGGGGTGGGAGGAGAGGGGACAAGAGAATGAGATGGCTGGATGGCATCACCGACTCGATGGACATGAGTTTGAGTGAACTCCGGGAGTTGGTGATGGGCAGGGAGGCCTGGCGTGCTGTGATTCATGGAGTCACAAAGAGTTGGACACGACTAAGCGACTGAACTGAACTCCTGGACTGCCAGGGAATTTCTTGATTTTCATTTTAAAGATGGGAAAAATAAGGCCAGAGGAAAGGAAATGGAGGCTTGGAGAAAAGTTGAACCTAAGACCTAGGTATCCAGACTCCCAACTCAGGACTCTTACCCCACACCATACCTCTGCTGAAGACTGAGTTTATGAGAGTCAAGTGGCTATGGGAAAGGAAAAAAAAAAAAAGGTGCCAAACAAAGAGACCAACTCTGAGAATTCTCTGCTGCTGGAGCAGGACAATTCACAGGGCCAGTTACTGCTCCTCCAAACACCTTAATTTTAAGATCTTGTCTCTTAAATATTAAATTTCCATGCTCTGTGCTCAGTCACATCCGGCTCTTTGCAACTCTCTGGACTGTAGCCTGCCAAGCTTCAGTCCATGGGATTTCCCAGGCAAGAATACTGGACTGGATTGCCATTTCCTCTTTCAAGGGATCTTCCCAACCCAGGGATCTCCTGCGTCTCCTGCATCTCCTGCACTGTCAGGTGGATTCTTTACCACTGAGCCACTGGGGAATTTTTACTAAAAGCAAGATATGTACTGCCATTCACACACTAATAGAGCCTCTTTTTGAACTGTGGTGTTGGAGAAGACTCTTGAGAGTCCCTTGGACTGCAAGGAAATCCAACCAGTCCAATCTAAAGGAGATCAATCCTGAGTGTTCATTGGAAGGACTGATGCTAAAGCTGAAACTCCAATACTTTGGCCACCTCATGCGACGAGTTGACTCACTGGAAAAGAGTCTGATGCTAGGAGGGATTGGGGGTAGGAGGAGACGGGGACGGCAGAGAATGAGATGGCTGGATGGCATCACCAACTTGATGGACATGAGTTTGAGTGAACTCCAGGAGTTGGTGATGGACAGGGAGGCCTGGCGTGTTGTGGTTCATGGGGTCGCAAAGAGTCGGACACGACTAAGCGACTGAACTGAACTGAATCACTGGATGGGCAAAGTCAAAAATCAACCAAGGGACTTCCCTGGTGGTCCAATGGCTAAACATTCCAATGCAGGGGAGCCAGGTTCGATCCCTGGTCAGGGAACTAGATCCCATGTGCCACAACTAAACAGCGCCCATGCTGCAATGAAGACTGACGATTCCACATGCCACAACCAAGATCTGGCTCAGCCAAGTAAATAAATGATTATTTTTAAAAATCAACCAAATACTAGGATGGAACAACTACAAGAACCCTTAAACAGAAAAATAAAATCCTCTGGGGGAAGAGGACACATTTTTAAAAGACGACTTCTAAAAGCCTGGAGCTAGCCAGGGTCCTCTGTCCAAGGGATTCTCCAGGCAAAAATACTGAAGTGGGTTGCCATTCCCTTCCCCAGGGAATCTTCCTAACCCAGGGAAAGAACCTGGGTCTCCCACATAGCAGGCAAATTCTTTACTGTTTGAACCAGCAGCAAAACCCTATTTATTGAGTGTCTACCATTAGACATATTAAACACTTTCTCAATATCCTCATTCCGTTTTTCTCTTTCATTCAGCATTTTGCATATTAGAGATTTAAAGACCTATGAACGAAAATTTAAAAAAAACCTTAATCACAAATAATTAAAGGGACTTCCCCAGTGGTTCAGCAGCTAAGAATAATCTTTGTGATGCAGGGGACATGGGTTCGATCCCTGCACAGGGAACTAAGATCCCACATGCCTCAGAGCAACGAAGCCTACATACCACAATCAGAGAGTCCACGCACCACAACGAAAGATCCTACATGATGCAACTAAGCCCCAATGCAACCAAGTAAAATTTAAAAAACTCTAATGTTCTATTAATAGAAAATGAAAACACTATTGAGTGTAAGCAAGCTTTGCTCTAAATCATATCAGTCTACATAGCCAACTCAGTGTTCTCCTTGCTCAGTGGGTGCTCCTTCCCAGGGAAGTGGCTGATGGTGAAAAAAGCAAAGAGGAAAAGAGTTTCATTTTCTGCTCTCTCATCAACATATCTTAATAGGGAAGTTATAGTATATCAGAGATTTAAGACAAGAATTAAATCAATATAAAAGGAAATGGAAACTCCAGCATAAATTATGAAAAGTAATGAATCTTAACTAAACAAGGACTTGCCTACCCACCCACTAAGCCAGAAATAAAGATGATTCCTATCAACAAGGTAATGAACAGTAATTTTCAAATTTCAGTATGGATATGGAATTACTTGTTAAAATTGCAAATTCCCAAGCACCATCCACATAAACTCTGGTTAATTGGACCTGCTGTGGAGGTCCAATTTCTATTTGTCAGTTCCCATTTGTATCCTGATTCAGATGGTACAAACATTATACTTTTAAAAATACTATTGGGGGGGTGGGGGGAATTGTTAGGTCTCCTAGATACCAAAATGCACATTTTCTTAAGTGGTGCAACCTACAATATATATTCCAAAGACAGCATGCAGGCTGATTTTCAATAGAACTGAACCTGCTCCTTCCCTTCAATAGGTTCTTGAGAATAAATACGGGTTGATTTCAATTACTGGTGGGCTTTCGTCTATGGGGTCGCACAGAGTCAGACACGACTGAAGCGACTTAGCAGCAGCAGCAGCAAGGTCATTCTACCTGCGACCTCCTAAAGCAACTTCTCAAGTCAGCGCTACTTATCTTATATCAAGGAGCTTCGCTCCTTATCTTAGAGGGTCACTCACTGGTTTCATTCTGAGACCTCTCCAGGAAGTCTTCCATGACACCCTATCTAAACCTGGGATTATCCCGTTGATCCAGACTCTGAAATCCCATTGCAGGGGGCCTTGGTTCAATCCCTGGTCAGGGAACTATATCCCACATATCACAACTAAGATCCAGCAAAATAAATAAATAAATAATAAACAAATCAATTTTAAAAGTCTGTAAGTTAAAAAAAAAAGAGATCTTATCTGAAAATAGGCACCCCTTCCTTACCCTGCAACATGTTTCTCCTGCTTTATTTCTCTTGATAGTACTTAGCATCACCTAAGATTCATTGCATTTTATATTGAACATTTATTTACACTCTCCCTCATTGGAAGGTAAGCTCTATTAGAAAAGGTGGTCCCCCTCCTCCACTGTATTCCCTGCACCAGAACAGTGCCTAGCATATCGTAGGTACTCAATAAATGTTTATAAATAAAGCACCATTTCAGAAAACAAAGTAGGTTCTTGGTCTTCCTATTCGATTTACTCACTGTCACAGGACTTTACAGCCTGGGTGATAATTCTTCTTCCTTTCGATGGTTACATCATTCAGAAAATTGAATCTAAGTGTCAGCCCAGGGAGGCTCCCCACCATGTGACTTTCACTACCCAATGGTAATGTGAGATTTTTTTCCAACTAAACTACAATAGAGTTTTCAAAGGTCTAGGCTACAGACGTTTCCAAATGACTTACACTCCATAGGAATGACTTGACTCCTACCATGTGAGAAGTCAAACCCAGTGCTGGCAAACACCAATGTGAAAGCTGCAAGTTTTGACAAAGCAGAACATAGTATGCTGGCAGCAAAAAACACCTTACTCTACTTGAAGTCAGCCAAACACTTTCTGTCAAAACTCAGCTCTCACCACACGTTTGTCCATCATGTGCAACAATATCCTACAAAGCACATACTTTATATGCTCTATAAACATCACCCTAATACGAAAAACCCTACAAAATAGGTATTATTATCCTCAATTTATAGATTAGAAAATTGATATTCCAAGAAGTTAAGCAATTTGCAACTAAAAAGTTAAGCAATTTGCAACTAATAAGTAGCAGGTTGGGATTTGAATGCAGGTCTACCCGACTTTTTACTTTATTTATTATTTTTGGCTGTGCAGGGCCTTTGTCGCTGGGTGTGGGCCTTCTCTAGCTGCAGCAACTGGAAGCATAGCTTCTTCACTGCCATGCATGGGCTTCTCAATGAGATGGCTTCTCTTGTTATGGCTCAAAGGCTATAGAGTGCAGGCTCAGTAGTTGTGGCCCACCGGCTTAGTTGCCCAAAGGTATGTGGGATTTCTTGGAACCAGGGATGAAACCCATAACCAAAAAGGGAAGTCCTTCTACTTGACTTTAAATTCTTGCTTTTCTCATTCTAACACTTTGACTCTTAAGCCCCACCACACCCCTCCCCACAACCCACACACACTAATACCTCCCTCCCCCTGTACTAAGCCTGGCACATAAAAGACATGCGATACACATTTGCTGAATCCATGAGTGTTAAATAGGGTATTTTAATTCAAACTCAAGAAATCACCTAACATCAAATTCTTCAGTCCTAGATCAAATTCTTCAGTCCTTCAGCTTTTAAAAACCAAAATAATCAAGTTCATTCAATTCCCTTTGAATAATTTTTAAAAATGGAATGGAAAATACAGCTTTTTCAGTTTAAAAAATATTGGAGTGGGGCTTCCCTGGTGGCCAAGTGGCTAAGACTTCAGGTTCCCAATGTAGGGGGCCTAGGTTTGATTCTTGGTCAAGGAACTAGATCCCACACGCCGTTACTAAAGATTCTGCATACCACAACTAAAAGAGCCAACATGCTGAACGAAAATCAAAGATCCCAAGTGCTGCAAGTGAGACCCAGTGCAGCAAATAACTTAATAAAAATACTGGATTTATTCCAAAATGGAAACTATCAAAACATAATGCATTACTATAGAGAAATGTATATAAAAGCAAGTGAAATCACAGAAGCAGTGCACTTTCTAAATTCTCCTGCCCCTCCAACTAACAATAGTGCCCTAAAATGCAAACATGATAATGCCTATAGAAACACTTCAAAAACTGTAACATGTTCAGTTCAGTTGCTCAGTCCTGTCTGACTCTTTGCGACCCCCTGGATGCAGCACACCAGGCCTCCTTGTCCATCAACAACTCCTAGCGTTTACTCAAACTCATGTCCATTGAGTTGGTGGATGCCATCCAACCATCTCATCCTCTGTCGTCCCCTTCTCCTGCCCTCAATCTTACCCAGCAACAGAATCTTTTCATATGCATCAGCTCTTCGCATCAGGTGGCCAAAATATTGGAGTTTCAAGCTTCAGCATCAGTCCTTCCAGTGAATATTCAGGACTGATTTCCTTTAAGATGGACTGGTTGGATCTCCTTGCAGTCCAAGGGACTCTCAAGAGTCTTCTCCAACTCCACTGTTCAAAAGCATCAATTCCTCAGGACTCAGCTTTCTTTATAACCCAACTCTCACAACCATACATGACTACTGGAAAAACCACAGTTTTAACTAGATGGACCTTTGTCAGCAAAGTAACGTCTCTGCTTTTTAATACGCTGTCTGTCATAACTTTTCTTCCAAGGAGCAGGTGTCTTTTAATTTCATGGCTGCAATCACCATCTGCAGTGATTTTTGAGCCCCCAAAATTAAAGTCTGTCACTGTTTCCCCATCTATTTGCCATGAAGTGATGGGACCAAATGCCATGATCTTTGTTTTCTGAATGTTGAGTATTAAGCCAGCTTTTTCACTTTTTCACTCTTCTCTTTCACTTTCATCAAGAGGCTCTTTAGTTCTTCTTCACTTTCTGCCATAAGGGTGGTGTTATCTGCATATCTGAGGTTATTGATATTTCTCCTGGCAATCTTAATTCTAGCTTGTGCTTCATTCAGCCCAGCATTTCTCATGATGTACTCTACATATAAGTTAAATAAGCAGAGTGACAATATACAGCCTTGATATACTCCTTTTCCTATTTGGAACCAGTTTATTGTTCCATGTCCAATTCTGTTGCTTCCTGACCTGCATACAGATCTCTCAGGAGGCAGGTCAGTGGTCTGGTATTCACATCTCTTGAAGAATTTTCCACAGTTTGTTGTGATCTACATAGTCAAAGGCTCTTGAATAGTCAATAAAGCAGAAATAGATGTTTTCCTGAAACCCTCTTGCTTTTTCGATGATCCGATGGATGTTGGCAATTTGATCTCTGGTTCCTCTGCCTTTTCTAAATCCAGCTTGAACATCTCGAAGTTCATGGTTCACGTACTGCTGAAGCCTGGCTTAGAGAATTTTGAGCATTATTTTGCCAGTGTGTGAGATGAGTGCAATTGTGCGGTAGTTTGAGCATTCTTTGGCGTTGCCCTTCTTTGGGATTGGAATGAGAACTGACCTTTTCCAGTCCGGTGGCCACTGCTGAGTTCTCCAAATTTGCTAGCATATTGAATGCAGCACTTTCACAGCATCATCTTTCAGGATCTGAAATAGCTCAACTGGAATTCTATCACCTCCACTAGCTTTGTTCGTAGTAATGCTTCATAAGGCCCACTTGACTGCATTCCAGGACGTCTGGCTCTAGGTGAGTGATCACAGCATCGTGATTATCTGGGTCATGAAGATCTTTTTTGTGTAGTTCTTCTGACTATTCTTGCCACCTCTTCTTAATATCTTCTGCTTCTGTTAGGTCCATACCATTTCTGTCCTTTATTGAGCCCATCTTTGCATGAAATGTTCACTTGGTATCTCTAATTTTCTTGAAGAGCTCTCTAGTCTTTCCCATTCTAATGTTTTCCTCTACACTTTTGCACTGATCACTGAGAAAGGCTTTCTTATCTCTCCTTGCTATTCTTTGGAACTCTGCATTCAATTGGGTATATCTTTCCTTTTCTTCTTCGCTTTTCGCTTCTCTTCTATTCACAGTTATTTGTAAGGCCTCCTCAGACAACCATTTGGCCCTTTTACATTTCTTTTCCTTGGGGATGTTCTTGATCCCTGCCTCCTGTAAAATGTCAGGAACCTCCATCCATAGTTCTTCAGGCACTCTATCAGATCTAATCCCTTGAATCTATTCGTTACTTCCACTGTATAATTGTAAGGGATTTGACTTAGGTCATACCTGAATGGTCTACTGGCTTTCCCTACTTCCTTCAATTTAAGTCTGAATTTGGCAATAAGGAGTTCATGGTCTGAGACAGCCTGCTCCCAGTCTTGTTTTTGCTGACTGTATAGAACTTCTGCATCTTTGGCTGCAAAGAATATAATCAATCTGATTTCTGTATTGAGCATCTGGTGATGTCCACGTGTAGAGTCTTCTCTTATGTTGTTCGAAGAGGTTGTTTACAATCACCAGTTCATTCTCTTGGCAAAACTCTCTTAGCCTTTGCCCTGCTTCATATTATGTTATACATATATGTATATAACATATAATGTTACACAAAGATAATTACTAGTATAATTTGAACCTGATGACAGGATACACACCTGATACAAATAAGACTATTAACCGATAAGGCCAGCATTATTAAAAGTCCCACTATAGCTGGAGTGTGGAAAGAGGTAAATGTCCTGAATTCCAACTAGTTTATCCTTAATAAAGAAAGGATATGGCTTACCCATTATTAATCTTTTTATGTCTAAGTCTTGGGCTTCCCTAGTGGCCCAGAAGGGAATGTCTACCCACTCCAGCATTCTTGCCTGCAGAATTCCATGGACAGAAGAGCCTGGTGGGCTACAGTCCATGGGATTGCAAAGAGTTGGACATGGCTGAGCAACTAACTCTTTCATGGCTCACCCATTATTAATCTTTCTATGTCTATGTCTCATCTCTTCAACTGCCATTTTAATAACAGAGAACTAAGATGTGAACATCAGTATCTTGTTGTATTTGGGGAAGGACCAACAATGACTTCATTACAACGCATGGCGAGTAGGGGAGAGACAGGCTCCTCTATATCCAAATAATAATTCCCTCCTTCCGGATAAGCAACAACAGTTGTCAGATCTATAAAATGGGGTGAAAAAAGAGAGTCCAGATGATTTCTTCCACCTATGAATGCTATAATTCTTAGGAAAGCTAATAAACACTATCAGCAAATGCCTATATTGGCTCGGTCCTCCATAAGCTAAAGAGAAAATACACAAGATTCTCAATAATATTAAATAAGAGACTATAGCAGTGGTCCTAATTAATGCCATAAAGTGCATTTATCAATGACATCACTGCAATTGGTAAGGAACGATAAATGTCTTTTTAAAGCCCATGGGGCTTGGGTAGGAGATATGGGGAGAGGGAGAAGGAAAAGGGGAGGGAGAGGGAAGGAATCAATTAGTTAAGGAGCTATTGGGACTGCATGTTTGTTACACATGGTTGTATTTTTTTAATATTTATTTATTTGGCTGTGTCGGGTCTTAGTTGCAGCCTGTGGGATCTTCGTCATCTCATTCGGGATCTTCCAAGGCAGTGCATGGACTCTGTAGTTGTGTCATGTAGACTTAGTTGCATGTGGGTTCTTAATTCCCAACCAGGATTTGAACCTGTGTCCCTTGCATTGATTGCAAGGCAGATTCTTAACCACTGGACCACCAGAGAAGTCCCTGTGATTGTATTTTAAATAATGAACAAGATAAGAAAGTCTCATCATTAGGCTCACCATTCTCTTATTTTCAGCCCCTTAAATGTTAACAACCATTGCTCTATCAAGATCCAGAATATAAAGATAACAATGAGATTTGGAATCTTGCAACATATTTTTACATCAGCATAGCCTTCTTATAGTTTCAACATTTCCCCCAATCCATCACTCAAAAAAATCCTATAACTAACTATTCAGCACCAACTGGTGATACAAATCCCACTCCATCAAACTTGCCTAAGGAACTAAGATCACTTAAAAGTATTTTTTCCTGGTTCATTCATTTTCTGCATGTTTCTCTATCTATGTATCAGAATCACAACTCAATTTTATATCTACAAGTGATCAAGGCTTTTACAATTTACAGAATACAAGTGCATACAGAAGACCATGAATATTAGTTGAATAAACAGCATACAAGTGACTAATGCACAAATCAGATTTGTGAGGTGCGCCCACTACAACAACAGATCACAGTCTAAATTCCTTAGTCTGTTATGCCAGGCCCTAAGCATGCTGGCCATTACCTTTTTCCTTCTCCAGACAGAGTGACCTACTCATTATTTCCTAAGGACCAACTGCTCACATTACATCTTTACTCAGACATTTCACCTGTCTGGAATTACCTCCATCTTGGTCAAATCTATTCAAGAAACAATCCAATACCACCTCTTCAGTGCAGCTCTCCCATACCCACTGCACCTTAACCCCTCCCTCCCTGAGCACCTTCTGCTGTTTAGCATATATGCATATATATGACAGATGTACTGTTCTCTTATACACTACATAGACATATTTTATGCATTTACACCCTATTACTCCAACTACAATGGTAAAACTCTTCAAAGATGTAGCATGGACTTAATGTTTCTTTGTATTTCCACCAGTACCATGTTATAAATGTAAGAGTTTTTCAATAAAGGAAAGTAGAGGGCAGTATCCTCAGGATATATCAAGTTAATATTAAAATCAGGCCATTATCAATGACCTAAATCCTTCAGTTATTTTATACAGTACAATTTGTATTTCTCAATGGTTTCCTATCACTTAAAATAAAAACCCTACACAATGTGGTCATTGCCTTCATCTCCTATCATATTCTTCCAACACTGTCTCTGATCCCTCTGTTCCCTACACACTGGCTTCCTTGGCTCCTCACCAAGGCCAGCTCGATTACAATCTTAGGATCTTTGTACCTTCAGCTTCCTCTGCTTCTACCAGAAATTCCCATGGCTGCTGCCTCCTTGTAATTCTAGTCACAGTTCAAATGTCACTTCCTCGGGACGCCTTCCTGACAACCCTAGTTAAAGGTATACTCCCTTCCTCCCATTACTTCCTATTGTATCAAGCTATTTTCTTTCCCTTTATATCTATCTGAAATTATTTCGATGACACAGGTCTACTGCTTATCTCTCCCAAGTAGTATATAAACTCCATGAGGGCAAGAACTTTGCCAGTCTTGTTTACCACTGTATCCCAGTGCCTAAAAAAACTACCCAGCACATGGAAAACAGTCAATAAACATTAACAGCCCCCCCCAAAAAAAACAAAGAGTTTCCCCTAGCTAATACTGTAGTTCTCCTCAAGAGTTTGAACTGAATACTGCAGTTCTCCTCAAGAGTGTGAATACTATTTTCTACGCCTTTACCTCCCACAGCACCTAACAGACTAAATGCACTAGAATCACTCAATAAATGATCGAGTACACACGCCCTTCCATTTATATCTTTAAGTCAACAGATTTTAAGTAATTACTATGAGCCAGGCACCAGCATTAGGATTGAGGTATCATCCTAATTTTTTACTTTCCTAATTTATCATGTTCATGACTGATATTCTGAATGATCCAGTACTTGATCATAAGCTAAAGAAGACCTGAATCCCCTCCCTGACAGTCAGATGACCTCATTTTTTTGATCAATGAAATGTAACTTATTGCAGCTACCTGCAGGACACCATATAGACTTAGTACAGTCATCTTAAAATCACCACCCACCCTATGGATACCAAAATTTGTCAATGAAAAGGTGTAGCATTTGCATATAACCTAGACACATCCTCCCATTATCAATTCCAGATCACTTATATTCCCTAATAAAGCATAAATGCTATGTAAATACAATGCACAGGCTAGGTAGGTAGTTGCCTCATGCATGGCAAATTCAAGTTTTGCTTTCTAGAACTTTCAGGAAATTTTCCCCCCAAATAATTTCCACTGTGGTTAGCTGAATCCACAGATACAGAAGGCCAATTGCAGTTATTTTCCATACCAGAGACCACATACTGTTCAATGATATGTCAATCTCTCATCTATCATTGTTCTTCAAGAGAATCTCTCTCAAAACACAACTGTACTGTTGGGGAGAATGTAGAGAAAAGGGAATCCTTATACAGTGTTGGTGGAGTTGTAAACTGGTGCAACCATTATGGAAAGCAGTATGGAGGTTCCTTTCAAAACTAAACGACCACATGATCCAGCAATTCCCCTTCTGAGTACGTATCTAGAAAAAATGAAAACACTAGCTCAAAAGGATAAATGCACCCCAATATTCACAGCAGTACTATTTCTAACAGGCAAGACATGGAAGCAACTCAAGTACCCATCAACAGATGACTGGATTAAGAAAATATGGTGTATATATATCCAATGGAATATTACTTGGCCATAGAAAGAATGAAACAATGCCATTTCCAACAACATGGATATTATGCTTAGTGAAGTCAGTCAAATAGAGAAAGACAAATAATATATCATTTATATGTAGAATCTAAAGCAATAATACAAATGAATGTATATACAAAACAGAAACAGACTCACAGATATAGAAAATAAATTTATGGTCACCAAAGGGGAAAGGGAAAGAGAGGAACAAATTCGGGGTAAGGAATTAAGAAACGCAAACTACTATACATAAAAAGATAAGCAACAAAAATATACTGGATACCACAGGGAATTATATCCATTATTTTTAATAAGCTATAATAAAATATAACCTGCAAAAATACTGAATCACTACGCTATATACCCGAAATTAACACAATATTGTAAATCAACTATACTTCAATTTAAAAAAAACTGTAAGAGACATCCTTGAGAAATCTGGAGATATTTGAACTTGGACTGATATTACACATTAGAAACATAACTTTTTTAGGTGTAATAATGGTATGGTGACTATGGAGTGAAGTGTCCTTACATCTTCAGGTATCAGGTAATTAAGGAAAAAATGGATATATATACAGATTTACAGCTACTTAGGTATAATAAAGCCAACAGTTAATGAATCCAAGTAAAAGGTACGAATATTACTTAGACTATTGTATTAGCTTTCCTTTCATATATATATAATTTTACTTATTTATCTATTTATTTTTGGCTGTGCTGGGTCTTCATTGCTGCGTGGGTTGTTCTCCAGTTGCAGTAAGCAAGGGCTACTCCTCGCTGTGGTGCACAGGGCTTCTCACGGCAGTGGCTTCTCTTGCTGCTGAGCATCGGCTCCAGGGCGCTTAGGCTTCAGCAGTTGCAGCTCCCAGGCTGTAGAGCACAGGCTCAGTAGCTGCGGTGCATGGGCTTAGTTGCTCCACAGCATGTAGGATCTCCCCAGACCAGGGATGGAACCCATGTCTCCTGCATTAGCAGGCAGATTCTTCACTACTGAGCCACCGGAGAAGCCTAGCTTTTCTATAAGTTTGAGATTTTTCTTAAATTGATGGGGAAAAAATGTTTCTCTTAAAACATTAATATGTGCATTTCTCTAAGCTATAACTACTGACTGGTTTTCAATACAAGCTTTAACATATAATTGGTCCAGAGAGTACCATTGGATTCACAACCATTAAAATACAAGACCAACCTAGATAGCATATTAAAAAGCAGAGACATTACTTTGCCAACCAGGTCCGTCTAGTCAAGGCTATATTTTTCCCGTGGTCATGTATGGATGTGAGAGTTGGACTGTGAAGAAAGCTGAGCCCCGAAGAATTGATGCTTTGAACTGTGGTGCTGAAAAAGACTCTTGAGAGTCCCTTGGACTGCAAGGAGATCCAACCAGTCCATTCTAGAGGATATCAATCCTGGGTGTTCATTGGAAGGACTGATGCTGAAACTGAAGCTCCAATACTTTGGCCACCTCATGTGACGAGTTGACTCACTGGAAAAAGACTCTGATGCTGGGAGGGATTGGGGGCAGGAGGAGACGGGGACGACAGAGAATGAGATGGATGGATGGCATCATCGACTCGACGGACATGAGTTTCAGTGAACTCCAGGAGTTGTTGATGGACAGGGAGGCCTGGCATGCTGTGATTCATGGGGTCTCAAAGAGTCGGACACGACTGAGCGACTTAACTGAACTGAACTGAATGACAAAAGAGGTAAGGGAAAGGAAAAACTACCCTAAGCAAAGACAATTTCTAGTCTAGACTAGACCAGTCCTTTCTTTTTAAGCAGCCGTGGAAGAAAAAAGATATTTTGAAATTCTGTTTCTAGAAGGCAGTTTTCAGCACAACACATACAAACCCAATCTTTCAGCCTCACTCTCCCAGAGACAGTCTATGATGGGAAATTAAACCACAGAACCACAAGAATAATATATATGAATAGGGCTTTCTAAATAAGCTCATGAGTATTTTGAAAATACAATTTGATCTTTATTGCTGTTGTTACTTAAGCAGATATTAAGAACTATAATCACAACCACCATAGTAATAACTGATTCAGGGAATTCCCTGGTAGTTCAGTGGTTAGGACTCGGTGCTTTCACTGCTGTGACCCAGGTTCGATCCCTGTTCAAGGAACTAAGATAGCACAGCCAAACAGCACAGACAAATGACAACAACAAAAACAAAAACACTGATTCAGGCAATCCTCAGCAGTGGATCCTAAAACTATTTGGTAGGAGAAAAGATATTCACATTGTCTCAAAGTCACCCCACAGAGGTGTAATCCTACTTACAAAAGCGATTAAGCAGCTCCCTTTACAATAACAAGATCACACTTATCATCAACAATAATGGGACAGGCTAATATCATGTGCCTCCCAATATGACACAAAGGGAAGTGGACAGCATCATCCATGTAATATTTCTCACCAAAATAGTTTAGCCTGAATTCAAGCATAAGAAAACAGTAAGAAAAATCCAATTTACAGGACACTATAACTGGCCCTGACTCTTAAAAAGAAAACTATTGTTAAAGACATATACAGAAAAAAAAAAAAAAGAGTGGGGCTGTTCTAGATCAAGGGTCTTCAAACTAAAGTTTTACTGGAGTACGATCATACCTACTGATTTACACATTTGTCTATCGCTGTTTTTCTCTTGCAAGAGACAGTATGATCCACAGAGTAAAAAACACTTAATCACTAAAAAATTTAAAATTTTAAATAAATTTTTAAAAAATATTTATTTACCATCTGGTCCTTTACAGAAGTTTGCTTATCTCTGCTCTAGACTAAGAGACACAACAATAAATGTAACAAGAAATTCTTAAAGTGAATTCTGAAGGGGAGGAAAAGCTACAAAGAACATTTATGGGCCAAGGGAGAAATATGAACATGAACTAATTATTATCAGACATTGTTGAATGTTGAATGCAGAAGTATTTTGGTGTTGTAAGTCATGATGTACTTGTTTTCAAGTGTTTCAGAAAAAAGCAAATAAAGCAAATGTTAACAAAATATTAACTGTGAATCTGAGTTAGTGGCTCTCAAACTTTTTTATCTCAGGACTCATTTACACTCTTAAAGACTGCCAAAGACCCCAAAAGACTTGTTTATATGAGTCATATCGAAGACTTGTTTATATGAGTCATATCGACGTATATTTGCTGTCTAAGAAATGAAAACTGAGACAGTGTTTAAACATGTGTCAATTTTAAAGTAACAACAAGGTCATTCATTATCAGTTCAGTTCAGTTGCTCAGTCGAGTCCGACTCTTTGCGACCCCATGAATCACAGCAGGCCAAGCCTCCCTGTCCATCACCAACTCCGGGAGTTCACTCAAACTCATGTCCATCGAGTCGATGATGCCATCCAGCCATCTCATTCTCTGTCGTCCCCTTCTCCTCCCGACCCCAATCCTTCCCAGCATCAGAGTCTTTTCCAGTGAGTCAACTCGTCGCATGAGGTGGTCAAAGTATTGCAGTTTCAGCTTTAGCATCGGTCCTTCCAATGAACACCCAGGATTGATCTCCTTTAGAATGGACTGGTTGGATCTCCTTGCAGTCCAAGGGACTCTCAAGAGTCTTCTCCAGCACCACAGTTCAAAAGCATCAATTCTTCGGCGCTCAGCTTTCTTCACAGTCCAACTCTCACATCCATACATGACCACGGGAAAATCACAGCCTTGACTAGACGGACCTTGGTTGGCAAAGTAATGTCTCTGCTTTTTAATATACTATCTAGGTTGGTCATATGTTAACACAAATAAGATTTTTATGAAAAGTAACTACACTTTTCAAAAACAAAAAACTTAGTAAGAGTTACATTGGCTACTTTTACAAATTTCCTTGAATGTCTGTTCCATTCTCATCTGCTTCTGCACTCAAGCCTTACGGTATTTTGTTTGAAGTATATGAAGAAAATCCTATTTCACAAAATATGTACCCAAAAATTGAGTATTTTAAGTATTTTAAGATGATTAGAGATAATTCTTCTTTGATAACACCACTTGACAAGTGGGAGTTTCTTACACATTAGTTGCAGTGTGGAATCTGAAGCCAAATATATCAGCTATTCATACTTTGTTACATTAAAATCCATTGGTCTATCTTGCAGTTTGAATGGATCTTTTACCCAGGCATGATCTTAAAAAACCATGCATTGATCATTTGGAAAACACTGGTTCACTAAGTTGACAGTTGAGAAACCTGTATGCAGGCCAGGAAGCAACAGTTAGAACTGGACATGGAACAACAGACAGGTTCCAAATAGGAAAAGTAGTACGTAAAGGTTATATATTGTCACCCTGCTTATTTAACTTATATGCAGAGTACATCATGAGGAACGCTGGGCTGGAAGAAGCACAAGCTGGAATCAAGATTGCCGGGAGAAATACCAATAACCTCAGATATGCAGATAACACCACCCTTATGGCAGAAAGTGAAGAGGAACTCAAAAGCCTCTTGATGAAAGTGAAAAAGGAGAGTGAAAAGGTTGGCTTACAGCTCAACATTCAGAAAACAAAGATCATGGCATCTGGTCCCATCACTTCATGGGAAATAGATGGGGAAACAGTGGAAACAGTATCAGACTTTATTTTTTTGGGCTCCAAAATCACTGCAGATGCTGATTGCAGCCATGAAATTAAAAGATGCTTACTCCTTGGAAGGAAAGTTATGACCAACCTAGATAGCATATTAAAAAGCAGAGACATTACTTTGCCAACAAAGGACCGTCTAGTCAAGGCTATGGTTTTTCCCGTGGTCATGTATGTATGTGAGAGTTGGACCGTGAAGAAAGCTGAGCGCCGAAGAATTGATGCTTTTGAACTGTGGTGCTGGAGAAGACTCTTGAGAGTCCCTTGGACTGCAAGGAGATCCAACCAGTCCATTCTAAAGGAGATCAGTCCTGGGTGTTCATGCCGGACTGATGCTAAAGCTGAAGCTGCAATACTTTGGCCACCTCATGCGACGAGTTGACTCACTGGAAAAGAATCTGATGCTGGAAGGGACTGGGGGCAGGAGGAGAAGGGGACGACAGAGAATAAGATGGCTGGATGGCATCATCGACTCGATGGACGTGAGTCTGAGTGAACTCCGGGAGTTGGTGATGGACAGGAAGGCCTAGCATGCTGTGATTCATGGGGTTGCAAAGAGTCGGACACAACTGAGCGACTGAACTGAACTGAACTTGACAGATATGCAGATCTCTTGATTTCATTGTACAACATCAAAAAAAAATCACTTTTGCTAATATCACCATCAATCTCATCAGAAAAGACTGAGCACTGGACTTCTCTGGTGGTACAGTAGTTGAAAATACACCTTCTAGTGCAGGGGACACAGGTCCCATCCCTGGTCTGGGAAGATTCCACATCCAACTAAGCCCATGTGCCACAACTGAGTCCACATGCCACAACTACTAAAGCCCATGCACCCGAGAGCCTGTGCCCTACAACAAGAGAAGCCACCTCAATGAAAAGCCTGCACACTGCACCTAGAGAATAGCCCCTCACTCAGTGTAACTAGAGAAAGCCCACTCACAGCAACAGAGCAGCCAAAAAAAGAGAAAAGACTAAGGACTGGGAAGCTGCCAAGCTCACCATGGCAAATAAAAGTTACGCCAATTCTAATTTTTGCTTGAAAGTTCTAATATTATCATTGACAACAGATACTGTCAGCTATTTTCCTTGAAGTAACAAGCATCATTTCATTCATTCCCAAGAAAATGTCTGTCAAATACCCAAATCTGAATAACCAGTTAATCTGTCAATCATTATTTCAAGTAAAAATGATGTTTCATGAAAAAAGAGGTTAGTTTAGCTTGCAACTCAAACACTCATACTAGTATTTTTCCTCAAATAATCACACTATCCGATATGCAAAGAAGTACTTCTCATTTCATCACACAATATTAAAAAGATGTTTACTCAAAGTTCAAGATTAATCATTTTTACTGCTTCATCAAGGATATTCTTAAGTGAAACAAGCATTTTGTTTTACAGCAAGTATGTTACAAACACAATTATTACTATTATAATTTGATACCGCTACACTGATTTGTGCTGATACGCAAGCAGCTTTATCCACCACTGACTGCTTTTGCATCATCAGCACAAATGTCACCACAGTGAAAAATGCAAATTATATCTTAGTATTATGAAAATAGTTTGATTTTGCAAATCCCCTTAAAGGGTCTTGGGTACCTCCTGACAACCTGGTTCTGGGTACTTCCAGAACCACCAATGTAGGTGGAAAGATATATGAGTACTCATAATACTAACTACCCAACTGAATGTAGAGTTCCAGACAATAGCAAGAAGAGATAATAAGAAAACCTTCTTAAGTGAACAATACAAAGAAATAGAGGAAAACAATAGAATGGGAAAGACTAGAGAGCTCTTCAAGAAAACTGGAGCTATCAAGGAAATATTTCATGCAAGGATGGGCATGATTAAGGACGGAAATACTAAGGACCTAACAGAAGAGATTAAGAGGTTACAAGAATATAAAGAATATCAAAAAAATGGTCTTAATGACCTGGATAACCATGATGGTGTGGTCACTAACCTAGAGCCAGACATCCTGGAATGTGAACTCAATAGGCCTTAGGAAGCATTACTATGAACAAAACTAGTGGAGATGATGAATAGAAGCTGAGTTATTTCAAATCCTAAAAGATGACCCTGTTGAAGTGCTGCACTCACTATGTTGGCAAATTTGGAAAACTCAGGAATGGCCACAATCCTTGAAAAGGTCAGTTTTCATTCCAATCCCAAAGAAGGGTAATGCCAAAGAATGTTCAAACTACCATACAATTGTATACTTATTTCAAATGCTAGCAAGGTAATGCTTAAAATCGTTCAAGCTAGACTTCAACAGTACATGAACCGAGAGCTTTACAGATGTGAAAGAAGGATTCAGAAAATGTAGAGGAAGGAATCAGAGATCAAATTACCAGCATTCACTGGATCACAGAGAGAGCAAGGGAATTCCAGAAAAATATCTACTTGTGCTTCATTGATTACACTAAAGCCTTTGACTGTGTCAATTACAATTAGAAAATTCTTAAAGAGATGGGAGTACCAGACCACCTGACCTGTCTCCTGAGAAACCTGTATGCAGGTCAAGAAGCAACAGTTAGAACCAGATATGGAATAATCTTATGTGAAAGTCACAACAGACTGGTTCAAAACTGGGAAAACAGTATGTCAAGGCTGTATACTGTCATCCTGCTTATTTAACTTAAAGGCAGAGCACATCATATGAAATGCCAGGCTGGACAAATCACAAGCTGGAATCAAGAATGACATGAGAATCTCAGATATGCAGATGATACCACTCTAATGGCAGAAAGCAAAGAGGAACTAAAATGCCTCTTGACGAGGGTGAAAGAGGAGAGTGAAAAAGCTGGCTTAAAACTCAACATTCAAAAAACGAAGATGGGGGCTTCCCTGATGGCTCAGTGGTAAAGAATCTGTCTGCTAATGCAGGAGACACAGGTTCAATCCCTGATCTGGGAAGATCCCATATGCCCCAACTATCAAGCCTGTGCTCTAGAGCCCAGGAGCCAAAACTACAAGAGAAGCCACTGTGATGGAGCCCATTCACTACAACTAGAGAAAAGACCCAGCACAATCAAAACGAAAGAATAAAATAAAAAAAAAGAAACAAAACAAAGATCATGGCATCTGTCCCATCAATTCATGGCAAATAGAAGGGGGAAAAGAGGCAGCACTGGCAGATTTTATTGTCTTGGGCTTCAAAATCACTGCAGACGGTGACTGCAGCCATGAAATTAAAACACGCTTGCCCCTTGGAAGAAAAACTATGAAAAACCTACACAGTGTATTAAAAAGCAGAGACATCACTTTACTGACAAAGGTCTGTACAGTCAAAGCTACGGTTTTTCCAGCAGTCATGATTATAAAGATTAGAACTATGCATCAATGGACATCTGAAATAAGTAACAAATATGCCAATTCTATTTGATACTACAAATTATTTGGGTTTCCCTGGTGGTTCAGATGGTAAAGAATTTGCCTGCATTGCAAGAGACCAGGTTTCAATCCTTGGGTCAGAAAGATCCAAATTAATTAGGAATCAGAATTTGGAGGCAAATTATTATAGCCCTTAGTTGAAATACTAACAAATTCCTGATACTACATCTCAACTAAATTCCAATTTAATTATCCATGACAAAGTAGTATACTAGAAACAGTAGTGAACCGGAGTCCAGGACAACTCAATTCTCATCTCAATTCAGCCACTAACTAGTCAAACATCCTGAGCCAGGATCATAGTAAATATCCAGCAAATGGGATGTTAAATCCATAAACCTAACGTTTTTGAACCTCTAATTCATTTGTAACAGAGAACACTGGATTAAAAAATCTCTGAAGGTCTCTTTTAAGCTATAAATTCTTTAACAAAACCCAGGTTTATTGATACGACTGGAGGTGGTCAGAATTAATTATGACTAATTTTAAAGAAAGAGAGGGTCCTTGAGCAAAAAGAAAAAAAGTTTTCCAGCAAAAGTAATAACATGAAGAGTTATGTGTTAACAAATGAGATAAAGGGAGATCAAGACAGTGAAAGAGGACAATGTGGGGCTCACCTCCCCACATGAAAACATGAAAAATACACCGAACTGTAGAGCAAGTCTCACTGAAAACACACTGGTAACTGGCAGAAAGCAACTATTACCACAATACACAGTGAAGTGATAAATATGAAGATACAAAATATGACATTAAAAACATAAAACATAGGAGAGGGATGTAAAAACTTGTGAGATAGAATATAGTTTGACTTACAATGCATGTGCCCCCAAGGACCTTATCAACTCAAACAACTTTAGTAGTGACCTTAATTAAGTTCAGTTCAGTCGCTCAGTTGTGCCCGACTCTTTACAACCCCATGAACTGCAGCACGCCAGACCTCCCTGCCCATCACCAATTCCCGGAGTTCACCCAAACCCATGTCCATTGAGTCGGTAATACCATCCAAACATCTCATCCTCTGTTATCCCCTTCTCCTCCTGCCCAGTTTTTTCAAGTGAGTCAGCTCTTCGCATCAGGTGGCCAAAGTATTGGAGGTTCAGCTTCAGCATCAGTCCTTCCAATGAATAGTCAGGACTGATTAATAACTATCATCTAATCCAAACCACTTTACAGATGAGAAAACTGAGACCCAGAAAAATTACATGATGTGCTCAAGGTCATATTATCTGGGTGCTGTAATGCCAAGACTAAAACCCAAATTTCCCCAGTTCCCACTAAAATGCTATCTTTCCTGTAACCCAAGGCTTCTAGAACTACCTAACTGCAGTGTTACCTGTTGTATGGCAACCACTTCAATCAACATATGCTTTCAGGACCTCTAGTTCTACTATATCATATGTATGTATGAGATGGGCAAACAATTCTAGGCAAATAAATCCAAAAACTCACAGAGAATACTTGCAAATATGTGATAAGACACTAGTACCCAAAGTACAGAGAGAATTCTTATAACTCAACAATTAAAAGGTAACAAATTTAAAAAGGGGCAAAGGATTTACACAGGCATTTCTCCAAAGAAGACACACAAACGGCCAATAAACACATGAAAAGATGCTCCAACATCATTAGTCATTAGGGAAATGCAAATCAAAATCACAAACAGACACCAGTTCACACCCACTAATATAGCTATAAGCAATCAAAAAGGAGGACAATAACAAGTCTTGCGAGAATGTGGAGAAACTGGAACCCTTGTACATTATTGGTGGGAATGCAAAATGGTGCAGGTGTGTGAAAACAGATTGGTAGCTCTGCAGAAAGTTAACTACTGTTACTATATGATCCAATTCTACAGTAGGTATATACTGAAGAGAAAACACAACTTACATCCATATAAAAACTTGTACAATAACATTCATAACAGCCAGAAGTTAAAGCAATCCAAATCTACTAAGTGATGAACAGATAAACAAAACGTGGTGTATTATACAACAGGGTACTCTTCAGCCCTAAAGATGAACGAAGCACTGACACAAGCTGTAATACAGACGAACCTTGAAAACACTGTGATGGCTGAAAAGAAGCCAAAGTCTGCAGGTCGTATGTTTGCATTTGTGTGGAATGTCCAGAATAGGTAAATCCATGGAGGTAGAGAAGAATGGACAGTGACTGCTAATGGGCATGGGGCTTCTTTTTGGAGTGGTGAAAATATTCTGAAATTAGACAGTGACGATGACTGCACAAACTCTGTAAATATACTTTTTTTTAAAAAGTGAATTGCGTGCCTTCAAATGGTGAATTTTATGGTATGTGAATCAAATCAATATATGTTTTTACTTGTTTTGTTTTAAAACACACAGCGAGACATCAAAATGAAATCCCCACTCACTCCCTCTTGGGTTGTGAAAAGAAAAATACCAACACAAGGTTAATGCATCAGTCTCAGTAGTTATTGAGCAAGGCATGTGTTATAAACATGGGAATTCAGGGGCTTCCCTGGTGGCTCAGTGGTAAAGAATCCACCCACCAATGCAGAGACTGAAGTTCGATCCCTGATCCAGAAAGATTCCAGATGCCGTGGAGCAACTCAGCCCATTGGCCACAACTACTGAGAGTCTGCCCTAGAGCCCAAGAACCACAACTCTTGAGCCTACTTGCCACAACTACTGAAGCTCGGTGCCCTCAAGCCTGTGCTTCGCAACAAAAGAAGCCATTGAAATAAGGAGCCTGAGCAATGCAATGAAGACCAGTCCCCACTCGCTGCAACTAGAGAAAAGCCTGCGCAACAACAAAGATCCAGCACAGCCAAAAATAAATGTTTTTTAAATTATTTTTTTTAAAGGTGGGAATTCAGAAATATTCTGTTCCCAGGATATTCGTTAAGACTGTAAGTATACAAAGGTAAGCAAATAACAGGATACAATCACAGCAAAAGGTAAAAAAAGTATAGAAGATGATTTATTATGGAGTCAAGAAAGATTTCATTGCAGATGACACTACCCTTATGGCAGAAAGTGAAGAGGAACTCAAAAGCCTCTTGATGAAAGTGAAAGAGGAGAGTGAAAAGGTTGGCTTGAAGCTCAACATTCAGAAAACAAAGATCATGGCATCCGGTCCCATCACTTCATGAGAAATAGATGGAAAAACAGTGGAAACAGTGTCAGACTTTATTTTTTTGGGCTCCAAAATCACTGCAGATGCTGATTGCAGCCATGAAATTAAAAGACGCTTACTCCTTGGAAGGAAAGTTATGACCAACCTTGATAATATATTAAAAAGCAGAGACATTACTTTGCCAACAAAGGTCCGTCTAGTCAAGGCTATGGTCTTTCCCGTGGTCATGTATGGATGTGAGAGTTGGACTGTGAAGAAAGCTGATCGCCGAAGAATTGACGCTTTTGAACTGTGGTGTTGGAGAAGACTCTTGAGAGTCCCTTGTACCACAAGGAGATCCAACCAGTCCATTCTAAGGGAGATCGATCCTGGGTGTTCATTGGAAGGACTGATGCTGAAGCTGAAACTGCAATACTTTGGCCACCTCATGCGACGAGTTGACTCACTGGAAAAGACTCTGATGCTGGGAAAGGTTGGGGGCGGGAGGAGAAGGGGACGACCGAGATTGAGATGGCTGGATGGCATCACCGACTCTGTGGACATGAGTTTGAGTGAACTCCGGGAGTTGGTGATGGACAGGGAGGCCTGGCATGCTGTGATTCATGGGGTCGCGGAGAGTCGGACATGACTGAGCGACTGAACTGAACTGAACTGAAGAAAGATTTCACAGAAGTCTAAACTAGATTATCTCCAGACAGATAATGGAAGCAAAAATGCTATATATATATATCAGTCCAAGCTGTGTCATAAAGGCATTTAAAAGTGGGACAAATCATTTCTCTGGAGTGATCCAAAAGAGTTTCATGGTGAAATTTAAGTTGATCTTTGAAAATGAGTAGAATATGATTAAGTATAAAAAAGAAGGGACTGGACTTTGAGACAAACCGAGGAAACAACAAATCAAGGGCAAAATGCAATTAGAAATGCACATATTTAGCTCAGCACACCAATAGAAACCTAAACAGACCACTAAAGTAGCACTGACTAGGTGCTCATGTTGGTATGGCCTGGGCAGCATTTTAATTTGTTTCTTCCAAAGAAATACTGCCTAAAAGGTCCATCTAGTCAAGGCTATGTTTTTTCCCGTGGTCATGTATGGATGTGAGAGTTGGACTGTGAAGAAAGCTGAGCACCGAAGAATTGATGCTTTTGAACTGTGGTGCTGGAGAAGACTCTTGAGAGTCCCTTGGACTGCAAGGAGATCCAACCAGTCCATTCTAAAGGAGATCAGTACTGAGTGTTCATCGGAAGGACTGATGCTAAAGCTGAAACTCCAATACTTTGGCCACCTCATGCAAAGAGTTGACTCACTGGAAAAAACTCTGATGCTGGGAGGGATTGGGGGCAGGAGGAGAAGGGGAGGACAGAGAATGAGAAGGCTGGATGGCATCACCGATTCGATGGACGAGTTTGAGTGAACTCCAGGAGTTGGTGATGGACAGGGAGGCCTGGCATGCTGTGATTCATGGGGTCGCAGAGAGTCAGACACTGAACTGAACTGAGTAAGTATTTCAGTTGTTTCTTGCCCATGTAAAATCTATGTCAGCTATCTTTCTGTCCTCATTTAATCTCTACAAAAAACTTGAACTAAGTCCTAATGATTTCAAAGAGGAACTCAACTTCAGAAAGTTAGTAACAGCTCACAATACTATACCTATGCACTCTGTTCAGTGTCATAAATTCATTCTCTCAGTTAGTCCTGAAAACAACCCTAAGGGGACTTCCCTAGTGGTCCAGTGACTAAGACTCCACACTCCAATGCAGGGGAGCCAGGTTTGATCTCTGGTCAGGGAATTTGATCCCACATGCTGCAACTAAAGATCTTGCATGCCGCAATAAACATGGAAGAGCCCACGTGCCGCAACTAAGACCCCAAGCAGCCAAATAAATAAATTAAAAAAAACCAAAACCCTCAGGACCACATATTACTAGTACTTCTGTTTTGTATATAAGAAACCTAAGATTCAAGGAGTTTAAGCAATTTGCCTGGAGTAGCACTGGTAATACAAAGGCAGAACTGGGAATTAAGTCCAGGCCTGCTTGATCCTAAAGCTTTTTTCTTCTAGATATATTGCTTCATCTATGCATGCATGCATGCTAAGTCACTTCAGTCGTGTCTAACTCTTTGCGACCCTATGGACTGCAGCCCGCCAGGCTCCTCTGTTCATGAGGTTCTCCAAGGAAGAATACTGGAGTGGGTTGCCATGCCCTTCTCCAGGGGGATCTTCCCAATACACGGATCATCTGCTTCATCTATCCTTAATCATTATTCAGTCTAATTCAATATGCTTCAACATTTATACTCTATTTCCAGTGACTAGGAGCAGTGGTCTCTTACACGAACAAGCACAACATACATCTGCTGAAGACACTGTTTCTCTGTATTAGACCTAAGAAAAGGTTAACAGGAGAAATCCTAGCCAAGAGACACCACCAAACAAGGTGACTTCTCAAAAATTCTTTTCTCTTCAGATTTTTCCAAGAGGTAGAAAAGAGCCTTCAAAGCTACATCAGACCCCTGAGTGAGAGATGTAAAGAAAACTTTTCATCAAAAAGATGGAAAGGGCAAGCCTGACCATGATCTGGTTACAGCAATGCAGAGATCATGTGGTACACACTGCAGCAAAATCAGGTGCTGACAGCTGAGAGATAACAAGCTGTGTAAGGGGGAGGGAAGGGAAACACAGACGCACTTAAGATTTGAACAAGAGCAGGAAACTGACACAGACAAAAGAGTAGGATGTGGTATTAAGTCGAAGCAGTGCAAGAGTTAAACCCATGAAAACAACTCACAGGACAGCCAGCAGCTCCTACTGGTAACTCCCACTCATTTTACCTTGTTTTCCCACACAGAAAAGGTAAGCTGTTTTCTCAGTTGTAGCAAATCGGATACATTTCCCAGCTTCTAGATGGCTTGACTAGGACAAGGCAGCAACGTCCTCCTCAGCTCCCTTCTAACAGCAGGAAGAGAACCAAGGGCCAGAAGAAAACAGAGTAGCTGGGAATGATTTTCTTTCTCATTCCAAACACCTCAGGTTTGTCCTACCTATATAAAAGAGGCGACTATTATGACACTCATTTCAAACTAATTTTTTTTCTTTAAGATTGGGGTCAAATACTCTTTTAAAAATGTTATTCCATTTAATTTTATCATATCCTTACACAAGTTTCTTCATGAATTTCTTATTTGTAAAATAGGACTAAATATGCTTGACTCCGTATGTTTACTTCTTTCATAGGAATGTGTGAAGGAAACGCTATTTAAAGTACTTGGAAAAGTTAAAAGCATAATATAATAACTAGCATTTACTGTATGTCTACTTAGTGTCAGTCTAAGCCCTTCACGTGAATTCCTTCGTTTCTCACAATGTCATGAGGTAGATAACACTAACCTCATTTTTTAGATGAGTAAACTGAGGCACAAAGAGGTGGAGTTCTTTTCCAAGTTTATGCAAATATAATACAAACTGCGGTGTACTGGTTAACAATTGTGAGTATATATTTCTATACTAATGTAGTATGTAATGAAAAGTATGTTAGAATATTATAACACATGGCTTAAAGAAGCAACACAATGACCTAGTCAAATATGCAACAAATATTTGAATTCTACTTTTTCCCAGCACCATATGCATCGTCTGTATGCATTATAAAATTAACGTGTAACAGAGACAGCTATGCAGGCCACAGGAGCTGGTCACAGATAAAATGTCGCTCTGAAGAAGAGCACAGACAAGTTACTTAACTGTGCCTCAGGGTCCTCCTGTGTAAGACAGCTATAACACCTGCCACAAAGAATTCATGCTACATTGTGTTTCTCACATGTCAAACAACACATTGCAAAACTCCTCAAATTAAATGGTAGTATCTTCTTAGAAATTTTTTACTCCAGCTTCTCATTTGACAAATCTGAAGTCCAAACTATAACGTAACTTGCTCGAGTTTGTAGAGCTAGATAACAACAAAGACTCAGCCAAAACCTCCAGACTCAGTCCAAAGTCCTTTATCCTCTCTCTGGGCTAAATAATTCCATTTCCTGTAAGGAAAAGGTGATAAACATCAGAGAACAGAGAATGACTCAAAACCTCTAAGGATAAAAAAATACAAACAAACAGGATGCAAGGCTTCAACGTTCATTTAATATAGCAAAAACAACAAAAAAAGTGGCATTACTCAGTACTGTTTCCTTATCAAAAAAATCATGTCATCTCAAAAAATTTACTCTACTATATTTGTGTTAGGCTAACCCATATTTACTCAGGTTACTCCTTCCCAGCTGTCTCTGCAACTTTCTGAAACTGTCTTGGCAAAGTCAGGTCAAAATCCTAATAAACTCCAGAGAACAGCACATTGTTACTATAGCAAATACTCTTGAAAATACTAATAAGCAGGGCTTAGAAACTCTACTGACATTCTCAGTATAGTTATTTTTGCTGTGATAGAAGCCAATCTGTTTTTCTTGAAATAACTTTTCATGAAAATCATTCTCAAGTAAGAAAGAAGACAAAATTTCTCTCATTCATTCCATTAATTTTCATTCAATTTTCCCAAATTTTCTGGAGCATTTAAAATCTCACATGAGTTTACCAGAGGACTCAATTCATAACACTCTTTCCAAAAGTCTGCTCTAAAAGAGATATGCTTGTTTTGGTATTATAGTATAACCAGAGTCAAGCCTAGAATCCATTTTATATGCAAGCAGAATCAGGGAAAGAGAAAGAGACAGGATGACTGGCAAGTCAAATCAATTATTTATTTAAAAGTCCACAAGGTACAGAGCTCTGTAAGGTGCACAGTGCCAGTCTGCGCCACCCCTTCTCTGCTAGTCAGTATAGGCTACAAGATGAACACCAGAGTCCTCAACACCCAGCCAAGTTCTGAGTAAAATGGCCCTACCAGGCTCGATGGATGGCACATTTTTTTAACTCCAAATCAAAGAACAGAGGTTCAAGGAGGAAGATGATCAATATCTTAAATACAGCAGAGAGATTAAGGATCAAGAGATTAAGGTTACGAAAATGCCTGAATACAAGGACAATGGATCTTCTGAAAATGTCTTTACAATAAAATGTTAGGGAAGAAACAAGACAGGAAAGATGTTAAAGAATAAGCAAATGAGCGTAAAAGAAAAAGCTGCATACAAAATGCCCGTTTTAAAGATGTTTCAGAGTGAAAGAAAAAAAATCCCAATAACTCTAAGATATAGAAAGGCAAAGGGATTTTTATTTCTTTGTTTTAGGACAGAAAAGACCTCAGTGTATTTATAATCTGAAAGAAAAGACTCAATAAAGAGTGAAGCCAGACTTCCCTGGTGGTCCAGAGGTTAAGAATCCAGTTGCCAATGCAGAGGACATGGGATTGATCCCTGGTCTGGGAAGATTCCACATGCCACGGGGCAAATAAGCCATGGGCCACAACTACTGAGCCCACACATGCCCTGGAGCCCATGCTCCACAAGAGAAACCACTGCCGTGAGAAGCCCACACACCACAATGAAGAAGAGTACCCACTCACCACAACTAGAGAAAGCCCAAGCGCAGCAAAGACCTAGAAATAAACATTTGTTAGTTTGTTTTTAAATAGTGAAGCTAAAAATATAAGAGAAAGAGAATAACTGCTAAGAGGGAGGTACTAAACAAAGTGGATACTAGGGATGGAACAGAGTGGACAAGTGATTCATGTGGACCCTGAAAGTCACCAGACAAATGCAATAAGAATGGAGACAGCAGACTACAGGGGCTTTGAAAAAGCAAAAGCCATACAATAATGGCAAAACAATGGTCTGGAAGTGACAGTGAAGAACCAGAAATACTTATATTAATCTATTCCCATATTCAATCAGCAAAAATAGGAATAACTCTTCTCATCAGAGAGAAAGAGTTTTCAGTTATGGGTTAGGAGATGGAGAAATATTGGGAGAAAGATTAAGAGCCTAGGACTCAGCTCACATTTGTGCACAGGTTTTACCAGACTCAGAAGCAGCAGCTCGTAAAGGAACACCATAAATGAGGTGGAAACGGATAGAGCTTAGACATATAATGTTGAGGAGACAGTAAAAATAGAATTTTGAAGTAATTATCAATGGCAAACATGAAGAAGAGCAAGCTAAAGAATTTTATGGCTGTAGATGATAGAGGAATGAAGAGAGGAACAGACCAAAAAAGAGCTGAGGATCACTAACAGTGTGTCTCCAGTAGTAACTACACTTTCAAGTAGAATGATCTTCAGTCCCACTTTCCCAGAAGCTGGACCCTGAAACTTCCTTTTATTTCATTTGCCAAGATTAGCAATTTGCTGAACTGTCTCAAAAGTTTGGGGTTTTTTGTTTTCTGAATTGAACATTTGTTCTTAATAAGGATTTGCTAAGCACTCTACAAAAGGACCTGAGGAACATTATCCAAGATATAAGTGAATATGATTGACTAGAACTAGAGCTGCTGCTGCTGCTGCTAAGTCACTTCAGTCGTGTCCGACTCTGTGTGACCCCATACACGGAAGCCCACCAGGCTCCCCCATCCCTGGGATTCTCCAGGCAAGAACACTGGAGTGGGTTGCCATTTCCTTCAGACCCTATTTGGTCTTTTAAGCTGACTCCACCCCACCCCACCCACACAGACAGGATGGAAAAGGGTAGATGACAGCAGTTAAATCTGGGGAGCACTTCACTAATCTGAATTACTACCTAATCAATTATCTCAGCCAACCCACGCTTTATTTTTATTCTTAAGAGGTCTAATTCAAGAACAGAACAGTATAAGGAACATAAAATACCGAAATCAGATTGATTATATTCTTTGCAGCCAAAGACGGAGAAGTTCTATACAGTCAGCAAAACCAAGACCGGGAGCTGACTGTGGCTCAGATCATGAACTCCTTATTGCCAAATTCAGACTGAAATTGAAGAAAGTAGGGAAAACCACTAAGCCATTCAGGTATGACCTAAAACTCAAATCCCTTATGATTATACAGTGGAAGTGACAAATAGATTCAAGGGATTAGATCTGATAGAGTGCCTGAAGAACTACGAATGGAGGTTCCTGACATTGTACAGGAGGCAGGGATCAAGACCATCCCCAAGAAAAAGAAATGCAAAAAGGCAAAACGGTTGTCTGAGGAGGCCTTACAAATGGCTGTGAATAGAAGAAAAGTGAAAGGCAAAGGAGGAGAGGAAAGATATACCCATCTGAATGCAGAGTTCCAAAGAATAGCAAGGAGAGATAAGAAAGCCTTTCTCAGTGATCAATGCAAAGAAGTAGAGGAAAACATTAAAATGGGAAAAGACTAGAGATCTCTTCAAGAAAATGAGATACACCAAGGGAACTTTTCATGCAAAGATGGGCACAATAAAGGACAGAAATGATATGGACCTAACAGAAGCAGAAGATATTAAGAAGAGGGGGCAAGAATAGTCAGAAAAACTATACAAAAAAGATCTTCACAACCCAGATAATCACAATGGTAGATCACTCACCTAGAGCCAGACATCCTGGAATGCAACATCAAGTGGGCCTTAGAAAGCATCACTATCAACAAAGCTGGTGGAGGTGATGGAATTCCAGTTGAGCTATTTCAAATTCTGAAAGATGATGCTGTGAACGTGCTGCACTCAATATGCCAGCAAATTTGGAAAACTCAGCAGTGGCCACAGGCCTGGAAAAGGTCAGTTTTCATTCCAATCCCAAAGAAAGGCAATGTCAAAGAATGCTCAAACTACTGCACAATTGCATTCATCTCACATACGAGCAAAGTAATGCTCAAAATTCTCCAAGCCAGGCTTCAACAGTACATAAACCATGAACTTCCAGATGCTCGAGCTGGATTTAGAAAAGGCAGAGGAATCAGACATCAAATTGCCAACATCCACTGATCACTGAAAAAGCGAGAGAGTTTCAGGAAAACATCTATTTCTCCTTTATTGACTATGCCAAAGCCTCTGACTATGTGGACCACAACAAACTCTGGAAAATTCTTAAAGAGATGGGAATACCAGACCACCTGACCTGCCTCCTGAGAAATCTGTATGTGGGTCAAGAAGCAACATCTAGAACTGGCCATGGAACAACAGACTGGTTCCAAATCAGGAAAGGAGTACATCAAGGCTGTATAATGTCACCCTGCTTATTTAACTTATATGCAGAGTACATCATGAGAAATGCTGGACTGGATGAAGCACAAGCTAGAATTAAGATTGCCAGGAGAAACATGAATAACTTCAGATATGCAGATGACACCACACTTATGGCACAAAGTAAAGAAGAACTAAAGAGCCTCTTGATGAAACTGAAAGAGGAGAGTGAAAAGGCTGGCTTCAAGCTCAACATTCAGAAAACTAAGATCATGGCATCTGGTCCCATCACTTCATGGCAAATAGATAGGGAAACAGTGGAAACAGTGACAGACTTTATTTCTGGGGGCTCCAAAAATCACTGTAGATGGTAACTCCAGCTATGAAATTAAAAGATGTGTGCCCCTTGGGAGAAAAGTTCTGACCAACCCAGACAGCATATTTAAAAAGCAGAGACACTACTTTGTCAACAAAGGTCCATCAAGTCAAAGCTATGGTTTTTCCAGGTCATGTATGGATGTGAGAGTTGGACTATAAAGAAAGCTGAGCGCCGAAGAATTGATGCTTTTGAACTGTGGTGTTGGAGAAGACTCTTGAGAGTCCCTTGGACTGCAAGGAGGTCCAACCAGTCCATCCTAAAGGAGATCAGTCCTGAATATTCATTGGAAGGGCTTATGCTGAAACTCCAATACTTTGGCCACCTGATGTGAAGAACTGACTCATTTGAAAAGACCCTTATGCTGGGAAAGACTGAAGGTGGGAGCAGGAGACAACAGAGGATGAGATGGTTGGATGGCATCACCAACTCAATGGACATGAGTCTGAGTCAACTCCGGAAGTCAGTGATGGACAGGGAGGCCTGCCATGCTGCAGCCCATGGGGTCATAAAGAGCCGGACACGACTGAGTGACTGAACTGAACGAACATGTGTTTTCTGTCATGGTGATCTAGAGTCCTAACCCCACCAGTCCCCTAGGGATATTTCTTAAGCCCTGATGAGTTTCAGTTTCCCCCTCTATAAAGTAGAATAACAGTACCTATTTCATGGGGTAGTTGTAAAGAATTAGCAAGTATCTGTTATACAGCAGATGCTAAAGAAATACCAGGTAATACATTCTACTAAAACTTGTCGCAACATCAGAAACTGGAAGACTATTTTAACTAATATTATTATAAATTAAGCCATCCAAGGTGAACAAGTTATTGCTACACTGCTAATATACACAGGACAAATTCTGTTTTAAAAAATTCTAAGGAAAATTTGTTCCAAAAATTCTGTGCACTTGATGATCTAATGATTATGTTATTTTTGGAGTATAATGTCCATAACTAAGAACTAGGTGGTTTGAAACATATCTTCCCCCTCACCCCCAGTAATTACTACTTCCATAATAGAGGAACCCTTCCAATTCAACCCCAGGGCAATATCAGAGATTCTCAACATATCTCAAATAAATGGAGTTGTAAAAACACATAGATGTAAAGTAGCCTGATGAGAATTCAAGGCAAAAGGCTACATCCTGTCCCCTTTCCCAACATCAGAGTTAACTAATATCACAAATGTTCCTCAGTTTTATCTTAGAGTTATCATTTCTTTCTTTCTCTACATCATCAGTAAGTCCTATCTCTTCCTTCTTCAAAACTTCTCTCCAACATATCCCCCGCTTTCATTTTTCACTCCCAAAATTCAGATCTCCATAGTGTTCACAGATGAATTTCTAAAACAATTCTTAACTGGCCTCCTTTCTAACAATCTACATAATGAAAGTGAAAGTCGCTCAACTGTGTCTGATTCTTTTCCACTCTAAGGACTATATATATAGTCCATGGAATTCTCCAGATCAGAATAGTGGAGTGGGTAGCCTTTCCCTTCTCCAGGGGATCTTCCCAACCCAGATCTCCCACATTGCAGGCGGATTCTTTACCAGCTGGGCCACAAGGGAAGCCACTCCTGATTAATCAGCCTATAATTCCAAGTTTATCAAGTCATGGTCCTATTCAAAACTTTCAATGATTCCCAAATGTTGGCAAGATCAAGTCCACATTCCTCAGTATAACTTTCAAGACTGTTCATAATCTGACTGAGAATTACCTCACTAATTTTATCTCCTCCTGGTCCATAATCTAACTCTATTATAGGATCAAACAATAAATATTACAAGTTTGTTCCAATCTCAGTGTCTTTGTTCTTGCTTTGCTGGGGCCTGGAAACCTATCCCCTTCCTTTCTGCCTATTCAAATCCTATCACTGTAAGTGATAGTCGTTCAGTCTGTCTGACTCTTTGCAATCTGGAATTCTCCAGGCCAGAATACTGGAGTGGGTAGCCTATCCCTTCTCCAGGGGATCTTAACAACCCAGGAATGGAACCGGGGTCTCCTGCATTGCAGGAGTGTAAGTGAAAGTCGTTCAGTCTGTCTGACTCTTTGCAATCTGAAATTCTCCAGGCCAGAATACTGGAGTGGGTAGCCTATCCCTTCTCCAGGGGATCTTAACAACCCAGGAATGGAACCGGGGGTCTCCTGTATTGCAGGAGGATTCTTTACCAACTGAGCTATCAGGGAAGCCCTTCCATCACTGTAAACTCCAGTCTAACTGCCTCCATGAAGCTCACTGACCACTTCAGCCCAGACTCATCTCAGTAAACCAAGACCTATCATTTTGATATGTTAGTAGCATAACAGACCTCCTAGAGCAATGCTGTTGTACAACAGATCCAACGGCCTTTTCACACACACACACAAAAACCCACCAAAGTAAACTTTTCATGAGGCTAAATTATTCAATATAAAAAACTCCTTTCATCTGAGATGATGCCCTTTCATTCCTGTTTTAAAATGTTTCATCTTTTACAAAATGGTGGTATTAGATGAGAAAATTGTTTTTCATTTTCATGTCCTTACTTGGAAAACAAAAGTCTCTTTTGAAATATGACTGGTTTCATGAAACCCAAGCTCTGGAACCACAAGTCTACATCCCCCATTTTGGCATTTATATAAGTTCCAAGACTTGCAGAACTATTTTAAAAACTACGTACTGTCTCCCCAATGAGAATTTTAAATTCCTTAAGAACACAGGCTATATACTGCACTTCCTTTGTCTTTTTGTTTTCTCCACATTAATTAGGTCTGGATCAAATATAAAACCAGAACTATAAAATGAATAAAATTCACAAAACTCCTGGCTTTTAAATTTAATGTGAAACTGACCAAAAATGTAACTGAAACCTGTGTTCTTTGTCTCCTCTCCATTCCTCTTCTCTAGGTGCTCTGCATCCCTGTGGATTGCACCTACTAAGTGAATGACTGCTGCTGCTGCTAAGTCACTTCAGTCGTGTCCGACTCTGTGTGACCCCATAGACGGACTACTACCTTCCAAAATTTCTGCTCAGATCCCACCCCTCTTACCTCTCTTTATAATCTGAAGTTTTATCCCTGTTTCCTTATTATTTCTCCTTGTTCCATTAACTGCCTCACTACCCACCCATCTAGTTTTCCAACATACTACTGTAAGATCCTTGGGATGAAGACTTAAAAACAAAAGTCTAACATAATCACCAGTCCTCAAGTTCCTACCCGAAAAAAAAAAAATTTAGCAAATGTTAAGAAGTACAGAATTTTATCAAATTATATTAAAACCATCCCATACTGCACTCCAGGACAGCTGTGGTAGAAAGCATTAAAATTGATATTCCTGACATAAACTTACCAGGGTCCATTACTTTGTTACACAAATAACCTGATTACATTTGTTGCATCTTTATCTTCAATTAGCTTCTGTAAATTCCCTAAGTCTTTCATGTTAAAGACATTTACTGTATCTCTAACTTTATCAAGACCTAAAAATGGTATTCTTCCTATCCTAAGGAACATAAGCCAAAGCTGACCTCATTTACTCAGGGAATAAAGATCTTAAATGCACACAGTTCATAAAATCATCTCGTCTTCTGGTTTGAGCAATGTAATTTTCAAGAGCAAAGACAGAGTCAAAACCTAGCTTGGTATTCACCAGTTGTGTTGACTCTGGGCAAACTAAGGTCATATCTTAAGGCTTTTTCATCTATTAAATGGGGATAATTAACAGTATCTACCCCCAAAGGGTTATTAAGAGGAAGATTAAATAAAGATATAAAAAGCACTTAAGTACAGTGGCTGGAACATAGTCAATAAATGCAAGGTTTTATTATTAGTCCTCAGTAAGAAAGAATCTTAGAAAAATTTTCAAGTGTAAGACTTTAATAGCTGCTGATTCATTGATATTAGATATAAATCACTCAGATGGCCTAAACCAGATAAATTATCCCAGGTAATTAGAAATAGTGTATTTGTGATAAATCTGTTTCAAGGTTTAAAGAGACAAAAACTGCTTCTATTATCTTGTTCAACATTAAACTTTTCCAGTTAAATGCTTGAAACTGGATGAAAGTAGAGATTTCATGTTTAAAAACAGGAAAATGCTGTCATTTTTCTATCGGAACTCTTTAGCCTCTGCAGAAAGTCTATACAAATAATGCCTTGGTAAGTGGGAAAATACCTTTCACTTTTTTATTGTAAGTAATTTCAAATCTGTTCTCATACAGATTTGACTCTCAGCACACTAAAAATGTTCCTTTTCCCCCTTTCCAAAAACTTTTAGTAAAAAAAAATTTTTTTAACTAATTTTTAAAAGGCTACAAATAAAACCATGTTGATATTAATACAAGATAATGCTTTCATTAGAGAGAGTTTCCACTCAATCATAATACAAGTTAAATAAGTTCATGTAATTATTTTTATTTTTAGAGGGTCAAAATGAGTAGTGTTATACAAGTCATCTTGGGAAGTAAGTTTTGCTTTCAACAACGCCTCCAAGACTCAAAACCTTTTTGAAACTTCATTTCTAAGATTCTTAAAGACAAGCGTCATACACACAAAAAAATCCTAGTCTCCACCTTGAGAATTACATCTCATTTATGACCAACATAATGTTGATTACTCACTTCATTCATCAGACTTATCTCCAAAAATTAAGTATAATTCCCCCAAATGAAGACTTAACAGGATTAAGAACATGAAATATGTTCTATAGACAAGTTCAAAAGAAGTATACCAAATATTTCAGTTTGGAAATCTCATTAAAATAAATATATAACTATTCATTTTGGAAACTGTTTTTAAAAAACAGTCATATTCCCTTACACATACCCTTCAGACGGACCTCCTGGTGGTCCAGTGGCTAAGACTCCATGCTTCCAATGCAGAGAGCCCGGGTTCAATCTCTGATCAGGGAACTAGATCCCATATGCCACAGCAAAGACCCAGTACAGCCAAACAAATAAAAATTAATATTTTTTAAAAATTACATAGTAACAAAACTAGAAATCTGAATGAGTACTGGATCTATGTAAAGCAGGAAAATGGTACTGTGGATAATGACTAAAGTTGTTCAGTTTGAACCATTAAACTATCATGCTTCCATATTTGCTCCCTTGAGTGCCTCTGAAGGAACAGCATTTAATAAGGTTATTAATATCCATTTCTCTTGAAAACTTAATTTGGTTCACACCAGTTTGGGTAAACTGCGTGCGTGTTAAGTTGCCTCAGTGGTGTCTGACTCTTTGTGACCCCATGGACTGTAGCCCACCGGGCTCCTCTGTCCATGGAATTCTCCAGGCAAGAATACTGGAGTGGGTTGCCATTCCGTTCTCCAGGGGATCTTCCCAACCCAGGGATCAAACTCAGGTCTCCTGTACTGCAGGCAGATTCTTTCCCATCTGAGCCACCAGGGACCCACCCTAACATTATGATCTAAGTGTTTTTATCCATTTGTTTTGTTTAGTCACTAAGTCTGTGTTCAAATCTTTTGCAACTCCATGGAGTGCAGCCCACCAGGATCCTCTATCCATGGGATTTTCCAGGCAAGAATTCTGGAGTGGGTTGCTATTTCCTTCTCCAGGGATCTTCTCAACCCAAAGGTCTGGATCAAACCCGTGTCCTGCATTGACAGGCAGATCCTTTACCATTGAGCCACCAGGAAAGACTTTTATACGTTATTTAATCCTCACAACCACTCTCACCATCTTAAAAATGGGGAAATGAAGGCTTTCTGAGGCTACAGAACTGGAATCATAGAGTTTTACATAATCTTATTATAAGGTAAGGTGCTATGTAACCAAAACGGTCAAAGTATGAAAATAAGACACAAATGAATAATCTGTCAAAGAATCAGAAAACAATAAACCACATTAATAAAGCTTTATTTGAATAAAATCTAATGATTCAGAAATGTACTCTGAGATCTCATGATGCTTAGAAGCCAACATTATGAACAATTCTACAGTGATTGTGTAAAGTGTAGGAGATTAGGTTGAATACATACCAACTTTGTAATATACTCTGAAAAAAATTTTTTTTAATGAATTCACCACAGCTTATCATTTGCTTCTTCACACTTCAAAAGACAGTTATGATTACTGAAGTTTACTACTGTTTTGAAGTATGGATAAATGTAAATGCATTTCACCTATACTTATTATCTTGACCTAATTGGAGTAAAAGCTAAAAAGCAATAGACTGATTTCATAAAATATTCCTAAATTGCTAAAGAATAATGTAACAGTGAGAAGATTATGAAAGTTAAAAAAGTCACTCCAATGTCTCAGAAACTTCCTAAACATCTCTGTCCAATAATTCCATAAAAACAATTATTAAGTTACCCTATAATCTTCTGATATAGTTCCATCAGAAAAGTCAAATGATCCCTGCTTTAAAACACATAGTATCAGGAATTCCCAAGCGGTCCAGTAGGTTTAGGACTGTGCTTTCACTGCTGAGGGCCTGAGCTCAATCCCTAGTCAATCCCCAAAGTCGCACAGCCAGCCAAAAAAGAAGAAACTCAGAATACATAGTAGGTATCTCTTAAAACAGACATATTTATCACAAAATTGTGTTACACTTATATTAAGTTAAACTCTCCCAGTTACTACTAATTCAAATTTGCACTTAAATTGGCTTAAAGTAAATAGGAAATTCATACATACATTCTTCTACCTTTTTTTCTTTTTTATTTGGCCACACCAGGAAGCAAGTGGGATCCCCTTGATTGGAAGCATCTTAACCAATGGACCAACAAGGAAGTCCCACATTTTTCTACCTTTAATAAAAAAGAATAACTACTGAGAGAGCTTATTGGCAAGTCATAGAATGTGGCTTTAAACAGATTTAAGTGGCTTAAATTTTTCTTTCTTGATATCAAAATAAAATGTTATTTAACAAAGTAATTCAAATGAGGTATATACCCAGTATCTCATTTCAGTTAAGAGCTTAATCTGAGCATTAGACAAACACTTGATTAAGGGTCATTCCAAGAAGAAACTGTACACTTCTTTGCCAGTGAAAGATTCCAAAGAAGTAACTGCACCAGGAATGGACTCCTATACCTTCTCACCTGAAGCAACTGGGGCATCTCAGCCTTTTGATTAGAGAAAACACTAAGCAGAATTCTCATTAAAATATTAATAAGCCTAAGAAATTAAACTGTAATCTATATATAAGCATCATTATGATCAATCACCTAAAACTCTGAGGGTCTAGCATGTGCAAAACTCAGTGAAAGGAATTGAGGTGACTACCAGTTAACACAAACCCAGCTCTGATCAAGAACCTTATCAAATTAAGATACGAACTAATCAAATTAACCAAGAACATGAAGGGTATGAGCATTACAAGCCACAAGATTTTTGAGAAAGTAAGAAGCTTCTGACCTGACTGAGGAGATACAAGCTAGTGTGACTTAACCAAGAACTTGAGGAGTATCAGCAATCAATGTCAAAATTTTAGCGAAGAAACACTACTGCAAAGTTAGGACAGACTTCAAAGATGAGGAACTGAGCTGAGCCCTGAAGGACGGAAAAAATGAAATAATTAAACAGCAAAAGAGAAGAAAAGGACAAAAGATAGTGGAAATAAATGTGCTAAATTGTGAATATGGTCATTAAATATTTATTAAATACCTACTACATGTCAGTCACTGTGTTATGTACTAGGTGAACAAAGCAGATGAGTTTCCTGCCCCTGTGAAGTCTACTGAGAAGACATAATCAGGCAAGCAGATATATCATTAAAATTGTAACAGGTGTTATAAAGGGAGGCAACAGACACCAGTAACAGGGAATAACGGGAAAGGACTAGCAAGTTAAGATGATGAGGGAAAGTATCTCTGATCATAAGCTGAGGTTGGAAGGAGGCAGCCAGGCAAAGTGCAGGGGAGAGAGTGTTCAAGAAAGAAAGAGCCACATGTACAAAGGCCCTGAGACAGGAAAGAACTTGTGTTTAAAAATAAATAAGCAGCTAGCGTGACAGAAGCACAATGGACCATGAAACTAACATAAGACAAAGTGGTACCCCAGTGGGGCCAGATTATACAAAGCATTACAGGCCAAGATAGAGTTCGAATTTGGATTTTATTTAAGTCTCAAAGAAAGTTAAAACCATTAAAAGTTTCTGCAGGACTTCTCTTGTGTGCCAGTGGTCAAGAATCCGCTGGCCAACACAGGGGACATGGGTTCGATCCCTGGTCCAGGAAGATTTCACATGCTGAGGGGCAACTAAGCCTGTTCCCCACAACTACCGAAGCCCACGTGCTCTAGGGCCTGTGGTCTGTAACAAGAGAAACCACTGCAATGAGAAGCCCACACACCACAACTAGAGAGGAACCCCCGCTCACCCCAACTACAGAAAGCCCTTGAGCAACAGTGAAGACCCAGAACAGCCAAATAAATAAAGTTTCTATATACTCACACACTGCTGAATAAAAGGAGGCAGACCCAAAAGGGTATATGCTGTATGATTCCATTTTTACAAAAATACAAAAACGGATCTAGTAGAAGTCAGGATGGTGATTACCCTCGGTAGGTGGAAGGGCAGCAAGAACCTGAAGGGAACTCAACAGGGGCTTCTATAGGTCCCGGTAACACTGTTTCTTGATCGGGGTGCTGGTTACATGGGTATCTTCAGTTTGTGAAAAAAATCATCAAGTTGTACTCTTAAATGTACTTTCCTACATATAAATGCAATATTTTGGCCACCTCATGAGACGAGTTGACTCACTGGAAAAGACTCTGATGCTGGGAAAGGTTGGGGGTGGGAGGAAAAGGGAACGACAGAGAATGAGATGGCTGGATGGCATCACCGACTCTGTGGACATGAGTTTGAGTGTACTCCGGGAGTTGGTGATGGACAGGGAGGCCTGGCGTGCTGTGATTCATGGGGTCGCGGAGAGTCAGACACGACTGAGCGACTGAACTGAACTGAACATATAAATACTACATACTTCAATCAAAACTTGTAATAATGTTTCAAATTTTTTTGCAAGTTTTTAGTAACATGTTTTCAAAATATTACTCTGTCCACATAAAATGGCAACAGAGGAGCACATGCAAATATGGAAGGACTTGACTGACAAATTAACCTGGTGGAAGTTTTCAGATACATATAATATAGGGGAAAGGGTAAGTCAAGTAACCAGTGATTACAAAGTACCATGTTCATAAAGAATAAGTTAGGTCTAGAAAGGGAGTTATGCAATAAAAGATAAGCTATAAATTCCTTAGAATGTAAGGAGGTACCTCTAGAAATTAAAAAAGGAATAGATGAAAACAGCAATGCCTAAAAAGTTTAGTCATGCTTGTTATCTTTTAACTTACATTTTTATATGCTATTTTCAAGCTCTTCTCTTGCTGTCCCAACTCCAAAACAACAGTGTGATGAAACAGAAAGATTCTAAACTTGAACATCAATCTTATGTGAGCTGAAATCAAATCTGCCCCTCACCAGCTCTGGCAGTAACTGCTCTGAGCTCAGATCCCTCATCTACAAAGAGGATAATGACTACCTCATAGTTATCATTTTCTATCACCACCTAAAATGTTGAGTTGGTAGGCTGGTATTTTATCATTTCCTAATGGTATATGGCTGAGTGACTAAGCACCAGCAGCAATGGTATATGTAGGGTTGAATGGGTTTCCACTCTCAAGGTTCACAGGTGGGAGAAGAGAATTATATAAGAGTCAATATACAGAAACAGCATGGACAAGGAAAAACAAGAAAGGAACTTTCCTGGCAGTCCAGTGGTTAAGACTCTGCACTTCCACTGCAGGGGCACAGGTTCAATCCCTGGTTGGGGAACTAACATCCTGCATTCCCATGCCGTCCAATGGAAAAAAAATAATAATACAAGGGGTCACAGATAAACATGTGTCTTATAAACATGTGTCAGATAAAGTGGTTTCAAGCATTTTCTAAGACAGAGACTTGTGCTAAATCAGATTGGGACAGGTGCAGTGACTTGAGAAATTAAGAGAAGGAAGACAATCTATGTTTCCCTGCTGCTGCTAAGTCACTTCAGTCATGTCTGACTCTGTGCGACCCCATAGACGGCAGCCCACCAGGCTCCCCGGTCCCTGGGATTCTCCAGGCAAGAACACTGGAATGGGTTGCCATTTCCTTCTCCAATCCATGAAAGTGAAAAGTGAAAGTGAAGTCGCTCAGTCGTGTCCAACTCTTAGTAACCCCATGGACTGCAGCCTACCAGGCTCCTCCATCCACGGGATTTTCCAGGCAAAAGTACTGGAGTGGGGTGCCACTGCCTTCTCCCTATGTTTCCCTGCTGCTGCTAAGTCACTTCAGTTGTGTCCGACTCTGTGCGACCCCATAGATGGCAGCCCACCAGGCTCCCCTACCCCTGGGATTCACCAGGCAAGAACACCGGAGTGGGTTGCCATTTCCCTCTCCTATGTTTCCCTAGGAAGATGCAATTCCTACCTAATGTATTCCCTTTGTGGAATATTAGCTAAAACAAGTTAGAGATTAACATTAAGGGTATTCTATTGCAGGTGGAAGGAAGGGCAAGGCCTTTAATCATTTTATGGCATCCCCACCCTTCAGAATTATTTGAACAACCATAATGTGTGAAGTACTCCTTAAGTATAGCCAAAGATGTTAAGTTTCATATTTCAAGAGCTACCATTTCCAAAAAGATACAAAAATAAAAGTTCAAGTCATTAACAAATTTTCAGGTAATTTTTATTTTCCCCACAGTGTACCCCTGTCCTAAAAAGTAATGAAAACCTGGTTCCTCATGAATTTATCATTCTGCTGATCTGACAAGTGTCCCCATCTCTACCTCTCACTCTTGTCATGCACACTTATAGTTCCCGCTGTTTCCTACAAAGTTGCCACACTGACTCTCTAGTATTCACTCTGATCTCACCAGTATTGAGTCTAAACATAGAGACTTCACAGCATTCCCAACCGATCACTGCTAACCAACAGCTAAGAGATAACACACGGTTTACACAAACGAAGGTGGTGATTATGCAACTGTATGTGTTTATCAAAGCTCATTAAACTGTACATTTCAAACTGGTGAATCTTATTGTATGTAAATTATACCTCAATAAAGCTGATTTTTTTTTTTTACAAGAGAATGCATGCATTCACTCATCCAGCAAATATTTACTGAGCATCTGCGATGTGCATCAAAGTTTATATCACATCTTTCAGTTTGACTATCTGGGTCCTATAGTGTGATAATGAAGTTGCTCAGTTGTGTCCGACTCTTTGCGACCCCATGAACTGTAACCTACCAGGTTCCTCCATCCATGGGATTTTCCAGGCAAGAGTACTGAAATGGGTTGTCATTTCCTTCTCCAGGGAATCTTCCCGACCCAGGGATCGAACCCGGGTCTCCCGCACTGTAGGCAAACGCTTTATTGTATATAATGTGTATGCTCTACTCATAAACTAATACAGTCCTCAAAAGCCATGTTCCATGAAAAATGGCTCAATTTTTTATTATGAATGTCACCTTAATGATGGCCTCTACAGGAGAAGGACCATTAGCTATCCATCATCTTCCATCACATCAATGATATCTATGCTCTTTATTTTAATACAAACGCCTCCATGACAAGAAAAAAATTAAGCACCTACCGCATATATCACCACCACAACCTTATGTTTATCCTTCTATCAAAAAAATATATATATAAATATCTCAAAACTTACTGACAATATTGCCAGAAGACAGTATTATCAGGGAATAGACTTAATTGACTTATTCTAGGATCCATGGTGACCCAGTAGCTGACTCAAAGGCCTAGAAACTAGGCCTCCTGGCTCCCAACTCAATATGCACAGTGGACCTTAGAAACAAACTTGGATTTGAATTCCAGCTCCACTTCCTACTAGTTATATGCATACACCTAGCAAAGTCAGCTTCAGTTTGCTCATCTGTAAAACAGGGATGCCAACTACCATATCACAGCATTGTTGTGAAGACCACCCAGTACAATTACTGGGCACGACATGATTAGTTCCCTTTCTTGGTCTTCAACTATTTAAGAATAAGAAAATATCTATTAATCAAAGTTAATTCATAATTCCTATTTTCTGCCTAGTTCATACTCCACATCAACTTCCTTCCCATCCCACCATTTCCAGTTCTTCAAACTTCAGTTACTATGTTTAGAAGTGATTTAATTTTAGAAACCTGGAAAATTCTTCTGAGTAAATTCAGCAAAACCTTCATCTGCCCCAAGGAGAATTCTGAGCAAAATAATTATTTCTAACAAGAAAAGAATTTTTTATATGGGGGTTATTCATGTAAACCACATGAATACCACCAAGGCTGCACACAAAGTAACAGAAAACCATCTGGAACATACTGTACAGATTCTCCGAAGGGAAACATCCCCCTAAAATCCAAACACCTCCCTCCCTAATCTTAGGTAGTAAAATCTTAACAGGCGATCTGAATTCGGCTCTGACACCAGTCCAACTCCTTAGGCCAGAAGTGCAGCAGTCTGTAAAACGCTCTGAACAAACCCCACCTCTCGAAATATCCCCAAAAGGCAGGGAGGTCCGAAGAGTATTTTCTCCTTCATCGACAGATAAAGCACTAGAGGCACAATTCCTTTCATTCAAGGTCATTCAAGTCAGTGGAGGTGCGACGGGGAATCTGCAGTCTCTCTGGCTTTCTGGAAATCACACTGCAGGGAATTTTTTTTCCCTTTTTTTTTTTTGAAGGGGGTTGGGGGCCTGCCTATTCTCTTTGCCTCTCCCACCCTTCAAGTGTGAGCACTGGTCTCGGCATTTCCGAAACAAGCCACAACAAGCTCTGCAGCATAAGGAAAGGGACTGACGCGATGAAGAAACAGATGCTCCAAAGCAAGATGGTCTTTCTCGGCTCGCAGAGCCTCCTCAAGGTTATTAACAGAAACCGCAGGCACCCCAGGGACCTCTCTACTCCCGGCTCCAAACATCCCCAGCCCGGCCGCCCCGGAGACGCCGAGCTTCCTTCAGCAGCCTTCGCCGCCCGAGGCCACCGGCCCCAGAAACCGCACTTCATTCCTGCGCTCCGGGAAGCCATGGCTCCTTCCCCGCCCCGCGCGGGGCTGGGGGGTGCAGCGCGCGGAGAGGCGGGCCGCGCGCGCTGCGGAAAGTTCACCGCGGCGGCCGGCTGGCTGGCCGGCGGGCGGGCGGGTGAGGGGCGGCCCCGGCCCGGCTCGCCCGTGTCCCCCAGCAGATTCCACCATTAATTAGTCCTGAGGACTGTCTACTGGCAACTTAAACAAAGCGAATGCCTCGAATTCCTTCCCGGCCCAGCGGTCTGGCCGCGAGAGCAGCATCGGGCCGGGGCGCGCGGGGCCGGCGCTGCGGGCAGACCGACGGCTGCGGCGGAGCCCTTCCCCCGCCCGGGCCGCGCCCCCGCCCCCGCCGCCGGGGCCAGCAGCCCTGCCCGCAAGCCGGCCCGCGCGCTCCCAAATCTCTCCTCCTCCTCCTCCTCTCCTCCTCCTCCTCGGGAGCTCCCGGGCTCTTCCTGTAAGATCACTTCCTTCCTCCCCGGGTGCCCGCGGGCCCCGCGCAGCCCCCCTCCCCGGCGGTCCCGGCTGCCCCCGCCACCCCGCCCGGCCGAGCCGCTCCCCGCCCCCCACCCGGCTCCCGCGCCCCGCGCGTCTCCCCACCACCACCACCACCCCCCACAACTCCCAAACTCGACCCCAAAACTCCTCCTCTGCCCCCTCAACACGTTCTCCTCAGCTCTTGGCCCCAGACATTTTCTTTTTACCTCAGATTCTCGCTCTCCCACCAAGAAGTCTCTCAGAACCTTCCCTCCCCCCCACCAAGGAGAAAAAAAAGAAAAAAAAAAAATCTCTCAACTCCAAAAGAATTCTCAAGGTCTCGCTCCAGAGATGTCCCCTTCGGAGCTCTTTCTCCGAAATGCCGCTCAAACTCTACCCCCGACTTCAACTCCACACACCTCACCCGCCGCCCGCCCTCGCCGGGGTGCGCCCGCCGGTTCTGCCCGGTCACCCCTGGGTGCCCCGACCCTCTTTGGCGGGGCAGACCGCCCCCTCCGAGCGCTCTCCTTTCTCCGCCCGGCCGCCCGGCCTCCCGCGCCGCCCTCCCGCCACTTCCCCGCGGACTCCTCACCTCAGCGGCTGCGGCCCGCGCTCCCGCCCGCCACGGGCTCCGGCGCTCAGCTCCCGGAGGCCGGCGCCTCCTCCGGCTCCCGGGACTGACAATGAGGGGCGGGACTATCTGGTGACGTCAGGTCCATGAAGGCGTGGCTTTGTTGAGGGGCGTGGCTGATCGACGGTCCCGCCCCCTCCGTCTTGCCTTTTCCCCCATCTGTAAGACTAACTATTCCAAGTTTTTACCGCCGGTCTAGCTAGAGTGCCCAGCGCTTGTGCTAGGCGCGGTGGCAAATCGAAATGGAAGACAAGACTTGTTTTCAAGAGGGGCATTCTCAGGGGATTGTGGGATTAAATGAGATAATCCATGTAAAGGTATTTAGCCCACGGCCTGGTATGGAGTAATCTCTCAACAAATACTATTTCTATTACTCACCAAAATGTAGAAAAGGAACTCAGCTTGAACTCAAAAGGCATGGTAGGTTCCAGTCCCCACCTCCGCTATTAATTCCTTGTCTGCTATCTACGTTCCCTCCTGTTGCCTTTAAAATGGGAGGGGGCCCTCCAATAATACTGTGACATTTTTCTGTGGAACTATACAATGTGCAAAGCATCTTGGAGGCCCAGAGAAGTGGGGAGGGGGGCCTTTGAAGGAAGTCCAAGACCCAGCCCCAGCATGGTACAGGACACAGCTCTAGACGGTCTCCTGCCTGGTGCCCTCCCACGTACTGGCACAGAGTTGCATTCACAAGCCGGGACACAGATGCACGGAGGCCCGCTTCCTCTCTGACTGCAGCAGCATAGCTGGTCTCTTGAGACATCGCTTGTGTAAGCTCCTTATTGCCTATGGAATAAAGGCCAAATGCCTGGCCTGGTCTGATCTCTTCCTACCTTTACACACACACACACACACACACACACACACACACACAGTTTATCCAAACTTCCCCTAGCACACCCACTGCTTTCCCACATCTGCCCATTGCTCATGCTCTGCCCTTACTGTCTCATCTCGGTTTACAACTCCTCCTAGTTTCCCCCAGCCAGAAGCTGACTCTCCCTTCCCTGAATACCCATGGCATTGTGTTAACTCTCATGTAGGCACAAACACATTTTAACTTGTGTCAAACTGACCTCCCCTTTGTTTCTTAGCACTTCCTCACTTCCTTGAGGTCAGAACCCACACATAAGTTTGTGGAGCTCAGGTACTGATGCCAGAAAATCTTGGGATGATATATCCATATTCTGGCCCGTACTAGCTCTCTTTGAAACTCATTCTGCTCATCTGCCAAATGGGCATGTTAAGACAGTCACTGCGGTGTGCGTTTTAAAATCACAGAAGACACTGTGTGGAAAGCACCAACCGCGGTGCTCCACAAATGATGCAGCTGCCATTTGTATTCATTATTATTACTATCAGCAATAGTGTTTACAGTTTCTAACACCAGATAGCATCGCTAGACACACCCCATCATTTCATAGTGGGAGATTTTAAGGGGCTGAGAGAGAAAGAGACTCTCTGAGAAGGGCCCTGCACAGCATGGCCACTGGGATAGGAACTCCAGTTTCTAGACCCCAGGTGGATTCTACAGAGTCACAGCTGATATCCAGGGGTGTCTCTGTCACTCAGCACCCGTCCAGGTTGGGGACTCCTTTGAGTTCTCATCTTTGGCAGCAGAGCTGACCTGGTTCTCCCTCATGCCTCTCTCCTCTCATTTTTCTTACAGAGAGATGGATCTGTGTTAAACTGCCCTTGACACCCCCACAGTCTTCTAGAAGAGCTGTAGCAAGGCACTGGGCGTTTCCAGAGTGCTGGCCTGTGGGAAGAGGGAAAAGGCTTTGGGGTTCTGATTAATTTACTGCGAGGCTGACAGGCAAATGGCTGTTCTGAATTGCCTGGGCTGGTCCTTAAGGGCTCCTAACAAATTACAGCTTATTTTTAGAATAAGAGATTCAAAAATGCCACTTCCCATGAAAGGAAGGCACAGCCACAGGATTGCTGCCAGCAAAGAAAGGGCCTTGACTGAGTCCCTCCTATGTGCTGATTCCAAGCATTGCAGACACTTGTAAGTGAGAACCGAGGACATACAGGGGAGGTTCTGAAGACAGAACTTTCTCTCCAGGACCCATGACCCCATCAGCCACCTATTCATTCATTTGAGCCTTGGCACAGGACAGATCGGGATTCAAATCTCAATTCCACCACTTACCAGTTGTGTGACTTTGGGCTTTCAAGTGTCTGCACCTTAGTTTCTCATCTGAAAAATGTAAATTATAACAGTACCTATTTCATACAGTGGCACACGGGCTGTGAGAATCAAATGGCATAACATGTGAAAGAGCTGAGTTCAGAGCCTGGCATCTAGTTCATGTCAGGATATGGTGGCTGCTGTTACTATTCCAGCAGGACCTCCTGGTAAGGCCTCTCATGTGCTGGCATGTGGACTGGAAGTAACAGTCCTGACCATGAGAAGCTCATTTGGCAAAAGAAATGAAGGAGATTTTCATGAATAATCAATAAAAGGTGTCTACCGGATATTGTTAAGCAAACAAACAAAAGTTGCAGAATTACAGGTGTAGCAGGATCTCATAATTATAATTATATATTAGTACATGCACTAAAAATGGAGAATATTGGGGACTTCTTTGGTGGTCCAATGGTTAAGAATCTGCCCTCCGATGCAGGCGACGCAGGTTCGATCCCTGGTCGGAACTAAGATCTTACATGCTAAGTAGCAACTAAGCCCACGGACCACAACTACTGAAGCCTGTGTGCCACAGCTAGAGAGTCTGTGTGGCAAAGAAGATCCAAGTACCACAGCTGAGACCTGACACAGCCAAAGAAGAAAGAAAGAAATTTTTTAATGGGGAATATAGAAAACTAAATAAGAAATCGTCACCTTTTCTCCTTGATTTTTGCTTTGCTTTCTTTGTGTCTGTGCCTGTGTGTATATGCAGCAGGAATTTTCAAAAAAGACTCTACTGAATGCTAAGAGAGAGGTAAAAGGATGAAGACATAGCTACAAGGTGTATCCAGCAATGGACTTCTGGGCCAATTCTTCATAAGCCATAGAAAATTCTACAGGTTCCATCTCATTCTTCATGGCATTCCAAGGAAAGCCCCTGCCCAGACAATTCTCACCTTCTCCATCTCCCCAGCCCCTAGCTGCAGTTGAACTTTTCAATGCTATAGTCAGAGGCAGGACTCTGAACAGAACTCCCAGGAACCATGGCAAGGCCAGTAGGAGAGACCTTTACTCAGGAAGAATTTTTTTTGTTTTTTTTTTTTGCTTTTGCTCCTTGTCCTGTGCCCCGTTCCCACCTCCCAAGGAATAACAATCTGTCAGCATCTATACCCACAGTGCCTAAACCTGTCTGCACTCTTAATTTCTCTCATTATATCTTTCTGTAATTTAAATTTTTTACAAGGAGGATGTATTACTTGGTCATCAGGAAAGAGGCAGTAAAGATGCATGTAAAAAGAAAGCTAATATGACCAACATTGATAGTACATAAAAAGCAGAGACATTACTTTGCCAACAAAGCTCCGTCTAGTCAAGGCTATGGTTTTTCCCATGGTCATGTGTGGATGTGAGAGTTGGACTGTGAAGAAAGCTGAGCACCGAAGAATTGATGCTTTTGAACTGTGGTGTTGGAGAAGACTCTTGAGAGTCCCTTGGACTGCAAGGAGATCCAACCAGTCCATTCTAAAGGAGATCAATCCTGGGTGTTCATTGGAAGGACTGATGCTAAAGCTGAAACTCCAATACTTTGGCCACCTCATGCAACGAGTTGACTCACTGGAAAAGACTCTGATGCTGGGAAAGGTTGGGGGTGGGAGGAGATGGGGACGACAGAGAATGAGATGGCTGGATGGCATCACCGACTCTGTGGACATGAGTTTGAGTGAACTCCGGGAGTTGGTGATGGACAGGGAGGCCTGGCGTGCTGTGATTCATGGGGTCGCGGAGAGTCGGACACGACTGAGCTACTGAACTGAACTGAACTGAACCAAGCCCAAGTTGGTTCACTTTTGTTGGTTTGCAAACAGTAAATTAGAACAATGTGGTTGAGGCCAGTGCTTAAGTCTCACAGGATCATAGAAAGTGAGGGTGGGATGGGATGAAATCACCCTCAGTTTCTCCTACCACCCCTCAAATGGCATGCTTTTAGTCTCCTCACATTTCAGACCACAAATCAACACATGCATTTCATTCATTCACTCAACAAACACCTATGGATCCTTCACTATAAACCAAGTACCATACAGGTTAGGAAGGTCATTGTTCCCACCTTGCAGATTAGAAAAACAAGGCTCAAGGAAGTAAAGTAACTTGCCCAAAGTCTCACATCTAGAGGAATCTAAAGGAAGACCTTCACAACATTATAACCCAATTCCTAAAGTATGAGGACTGAATTCCAAAGTGACTGAGCTGTGTACTCAGGCCACTTTGATTGCCTGGGTGGCTTCAGGCAAGTCATTGAACTCTTCCAGGAGCAGTTTGTCCATCTTTTGGGAGTAAGGTCATACCTGGCTGGATATTTTACGTAAGTTAAGTGCTTTGTAAGTTATATCACAAAGAGAATTTGTTACATCAGCTCTTCTGGGAATGATTCCGCTTGGCACATTCCTGTCAGTGTGTATCCCCATGAATGTTTTACCCCCCATTAACACATTAAGGACAGTCTTCCTCACACAAATGCATATTATTCCCCCCACTAGCCTGGGACTTTCGTAAGGAGGGGAACGATGCTTATTCATTTCTGATCCCTTTCTGCCTCCAGTACGGGGTCTGGTGTTTCCTCCGTTCCTTCATTCTTTTCTTTATTTTATAACAAATGGTTGAAAGCCTAACATGTGTAAGACAGCAAATGTCCCTGCCTTCTTGGCCCTTAAGATTGATGAAGGGACTTCCCTGGTGGTGCAGTGGTTAAGAATCTGCCTTGCATTGCAGGGGCTGCAGGTTCAATCCCCGGTCCAGGAACAAAAATTCCACATGCTACAGAGCAACTCAGCCCATGCCACAACTACTGAAGCCCATGTGCCACAACTAGAGAATTCATGAGCCACAATGAAAAATCCTGCATGATCCAACAAAGATCTCCCATATGGCAACTAAGACCCAATGCAGCCAAATAAGCAAATAAAAAGTTTTTTGTTTTTTTTTTAAAGCAGTGCTCAAAAAAAAAAAAGTTTCAAAAACCAAAACAAACAAAAAAGACTGGTGGGTGGAGGGACAAGAAAATATTAAGCACAATTACTTCATAACAACTGCATTAAATCCCACAGAGTATCAGGCCAGGTGCAATGAGAGCTTGGGGGATGTGGAGTGGGGACCTAATTGAATTCCGGACACAGAGAATGTTTCCAAGAGGAGGTGGCCTTGAGGCTCAGAGAAGTTAAGAAATTTGCTCAAGGTCACACAGCTGGTAAGTGGTAAACCTGGGATTTTAACCCAGAAGGCCTGACTCCCAAACACATATTCCTCTACTAGACAATACTGCCTTTTATCTCCTCTCTCCTATTTTTTCCTGACTCTTACGGGGAGAGAAAGCAAGGCCTGTCTAACATAGGATGCTCCAAAGCAATATTTCCCCCAGATTGAGGGGTCAGAGCCCTCTTTGAGAATCTGGTGAAATCCATGAAACCTCTCCAAGGAACTACATGGACACAGACAGACCCACAGAATCTTGCCTGCAATTTCAGGGGGTTCATAAGCATCATGAGGCCCAGGTTTAGAACTCACACCAGGGGAAACTTACAGTGAGATTCTCAGAACCTCAGACAAAACACCAGGGCCCCATGGGGACCTCAGATTCAGAGACAGACCCCAGAATTCCATAAAAAGATTCTCAAGATCCGGGAGAAAGGTCCCGGGACCCTGTAGAGACCCCAAGTCCCGCCCCTGCAGAGACATTCTTAAGATGCTATAAAGACTATAGAGGAGGCTCAGGCCCTCAAAAAGCGGGCATCAACCCCTGCGCCTTGGAAACCTAAGACCGTTTTGGAGTCACTGACACTTTGAAACTGAGAAAAAAAAAATGCTCTACAACAGGCTTTGCACAAAATCCAGGCGTTCACAGACCTCTAGGACGTCATCAATTACCCCCAGAATCAGGCCTCCTTTTCTCGGGCCTCCATAAAACCTGGACCCTCCCGAGCCCCTCGCGAACCGGGACAAGGTAGGTCCACAGACTGAAGACACAAACTTTAGAGTCAAGCAGCCCATGGGTCGAATTCCGGACCTACAGTTTCCTCGCCATGACCTTGGACCACTCACCTACAAACCCTCGGGCCTCAGAGTCTCACCTCCGCAAAGAGAGGCTCGGCCACCTCTCCCTCCCCAGTCCGGGCCCCCGCGGCGTGGGCTCCGTGCAGGGTGGCGCTGGCGCCCGAGGGACCCAGGCCGCTGGGCTCGGGCGCCCGGGACCTGGGCTGCGGCGCTTCGCTGCGATCCTGATGGACCGACTGCAGCGGGAGCGCGGGCGGCGGGGGAGGCGGCGCGCCTGCCGCAGTGACAGCTCCGCGCCGCCGCGGGCCTGGGAAGCCGGCGAGGCCGTTCCCACCCGCCGGGCAGGGCGTTCCCGCCGGCCGGCTTCCTGCAGTCGGGGGCAGCCGAGTGGGGGAGGCGCGGAGGGGCCGCGGGGCCCGGCAGGCCTGGTTCCTGGCTTTCTCTCCGCGTTTCCTGAGCCGGACCGGCCGGGGGATGGGACCCAGCACAAACCTCCTTCCCGGGAGCGCAGCCAGGAAATCGCGTCCTGGTTCGCTCCGGTTCCTGCTGTGTCCCAGGACGATGCCGATTGTGGTCCATAATCTTCTCGTCCTGACATAATGAGTACAACGCAAGAAGAAACGGCAGACCCCAGACCCCACAGCCCAGCGAGATTCCAATCCCGTGGTGGAAGTTGGTTAATTTCATTCTACGGATGAGAAACGGAAGGCTGAAAAAGTGAGGTGACATCATAAAAGCATTGCTACTGATAAAAAATTGCTCACTACCTACCAGGTGCTGTGCTACAAATGCGCTAAAGTAACTGTGTCTGTGAGCCTTCAGAATCTATGAAGATAACTATTGTCCCTATGTTATAAATGAGCAAGGTCACACAGCTAGGAGTTAAGTGCCAGTCTCCTGTTTCTGGAGCTCAGGCCATTCCACTGTCCTGCTTCCCAGATGTCCTATTTCAACTCAGTACAGTGGGTAACCTGAGAGTCAGAACCCTGACCCCTTTGTTTCTGGATCCGGCAAACGCCACTTGGAACTTGACACAAAATAAGTGCTCGGAGGTGACTCTGGAGCCTAGTGCGTTGTGTACATGCTCAGTTGTGTCCGACTCTTTGCAACCCCATGGACTATAGCCCGCCAGACTCTTCTGTCTGTGGGATTTTTCCAGGCAAGAACACTGGAATGGGTTGCCATCTTCCCTACCCAAGAATCAAATCTGCATCTCTTGCCTCTCCTGCATTGGCAGGCAGATTCTTTACCACTGCACCACCCAGGAAGCCCCCTGGAGCCTAGTAGAGAAGCTCAAAGTTAGCAGGACTAGTAGGAGGCATCTTATATGACTCCTTCTAGAGCCTTCATCATAGGGAAAATTCAGCCTCTGCTTCAATAGTTCCTACCATGATGAACTCTCTCTCTCCCACCATAATCCTTTCCTCTGTTGAACAAATATGTTTAGTCTAAAATGTAAATACTTCATTTTGCTCATGGTTCCTTATAAACAGAGGAAGACCATTTCCCTTCTCATGACCACAGTATACACTGCATGGTATTCTTAGCCATTTTATAAAGGTTCAATAATTTTAAGTCTTTGTGAACTGAAACAACACCAGCTATTCACCAAAGACGTTCCTCTTCCATGTGTAGAGTTGTTTCAGAGAAAAGCAGCCCAGACGACATTTTCCAGCACCCCTTGCAACTAGGTATGTGACATTGGGCTATGGGCAGGACGATGTGTGCCATGTCTAGGCCAAATCCAAGTTAAAAACTATGCATACTTTCTCAAAACTCTGTCTTTTCTCTCTGTCTGCCAACTGTGTGGGCTTCCCAGGTGGCACTACTGGTAAAGAAACTGCCTGCCAGTGCAGGAGATACAGGTTTGATCCCTGAGTCAGGAAGATCCCTGGAGGAGGGTGTGGCAACCCACTCCAGTATTCTTGCCGTGGACAGAGGAGCCTGGCGGGCTATAGTCCATAGGGTCTCAAAGAGTTGGACACGACTGAAGCGACTTAGCACACATGCACGCCAACTGCATGACAACACAGGTGAACTTGGGAAACCACATGTTGAACACAGGAGAACCTTGGTCAGCCTTGGTTTCACTCAAGTCGCTTGACTGAATGGTACCACGTTGAATCAACTTCTACTTAGTGTTCAGACATTGATCTCTCAGGATTTCTCTATTTCAGCAGTCAGCATCACTTTGACAAACACCGGGACCAACTTGGGTTCATTGTCATGACCTCCACTTCACAAAGCAAGGTGTTGGTCATAGAAAAGCTGCTTAAAGACGTCCATTTGGTACTGACTGTGTCCAGCTGGTTCAGCTGGGCAAGAAATAGTCTCTGTTCATCTCACTGATTCACTTCATCCTTTCTATTCCCAAAAGAGTTTTGAGGTGGTTTCCATTGTAGCCACAAGCCTATTTGATGGTTAATTAAAGAGCAAGAATCGAGGAGTAATGAAAGCCTAGACCATAGGCCAGTGGAGAAGGAGGGAAGAAAAATGAAAAATTGACTAACTATAGCAGAAATGCTAGGTCAAGTTTTCTAAGGATAGCAACTGTGACAGAGCAAAAACGAAACCACAGCTCCGAGTTTCCTGGAAGTCAAAGCAAAGAGGGAAAGAGGATGCTACAAATTATATAGGAAGCAGTAAATGTTTGATTAGCCACACAAACCCCAGAATCAGATTGTGTTGCTTTGAAGCCCAGCTCTACCACTTACTTAGGCAATTACTTAACTTTTCCGTGCTTCTTCTTTTTTTTTTAAATCTAAAAAATGGGGATGATATAAAATAAAACCAAGCTCTTATGATAAATGAGCCAAGGCATATTTAGATCTCATAATAGGCCTATCACACATGGTGAATTCTGTATAAGAGTTAGCTATTGCTACAGTCTGATTGGAAGAATCAGGTCAGTGATTTGCAAAAAAAAATTTTCGCTTTACTAAACTCTCAGAGGAATGTATTCTATAAGTTCAGTTCGGTTGCTCAATCGTGTCCGACTCTTTGCGACCCCATGAATCACAACACGCCAGGCCTCCCTGTCCATCACCAACTCCCGGAGTTCACTCAAACTCATGTCCATCGAGTTGGTGATGCCATCCAGCCATCTCATTCTCTGTCGTCCCCGTCTCCTCCCACCCCCAATCCCTCCTAGCATCAGACTCTTTTCCAGTGAGTCAACTCGTCGCATGAGGTGGTCAAAGTATTGGAGTTTCAGCTTTAACATCAGTCCTTCCAATGAACACCCAGGACTGATCTCCTTTAGAATGGACTGGTTGGATCTCCTTGCAGTCCAAGGGACTCTCAAGAGTCTTCTCCAGCACCACAGTTCAAAAGCATCAATTCTTCGGCGATCAGCTTTCTTCACAGTCCAACTCTCACATCCATACATGACCACGGGAAAAACCATAGCCTTGACTAGACGGACCTTGGTTGGCAAAGTATTGGGACCCCAACTAATACAATGAACTATGCCTTAATCAGATTTATGACAACTACTGGGCCCTGTATCACACAGTCATTTCTCTTATTGGCTTTTGGTCCAGACAAGCCTCAGCATTCTATTCACTAGGTAATTTGGGGGGCAGATTGTTGGGGTGCCCTAGGTGCCTTACGGATAACCCACCCCCAAGGCAGGTGAGTGTTGTGGTGACTAGCAAAGGGGCTGGTGTCAGACAGACTCAGGTATGTTTGTTAACCTTTTCAACCTCAGTCTCTTATCTATAGAGTGGAGACAACAGGAAATAGTATCGACCCAAGAGAGCTGCTACAAAGACTGTGGGAAAGGATAGATACAAAACCATTGCCACAGTGACTGGGACTATGGGAAGACTGTGCTATGCTGACGCTCACAAAATAGGGGAGAAACTGCCAAATTCAAAATAGAGAATCTCACCTGAGACCCCTGGAGTAAGGGGAATCTTTTTCTTTTAAGGTTTATTTATTCTTTTATTGGCTATGAGAGGTCTTTGTTGCCGCACTCAGACTGCGGGGAGAAGGGGCTACTCTTTGTTGCTATGCGCGGGCTCCTCATTGCAATGGCTTTTCTTGTAGCGGAGCACGGGCTCTAGGCACACAGGCTTCAGTAGCTGCAGCGTGTGGGCTCAGTAGTTTTGGCTCTCGGGCTCTACAGTGCTGGCTCATTAGTTGTGACACATGGCTTAGTTGCTCTGTTGCATGTGGGATCTTCCTGGACCAGGGGTCAAACAGGTGTCCCTTGCATTTCAAGGTGCTTCTTAAACACTGGACCATGAGGGAAGCCTGAGAATCATTTTTAATGCTTCAAAAAGGGGATCAGGTAAGACTCTGAGTTTTCACTACAGGGGGCTCAGGTTCTATCCCTGGTCGGGGAACTAAGATCCCACATGCCACGCGACGAAAATAAATAAATAAATACATATAAAATTTTTAAAAATTGAAACAGAATTGATGCATTTCCCCCAGGATGTGTCCCTGGGGCTGACCAAAGCATTACTTTTTTGCTTCTGGCTGGAATTCCCTTGGCCTAATTCAGTATGTTGTGCAGCACAAGCAGGTCTGTTTTTGGAACCACCTCTGCCCAGTGAGGTACCACAGAGCCAGAATGACCGCTGTGTGCTCAGTCGCTCAGTCATGGCCAGCTCTTTGTGGCCCCATGGACTGCAGCCCGCCAGGCTCCTCTGTCCATGGGATTCTCCAGGCAAGAATGCTGGAGTGGGTTGCTACGCCCTCCTCCAGGGGATCTTCCCAACCCAGGGATTGAACTCATGTCTCCTGCATTGCAGGCAGATTCTTTACCACTGGGCCACCTGGAAAGCCCAAAATGACTGCTATGCTACAGCAAAAGACTGTCTTTGAGGGGAAATGAGAACTGAAATCTCCCCCTTAGGATTCCACGTGTTGGGTGCTTCACATAATATCTTGCCTAACTGCCACAACAGCTTCAAAGGTTAAGCCATGTTGGCAATCACATTTTATGGATGAGTAAATGGAAGGACTTGCCTGGGGGCTCAGATGGTAAAGCGTTTGCCTACAATGCAGGAGAGCTGGGTTCAATTCCTGGGTCGGGAAGATCTCCTGGAGAAGGAAATGGCAACCCACTCCAGTATTCTTGCCTGGAAAATCCCATGCACGGAGGAGTGTGGTAGGCTACAGTCCATAGGGTCACAAAGAGTTGGACACGACTGAGCGAGTTCACTTTCACTTTTCACTTTCTTTTCAAACTGAAGATCAGAGAAGCAAAGTGGTGTGTCTAGGTTCACACAGCTAAGAAGTGGCAGGGCTGGGACATGAGAGAGATGTGTCTGACGTTAGCATGCATCTCTAACCACTAGGAAACACGGCCTCTCCCCTCCACCCTGGACCAAGATCTCCTTTCTCTCATGAACCAAGGCTGTTTGTTTTTCTCAAGGATCTTCTAGGAAACATATGCTGCAGGGACCAACTTATTCCTCCTGGCTGGGCAGTCCCTTCCCCTGTGAGAACCATCTCTTGGGTAAGACACACAGTGTCAATGGAGTGACTCAAGCTGATCAGAAGTTCTGAGTGGGTGGAAAACCAGCCACCGACATCATCACCAAGTCCAGTCTCATTTTCTCAGCCTCCTGGTTGGTCTCCTTTTCAGTCTCAAGGCTCCCCCACCTCCCTTCCTCCTTTCACAGCTCAGGTGATGGTTTTCAACACTTACCTAACCAAGTTATTCCCCTGCTAAATAACCTTCGGTAGCTCCCTGTTGCTCCCAGGATAAAGTTTGAAATCAATTATTTGCTGTGACCCTCAAGGTCCAGCCTACCTCTCCAACCTGCTCTTTGCTCTCAGGCATCCTTGGCCCCCGTGGACCCAAATACTCACGGCTTCCAGCCCTAGGGCCTTTGCACTTGCGGTTCCCTGTGTGTGATATGAGGTGAACGAGCTGCCAGCCTAAGCTGGGTATCTGTCAGATTCTGTCAGTCTCACCTTCTCCCTGCCCTCTGACCGAAACATCTTTCGATGGAAGAGGGATTGCTAACTATCAACCTGGAAAAGGGCCCAGTTGGGAAGCCAACACCAACAACTCAGGCTCTGTGTAGAACCCTGGGAAACGAGGACATTATCCTGCACCCATACTCTGTGTCCGAGGCTAATTGTCAGGGAGGTGACTTGATAAAGCAGCGAAGGGAAGCTAGATTTTCTTCCAAGTCTCCCCAATGCCTGTGCCCAAGCTTTTAACAATTCCCTTATGTAGTCTCCTTGGTGGAGGCAGAATTCACCCTGTTTGTCCATAATGTACACAGTTGCCGGGTGCTGTCCCAGAGCATGCAGTCTTCCCATCTCATTACTCCCACTTGCCAAAGAGAATTGGTCTGAATGAGGAAGGCACCCCTCTGCCTCCGATTTCTGTGCCTTTCTCTGGTGCCCTTCCGCCCCCTGGTGGTCATACCTGGAATAGAGGGCTTTCTGCTCTGAGGATGGAAGCGCGTTAAACAAATTCTTCAGGGTAAAAAGCATTTTCATCTCAATCTACATTCCCCTCTAAGACCCCAGGGCTCACCTGCACCTGAAATTTGGAGAAAGGCAGATGTTGATCCCGTCTCACTGTGGATTCTTCAGCCTGTCACTTCACCTCTCTGGGTTCAGGATCCTCATTTATAAAAACAGGCCTGAAGAGATTGGGCCTTACCAGCTCTGATAGTCTAGGATTATGTCTGAAGTTCACTAAGTGACCTGTGACTCTGCGGCCTTCCTTAGCTCAGTGGGAAGAATGTAAATTCCAGGAAGTCAGGGAAGTTGCTGGCTTGTTCCCTCTCTATCACAAGCGCACCAGGGTGCTTCATACTTAGATGCGTTCCTGGGTTTGCGGCTGCATTCACAGAAACACTGCATACAGCATGTGGGGCTTCCCTGGTGGCTCAGTGGTAAAGAACCCACCTGCCAATGCAGGAGCCACAGGAGACGCAGGTTTGATGCCTGGGTCGGGACAATCCCCTGGAGAAGGAAATGGTGACCCACTCAGTTCATGGGGTCATGAAAGAGTCAGACATGAAAGAGTCAGATAGGACTTAGCAACTAAACAACAACAACAACATGCAATGAAGGAGGTGAAACTCATTCTGCCCATATCTGAGGTCCTGTTTGGGATCAGAACTTTGAAAATGACATGGAGAAAGTGTAACTCATTCATGGGAGGAGGAACAAAATAATAGCTGAAAGAGGGATCCCAAAAAACCACATTATATGGAGGAACAGTTGTAGGGACCAGAATATTGACTCTGGTCTAAAAAAGACTCAAGGGGTACATGTGTTTTCCTTCAAACATCTGGAGAGGGCATCTAGGGAAAAGAACTGGGATAACTAGGAACAAGGGCTGCTACTTCGAGGGGACAGATATTTTTCCCCCCTAACCAAAAGAAGTTTTCAGTCTGAGCTAGAAAAAAAGAACAGACTTGAATTTGAATCCCAGTCTGTCCCTAACCAGCTATTTTTTAAAAATAGAATATAGTTGCTCTACAAGGCTGTGCCAGCCTCTGCTGTACAACAAGGTGACTTAGTTACATACATACATATATCCCCTCACTGTTGAAGCTCCCTCCCACCCTGCCCCCACCCTGTCCCTCTAGATCACCACAGAGCACCAGGATGAGCTCTCTGTGCTGAACAGTAGGTTCCCACTAGCTGTCTGTTTGTAACCTTGGACAAGTTTTTTTATCATGTTAAGCCTTGGTTCTCTCATCTGTAAAATGGGTATAATGTGGAGTACACAGGACTGTTGCAAGGAAAGAACAACAGAAAACATCTTTTAAATGCCTAGTGCAAGGCCGAATACATAGTTGGTGCTGGGTGAGTATCCGTTCCGTTCCGTTCCGTCGCTCAGTCGTGTCCGACTCTATGCGACCCCGTGGACTGTGGCCTACCAGGCCTGGGTGAGTATAGCTGTGGTTAAAAACACAGAGAGGGAGTGAGCACCCTGTCACTGGACCTGTAAGCAGAGGCTCAAGGATAACTTGGTAGGAATGGGAAGGAGTCGAGCAGCTAGCAGTACTGTGGCTCAGGGCGGCAGTGTATGCTGGTGGTTAGCAGTACTGGTTCTTGGTCACACCGACTACATGTTTATCCTGGCTTTGCCATTTAATTGCTTCACCATTCTGAGTCTCTGTCTCCCCAGCTGCAGAATGGGGATAAGTAGTTCCTGCCTTACCAGGTTGTTGGCGGATGAAGAAGGTAAAGCAATCAACATGTGCACTGCTGCTTTGATGTTAGTGGTCTGATTGGGGTTGTCCTGGATGACCTTGAAGCTCCCCTCCTATCTGATATTTTCCAGGTCTGGATTCTCTGCCCTTGCCCCTGGGAGCAGAATGCAGGAGACCCTGAGGAAGGAGGTAAATGCAATGTACTAAGACTTCAGAGGCATTACTTTGTCAACAAAGGTCCGTCTGGTCAAGGCTATGGTTTTTCCAGTGGTCATGTATGGATGTGAGAGTTGGACTATAAAGAAAGCTGAGTGCCGAAGAATTAATGCTTTTGAACTGTGGTTGCAGAAGACTCTTGAGAGTCCCTTGGACTGCAAGGAGATACAACCAGTCCATCCTAAAGGAAATCAGTCCTGGGTGTTCATTGGAAGGACTGATGTTGAAGCTGAAACTCCAATACTTTGGCCACCTGATGCGAAGAGCTGACTCACTGGAAAAGACCCTGATGCTGGGAAAGATCGAGGGCAGGAGAAGAAGGGGATGACAGAGGATGAGATGGTTGGATGGTATCACCAACTCAATGGACATGGGTTTGGGTGGACTCCGGGAGTTGATGATGGACAGGGAGGCCTGGCGTGCTGTGGTTCATGGGGTCGCAGAGAGTCGGACATGACTGAGCGACTGAACTAAAGACTCCCAGAGGAGTGCTTGCATCTGCTCCTTGCCAGGGGCATGTAAACAGGGCACTGTCCCTTCCTCTCCTCCACAAACCAGCCCTTCCTGTGTTTGAGTTTGGCATCTGAGGGAGCTGAGGGGGCGGACACAGGATGGATTATAGGACAGTGCAGTGGTGAACAGGCTGTCTGGCTTTCTAATCTGCTCATGCACTTTGGTCCCCAGATAAACCGTGAGCCCCATGAGGGATCCAACTGCTGTCCAGGGTACAAAAATTAACCAATAGCCAGGGGAGGATTGGAGGTTGCCAAATGGTGGCCCAGGGGCCAGATCAGGCTCTCAGGTTAGATTTGTGGTCTGAATAGTTGCACAGTGGTTTGTTTTTAAACTAGTTGTCAACATTTAAAAATAATGGAATTGCATAGAAAATCCCAATTCCTTACTCTCTTCAAAGTCAGTAGAGCTGGTATATTTCTGCCTGGGAGAGTTTGTAGGAGATGAGTAGTGGCTGCCACCTTTAGTCAGGGCACATGAGCGCCAGTCACCAGAGTCTCCATTCTTCCTAGTCATATCACACCAGTCAGCTTCGGTCACTTATGACTGTGCAAGTTCCTTAGCCATTCTGAGCCTTGGTCCCTTGAGTTTATGATCCCTGAGATTCTTTGTGACCCTGGGAGCAGACTGCAGGGGACCCTGGGGAAGAGCATGGGCTTTGTAAGATCTAAGGACAATGGGACAAATCCCAGCCTGGTATGTGACCCACGAGTGCTCTGAACTCCATTTCCTCATCTGTAAGAAGGGTGATGAAGGCACTCCCAGAGCTGGTGTGAAGATTAAATGCCAACGTGTGTGTGTAGCATCTGGAACATAGCAGGTGCTCAGCAAAAGTTCCTCATGAGGGAACCATGGCCCAGCCTCACTCAGCATTGCTGCTGCTAAGTCACTTCAGTCGTGTCCGACTCTGTGTGACCCCACAGACGGAAGCCCACCAGGCTCCCCCGTCCCTGGGATTCTCCAGGCAAGAACACTGGAGTGGGTTGCCATTTCCTTCTCCAATGTGTGAAAAGTAAAAGTGAAGTCACTTAGTCGTGTCCGACCCTTAGCGACCCCACGGACTGCAGCCTACCAGGCTCCTCCATCCATGGGATTTTCTAGGCAAGAGTACTGGAGTGGCTTGCCATTGCCTTCTCCGTCCCTGCTGCTATTCTGTTTTAAATATTTATTTATTTGGCTGTGCTGGGTCTTAGTTGCAGCAGGTCAAATCTTTTAAGTTGTGGCATGTGTAATCTTTAGTTGTGGCATACAAACTCTTCGTTACAGAATATAGGTTAGTTTCCTGATGAGGGATGGAACCCAGGCCGCCTGCACTGGGAGAGTTTTAGCCACTGGGCCACAAGGGAAGTCCCAATAGTCTGCCTGGTTTTGAATGCCACAGTCCTGGACAACGTGTCAGGTCTCAACCATCCTCTGAGGCCAGCATTATTGTTATCTGTGCTATACAGAAGAGCAAATTGAGGTACAGAGAGATATTAAACAAGTACATGGGGCATAAGTGGCCCCATCTGTCTAATTCTCAAGCCTGTGCTTTCCCCTGACAACCACTTGCCATTTTTGCCCTGGACACATCCGCTGGGGTTGAGTGTAAACTCTAAGTTATAACTGTAGAGCTAGAATTCAGGCTCCACCACTAGCTAGCTTCCCAGGTGATGCTGTTGGTGAAGAATCTGCCTGCCAGTGCAGGAGATACAAGAGATGCGGGTTTGATCCCTGGGTTGGGAAGATCCCCTAGAGTAGGAAACGGCAATCCACTACAGTATTCTTGCCTGGAAAATTCCATGGACAGAGGAGCCTGGTGGGCTACAGCCCATGGAGTCACAAAGAATTGGACACGACTGAGCACACACACACTTCACTTGGCACTAACTAGCAGTGTGACACTGGGCAAATTATCTAACCTCTCGGGACTTCTGGTATTTTATCCGGAGGATAATAAAAGGACCATCTGCATGCGGGTTAAATGAGTTAAAGCTCATAAAACACTTAGGGTTGTACCTGGATACACAGTAAGAGCTCAGTAAATGCTAGCTATTGTTATCATCAGTTGAGCACTGGCTGTGTGCCAGGTACTGAGAGTACAAAGATCAATGAGAGTCCCTGTGGGGCTCAAGGTCTGATGAGAAAACAGAGGTCAGAGTGACTGCCTAGTTGTGGAAGCAAGGCAGGTGGTGGCTAACTCTACATGTCAGCTTGTCAGGACCACAGTGCCCAGATATTCATTCAAATATTGCTCTGATGTTCTGTGAGGCTCTTTTTAGAGGAGATGGACTTTCAAGCCAGTGGACTTTGAGTAAAGCAGATTACCCTCCATAATGTGGGTGGGCCTTATCCAATCAGTTGAAAGCCCAAATAAAACAAAAGCAAGAGCAACTTCCCAAGAAGATGGCCCTTGGACTTCATCAGCAATATTGGCTCTTTTACAGCAGACTGCCTTTAAACTCAGGGTGGAACTTTCTTTTTTTTTTTTTTTTAGGGTGGAACTTTCTAAAAAAAAGTGTTTGTTTATTTATTTACTTAGTTGGCTACACTGGTTTAGTTGTGATACTCGGGATCTTCGATTTTCATTGCAGCACATGAGATCTTTTAGCTGAAGCATGTGGGATCTAGTTCCCTGACCAGAGATTGAACCTGGGCCCCCTGCATTGGGAGCACAGAGTCTTAGCCACTGGACCATCTGGGAAGTCCCCAGAGTGGAACTCTTTTGTCTGAATCTCCAGCCTGTTGGCCTCCCCATCAGATTTTGGATTCATCAAGCCTCCACAATTATGTAAGTCGATTCCTTGAAATAAATCTCCTTTTATATAAATGCATGTCCTATTTGTTCCATTTCTCTGGAGAATTCTGAAAGAGGAGGGGTAGTACCAATACCTTTGCCAGGAGAGTTATCCTTCTTATATTTAGCGATCCTAGCCTGAAGAAAGTCGTCCAAGGGCCTTGACCCTGTCCCCAGTAGATATAACAGTTCGTTAATATTTGGGGTGCATTTAGTACAGGGATCACACAAAGCTGAGAGAGAGAGAGAGCAAATATAAAGGCTGAAATAATCAGGATTCAAAACCCACTTAATCTTCAGAACAATGTGTAGGTATCGACAAGAAGAAATGTAACACCGATCGGTGAGAAGTCCTCCCCTTGGGCTCTGTTATACAGAGATAGAGTAACGGGTCGGGGGTGGGAGAGTGCGGGCAGATGAAAAACACTAGGTGTGTATAACACTTGGCACTTTCAGGAACTTCCCTGGTGATCCAGTGACTCAGAATCCACCTTGGAGTGTAGGGCACACAGATTCGATTCTCGGTCCAGGAACTAAGATTCCATGTGCCACAGGGCAACTGAGCCTGGGCACCATGACTGCTGAGCCCACACTACGGAGCCCATGTGCAAGAGAGAAGTCCTTGTGCAAGCCACAGCTGAGACTCGATGCAGTCAAATACACAAATATTAAAAAAAAAGACTTGGCGCTTTTAGTTTGACTAGAAGCCAAACTTCACTTCCTTCCTGGATTAAGTCATGATGAACGAGGCTGATCGGCCTGAGGAGCCACATCTCTGGCCTCCAGGTTTCAGAAAGTCAAGACAGGGACAGGCAGGGCTTCCCTGGTGGCTCAGTGGTAAAGAATCCGACTGCCAGTGCAAGGGACATAGGTTCAGTCCCTGGTCCAGGAAGATCCCACATGCTGTGGAGCAACCAAGCCCATGTCCCACAGCTGTTGACTCCTTGCTCCAGAGCCTGGGAGCCAAAACTACTGAACCCATGTGCCATAACTACTGAAGCCCGAACACCCTAGAGCTTAAAACAAGACACAATACTGCAATGAGACACCCATGGACCTCAACGAGAAAGTAGCCCCCATCGCCAAAACTAGAGAAAACTGCTCAAACAGCAACGAAAACCCAGTACAACCAAAAATAAATAAATAATTTTTTTTTTTTTAACGGCACAGGCGAGTGGAAGTTACCAGAAATCAGATTTGGGCCAGAGGGAAGAACAGTCAGTGCTGACCAAGATGGCCTGGGCATCTCATGGGCACTGATCTCCCTGTCACCAAGAATGTTCTAGGAGGTATCCCTTCTTCGAGATGTAACCAAGACAGTGTTGTGAAGAGAAAGAAAAGAATATGCACTTTGGATGGGACGGACCTAGATTCAAACTAGTTAATGTGAGTGTGACCTCAGATGAGTCATCCTCTCTGAGCCCGTGGACCTCTGAGAGTACGCGTGATACACTGGAAATCCCTGGGTCGCCTCTCAAAGCAGCCAGTGAACATTAACTGTTTACCCCACGGACTGGCTTACACTGAGAAACATCCTCTGGCTGTCCCCAGATCTCTGCTCAAGACACCAACCCCGTGCCAACCTGAGAATGCTGCCCAACTTTGCTGCCATCCAACCTCTGGGAGGACCGAATAGCAAGAAAGAGGTGTGTCCTCCTGGTGTCTGTCTTGATGTGAACAGAAGCAAGTGACAGAAAAATCCAGCAAACAGTATTACTGTTACAGGATGGTTACTACTCATTTAGTAAGTAATCTGAGACAGGTGGTCCCAGGGATGCTTTGGTACCTCAGTGATTCAGTAAAGGATGTTGCTCCTTCTCCTCTGCCATCTTCAGGGCATCCACGCTGTTTTCCTGCAGGATCACAGGATGACTGCCTAAGCTTCCCATCCTCTCTAGACAGCATTCAAGCAGGAAGAACCTTTTTCCCTTGCATGTCTCTCTTTTCCTGTAAGGAGTATCTTTCCCAAAGCCAATAACAACTTCCCCTTATATGTTTTTATTTATTAATTTTAAAAATTGAAGTATAGTTGATTTACAGTGTTGTGTTAGTGTCCCCTTACACCTTGCATAACCATTTTGTCCCAGTTTGCCAGGTACTTTTCCATTTTTTACCTAAATTCGCAGATCCTGGGAACCCCCTCCTCCCTGACAGATCTGACCAGTTGGGTGTCCTTACTTATATCCCATTGGCCAGAACTGGGTCAATGTCCGTCCCTTGACCAATCACTAGTAAAGAGAATGGAAGTATTCCAACCGGTTTAAGCCAATCAGGATTTACCTCCTGGGGGAAATGGCAAGCTGCCAGTTGACCCGCTGTGAGGTTCTGTGAGCAAGGAAGCAGGATTGACTGCGAGACGGGCATCTGCAGTGTCTGCCACACTTGTGTGCTCAGAAGCCAGCAAATTCCTGTCCTAGACCAGGCTCTGCTCTCCCCGGCATCGTCACCGCCATGCTGTGTGTATGTGTCTGTGACTAAGTGTGAAAGAATTAGGAGCGTGACAAGGATGTTGGGGGAGGGGAGAAGAGAACGGCCCCCAAATACAGGCTTCCTCTGTGGTCACGGAAAACAAGTTTATTTTTAATCTGACCTCATTAGTGTGCAGTTCTCCAGGCACGATTTCTAAATGGGCACCTTTCAGGTAATACTAACAAACCCAGGAAACAGTCGATTTTTCTCCTAAGCTGGACTTTCCTTTGACTGTCCGTGGGTGGAGAGGCTGTGGAGGCGGGGACATCTGAGCAGGACAGAGGGGCTGCGCTGAGTGCAGGCTAAGGGGTCAGCCCCAGTTTCAGCTCCCGCAGGATACTGCGGTCACCTAGCCTCCTCCCTCACCTCTTACCTTAGCTGCACTCAGGACAGAACCACCCTGAGTCTGACTGACGTCCACCTGACACCAAAGCTCATGATTTGTGAGGTTCCAGCCACAGGAACCAGTCACTGACTCTTAAAACTGTAAAGACAGACTTTGAGAATGAGTCATTTACAAACCTGGAAACGACATTTCAGTCATTCCAACAAACAAATATTTATGGAACACCTACTATGTCTAGGCAATGCAGTGTGTTGGAGATCAAATTATGATACGTAAAGATCCTCACCCTTATGAAGCTGACGTTCCAGAGATGACAGACGGACAATAAGTAAGAACGAATATGTATCATCATCAGTAATAAATATAACAGAGAAAGCCATAGAAGGGGTTAGAGACGGTTAGGCAGATGAAGGAAAGGGGCGCTTACTTTTCTGGATCAGAGGTCTTCTTTCCTATTTTAGCAAATCACATTTTATTGGCATACAACCGAGCTCATCGGTTTACGTATTGTTTATGACTGTTTTCATGCTACAGTGGCAGAGTTGAATAATTACAACAGAGGTTATATGACCTGTGAAGCTGAAAATATTTACTATCTGGCTGTTAAAGTTAGCCATCACAAGGAGATACCTTTTCACACCCACTAGAATGGCCATCATAAAAGACACACAGTGACAAGTACAGATGAGGATGTGAGCAAACTGGAACTCTCACACACTGCTAAAGAGAACGTAAAAGGTTGCAGCCACTTTGGAAAAAAGTCTGGCAGTCCCTCAAAGGGGAGACATAGAGTAACCATAGGGCCCAGCAGCTCAATTCCTCAGTATATACCTAAGAGAAATTAAAGCATATGTCCACACAAAAACTTGTATCATAAATTTCAGAGCCGCATTATCCATAGTAGACAATGATGAATGAGTGAATGAATAAAAAGTAGTATAGCTATACAATGGAGTATTATCTAATGATAAGAAATGTAACTGTGACATGTGCTACAATATGGGCAACTGTGAAGAGTATGCTAAGTAAAAGCAGCCAGTCATAAAGTGACATAGTGTATGATTCCATTTATGAAATATCCGGTAAAGTCCATCTATAGCAAAAATAAAATACTGATTGCTTAGGCAGTAATGGCTAAAGGGTGAAGGGTTTCTTTTTGGGGTGATGAAAACTGAATGTGGTGATAGTTCCACAACTCTGTGAAAATACTAAAAGGCATGGGGCTGTACACTTTAAATGAATGAGTTGTATGGTGTATGAATTACATCTCAATAAAGCTGTTTTTAAAAGGTTTACCAGAATTCCCTTGTGGTCCAGTGGTTAAGAATGGACTTCTACCGTAGTGGGCACAGGTTGGATCTCTGGTCAGAGAACTAAGATCCCATATGGTGCAGCCTAATGCTGAAGCCTTTGACTGTGTGGATCACAATAAACTGTGGAAAATTCTTCAAGAGATGGGAATACCAGACCACACGACCTGCCTCCTGAGAAATCTGTATGCAGGTCAGGAAGCAACAGTTACAACTGGACATGGAACAACAGACTGGTTCCAAATAGGAAAAGGAGTACATCAAGGCTGTATATTGTCACTCTGCTTATTTAACTTCTATGCAGAGTACATCATGAGAAACGCTGGGCTGGAGGAAGCACAAGCTGGAATCAAGATTGTCAGAAGAAATATCAATAACCTCAGATATGCAGATGACACCACACTTATGGCAGAAAGTGAAGAACTAAAGAGCCTCTTGATTAAACTGAAAGAGGAGAGTGAAAAAGTTGGCTTAAAGCTCAACATTCAGAAAACTAAGATCATGGCATCTGGTCCCATCACTTCATGGCAAATAGATAGGGAAACAGTGGAAACAGTGGCTGACTTTATTTTTCTGGGCTCCAAAATCACTGTAGATGGTGACTTCAGCCATGAAATTAAAAGACATTTGCTCCTTGGAAGAAAAGTTATGACCAACCTAGATAGCATATTATAAAGCAGAGACATCACTTTGCCAACAAAGGTCCATCTAGTCAAGGTTATGGTTTTTCCAGTAGTCATGTATGGATGTGAGAGTTGAACTATAAAGACAGCTGAATGCTGAAGAATTGATGCTTTTGAACTGTGGTGTTGGAGAGGACTCTTCAGAGTCCCTTGGACTGCAAGGAAATACAACCTTGTCCATTCTAAAGGAGATCAGTCCTGGGTGTTCATTGGAAGGACTGATGTTGAAGCTGAAACTCCAATACTTTGGCCACCTGATGGGAAGAGCTGACTCATTGAAAAAGACCCTGATGCTAGGAAAGATTGAAGGCAGGAGGAGAAGGGGATGACAGAGGATGAGATGGCTGGATGGCATCACTGACTCAATGGACATGAGTCTGAGTAAGCTGCGGGAGTTGGTGATGGACAGGGAGGACTGCTGTGATGCAGTCCATGGGGTCACAAAGAGTCGGACATGACTGAACTGGACTGAACTGAAATAAATAAAAACTTTTGTTCTAGACAGTTAAAGAAGGCTCAAATGGTGTCATCTGAGCCTTTTTTGGAACTGGCTCAAAGTTCTCAAATAGTAACAGGTAGCATTTCACTGAGCACTTAGTGTCAACGTGAGAAGCATTTTGCAAATCACTGCCTCATCTAATCTTCACAGAGATCTTATGACTTAGATATGGACAACTCCATTAACCAATGAAGAAACTGGAACATGGAGAGTTTAGGGATTTGCCCCAGGTCACAGAGCTGATAAATGGCAGAACTGGGCTCCAACTGCAGGTATTTCTGACCTCATAGCCTGTGCCCTTAACCACTGATACATACTGTGTGTACATAAATCCCTGTCCAGTCTTTGGTTTCCTAATCTTTCCCAGATCAGAAAGATGGCCCTAGGTGATACAGAGCTGGTGAGGAAGAGTGCAGCCTTAAAGGAAAGTCAGGAAGGGCATGAGGGAGCAGAGGAGAGGAGTGAGTGTGCAGAGACATGTCTCTGGGCTCAGGGAGCACTCCCACGGGGTGACCTAGACAAGGATGTAATCATTTTAGAAACTTTAGAAAGTTGGGAACAACCTAGTGGATAGAATTCACCTAATGCAAGAAGTGAAGAGGGGTTTATTTAAAACCCAATCCCTGGGTTTAACTGCCAGGGATTCTGATGTAGTGGGTGTGAGTTGGGAACCAGAAATTCAGGGTTGACAGAATCTCCCTGGGAGATTCTGATGCAAATGGTCAGCAAACATACTGTGAGATCCTGAGCAGAAACTTAAAGGTCAGCACAAGACTCCTCTGGGTGCTCCCCCTACACCAACCTTGACCTTCCTGCTTATCACTCCCTTTCTGATATCCTGTATTCCTGACTCTCCTCCATCTTCCCAGAGATCCCATGGAGCCTTACAGGCCTCCTAGGCTCTGTCCTTGCTCTTTTCTCCATCTGGCGTGACCTTCCCTACCTTCCTTTTGCTCTGAACCAATCTTCCCCTGAAGCTTCGTCACACCTCCCCTTTCTCAGTTACCCATCCCCTAAAGGTTCATCATCTGATGTGTCACCTCCTAATGAAACCTTCCCTAATCATAGGCAAGTCTCTTTATTGCATCTGTAAAACGAGGATGGAAAGCAAGACAGAAATTGTATGTGAGGAGCATTGCAGGCACTCAGTACATAGCAGTTATTATTTTTATGTTGCTTAATCTTGGGCAGGTGAGTTTCTGCATCTCTGAAATGATAAGCGCTCTTGTGCCAACCACTGTGTTAAAATATACAATAACCACCCATTATTTTCCTCATTTTACATTTGAGGAACATGAGGTAAAGAGAGATTAAGAAACTTGTCCAAGGTCATTCATCCAGGTAGAAATTGGTAGTACTTGGATTTGAACTGAGGCGTCAGGTGCTCAGCTCTAATCATCAAGTTACATAGACTTCCATTGTTATGGGAATTCCCAGGTGGTGCTAGTGATAAAGAATCCACCTTCAATGCAGGAGATGTAAAGAGACAGGGGTTCGATCCCTGGATTGGGAAGATCCCCTGGAGGAGGGCATGGCAACCCACTCCAGTATTCTTGCTTGGAGAATCCCTTGGACAGAGGGGCCTAGTGGGCTACAGTCTATAGGGTCTCACAGAGTCGGTCATAACTGAAGCAACTTAGCATGCACCATTGTTATCAGACTCCAATCAAACAATAAATAAAAGGATTCTGGCACAGGGCCTGGCATGTGGTAGGAGCCCAATAAATGCTAGAGACTAAATTGAATTGAAAAGTCCCTACGTCCAGGGAGGGGGTAAAAACTACTCAAAGACTTTACTGATAATGATGTCTCATGCTTTTATTTGACAAGACTCAACACCTTAAGATCACTAATGAGAATGGGATATAAAAAAATAATTCAGGAAAAAAGTTCAGAATGGTGTTCCATTGAAAGCCTGGTCGGTGCAAATTCTGTCAATCTGCTTCAATGGGGGTAATTGTGGGTTTTAACTTCAGAACATTCAGATGGTGCAGAAGGAGGATGGTTAGCTGATCTGGTCCCAGCCATCCACTCCCCTGCCCCTGGCTTCTGAATCTCTCTCTGTCACTCTGTATCCATCACTCTATGTCATTGGCACCTCAAACGCTGACTCCTTCCTCATGAACAACTAAGGGAGATTCAATCTAAGGAGGACTCAGTGGAAGAAATACTTGGGTGTTATTCTCCAACTAAGGCACCACATGGAATGGAAACCCTCCACCCAACTCCAATTCTGTTTCAACTCAGGTCATTCATCTCACGGGCTCTCTTTAATGGTGGTGGTGGTTTAGTCACTAAGTCATGTCTGACTCTTGCAATTTAGAGCGCCATACAAAACTTAGGTAGACCAGAAAGTCTCCCATTTTGAACTTGGGGTCTTTTTACAGAGTCAGCCAGTTTTCTGCCCAAATTGCATCAACGGGGAAACCTATAGGTCACATTCTTTTCAACATGGATGAACCATGAAAATATTACACTAAGTAAAGTCTTGTCCCCTTTCACACAACTGCCCAGCTTTTGGTGGCTCAGAAGTCAAGACAACAGCAAAAAAGAACGTTGGACAATTCTATCAACTGGACCGAACCCCAAGATATCGGAACTAACCCAACTCTCAGGAAAAATAAAAAAAGACAATTTCCAGTTGGTTTTCAGGACATAAAAGATATCAAGAGTCACCATCAAATAAGACTAAGAGGTTTTCCTGAAATGGACAACTTTCTGAAACGCTTGCCGAAACTCTTTGTTAAACACAGTATAGATTATTGGATTGATGAGGGAGTTCAGATAGCCTAGCCAGGTGAAAAAGTCAAAAAGTGCTGGGTGGATCCAGCAGGAGTCTCTGCAGATGGGAAGGACCAGAGATGCTACAAAGAAGGGCAGCCAGCAGACGATAAAGGCCCCCAGAATGATCCCCAGGGTTTTTGTGGCTTTCCTCTCTCGGGCAGCAGAAATCCTCTTGCGTTCCAGGACACTATCGGCAAGCTTGATTTTCACGTGGTTAAAAAAGAGAGGGGAGCCGGCTGAATGAGAATGGCCCTCGTGAAGGCTGGGGTTGAGCGAGCACAGCGAGGACCCTGCAGAGCCTGTGATGAGATGCGCGGTGGTGAAGCGCTTCCCGTAGAGGGACGGCGGATTCAGGATGCGGTTTCGGGCGGCCATGTAGATACGGACATAGAGGATGATGAGCAACACGGACGGGATATAGAAGGCCCCACAGGTGGAGTAGATAGTGTAGGAGATCTGAGACGTGTTCACCAGGCAGTCCGACATCTCTTCGTGAGTTTTGGCCTGCCGCCAAAAGAGGGGTGGGATGGAGATGCAGACCGAGATGGCCCAGACCATGGCGATCATGGCGGCCGCGTGGCCTGCAGTCCGGCGTTTACTGTACTCCAGGGCATCCGTGATGGCCCAGTACCTGTCCAGAGCAATGACACAGAGATGCAGGATGGAGGCCGTGCAGCATGTGATGTCAGAAGACAGCCAGATGTCACACAGGAGTTGGCCGAAGCTCCAGGTGTGGGTGGTAGTATAGGCGATGCTGATGGGCATGACCAAGATGGAAACCAAGAGGTCTGTCATGGCCAGGGAGCCAATGAGACAGTTGGCTGGGGTGTGGAGCTTCCTGGTCAGGAAGATGGTGGTAAGCACAAAGGCATTGGAAAGGACTGTGGCCAGGGTGATGATGGAAAGTACCACGGCAAGAGCAATCTTGAGGGCTTGGAGGGTCCCTGGGTCCCAAGCTCCTGGAGTTTCTGTGGCATTCATGGATCTGTTGGGAGCCCCCTGCAGAAGGCCTTCTACTGACTGGTTTGGGGGGGACATTCTAGGTGGCTCTGTCTTTCCACAGACTTTCACATACACGGCTCCTTCTTTCACAGTTGTCCTGCTCGCAGAATAAGGTCACCCTTCTGTTTCACACTGGTGGGAGGCAGCCGTCAGAACAGAACCCAGAAAAAAGCCCTCAACACTCCACCATTTAAAGAACGCTGAGGTGACTGCCACCTGGTGGTTAAAGGTCTTTCCTAAATCAGATGAATCCCAAGATGTCTCACTGTTCTGGAACTTTGCCCAGCAACGGATCAGGCGTTGAGGACACATGCTGGATTTGTTAGACATTTACCAGGATATCAAAACAGTCTCGGCAATGCTCTGAAATTCTTGTTTTGGGCATTTTGGCTCCTTCCAAAGCTTGAGAGATAAATGTGTTTAATGAGAACTTAAGAATTTCCTCCATTTTATTCTGAGAAGATTCTGGATTTCAGGTCACCCCTGGGGATTTTTTTTTTTTTTTTAACTAGAGACAAAAAGAAGTGCCAGCTGATTCAGAGAGGCAGTGCAATCAACAGCTCACAGTTTTCCCAGGTTCGTCTGCATGTGTCATGAGGTAGTTAACTTTGGTTCCTGTCCCACTAAACGTCTGGAGCCTGAACAGACAAAACATTCCAGTTACCAAGACTCGAAGAATGCCTGAGCTGGGAGAAGGCAAAACAAAGAGATCACTGTGGGTTCATCCCGAAGGGCACGTGTTCAGAATTTCTGGGGGTTAAGGAAAGACAAAAAGTAGAGTTAGGTTCTAGAAGGACAATTTAGACGTTTGAGATTAACTGTAAGATTAAAAGGATACTGTTTAGTGCTGGCAGTGGTGCAGCCAAACTGGCATTTTCACACAGGTCTTGAGAAGACAGGGGAAGGCAAGGAGCCCCACCCCCACAATTCTCAGAGGGGGCACAGTATCACAGCTGTTGGACATATCACAGGTTTCTTACAAGTACATGAAACTAGCTCTGTGCATTGTGAATAAGAAATCATCCTATTTATTCAGCAACAATGGAAACTAAACAAAAATAACTGTACACACACACACACACACACACACACAGAGGCCACCTGGAAAGATACCAAATTGTTACCATGTACTTCTCTAGGAATTGGGGAGGGGGTGGTGACCTTTTTCCTATCATATGAGTTTTCCAAATTTCCTAGAGTGAGCATGTATGACTCTTACAATCAAAAGTGGAAACAACACCTTTTCATTAAGCAAAGAAATCAAACTGCAAGGAACTCCCTGGCGGTCAGTGGTAAAGACTCCTCACTTTCATGACTGTGGGCCTGGGTTTGATCCTTGGTTGGGGAGCTAAGATTCCACAAGCCATATGGCCAAAAAAAAAAAAAAATTAACTTCAAAAATAAAAATCCTGTGCTTTTTTTCATGGTGAAAGTTGAAATACAAAAATAAAGTTGGCTTTGCAAATGAGAATTGGAAATTAAGTCACAAAAAAATCTTGAAGAATCATTTTCTTTTCTTCTCTGTGTCTGTGGACTTGAATCTGGGTTTTAGTATTTGGGACACAGGCAAGTCCTGGTATCTGAAGTCCACAGGTTCTGGCAGGAAGCCCCTGGGTGTATGAGGTTGGCAAGAAGAATGCTAAGACCCCTTAGCCCCATCAATAACCCTACTGTATCTCCCCCCGTCTTGTGTGGAATGCTAGGACTCCACTAGGAATCCCTGTGATTCATTTATCATTATCTCTTCCAGCTCAACTTAGCAAACAGGTCTTGCCCTGAGAGCATTCACAGCCCAGGAAGGGAGGCAGACATGTAGTGTCAAGGACCCTGGGATGGAGCTGGCAAGGCAGAATATATATTCCATATGCATGCTTTTCTAAAAAATGTGATATCATTTTCTTTATTGGAGACATCAAGCAGCTGGTGAGATCTTAGTTCCCCTACCAGGGTTCGAAACCCGAGTCCCCTGCATTTTGCAAGGCAGATTCTTTACCACTGGACCACCAGCGAAGTTCCCACAATTTCATTCTTAAGGACTGCATATTGTTCCATTGGTTGCCTACATTAAGGAGAAGGGCCTCAGTAGTCAAAGTCGAGAGGGATGGCATTCCTGGTGGCTGGAAAGATCAGAGTAAAGGCCTGGAGGCTGGAGTGCAGAAAGTAGAGGATCAGGCTCCAGGCATGGGGGGGTGGTGGGCAGCAGGGCATGGGGTAAGAGTTTAGCTTGTACTGGGGCAATCTAGGCTCTCATCCTTGTTCTACCCCAGCCTTCCTGTATGACCTTGGGCAAGTCCTTACGTCTCAGATTTCTTCCTCAAAACAGGAGCCACCCCACCTGCCAACAGGACTGCTGTGGGGCTTTCATTGCTCCTGGCAAGGTCAGCCTTTGAAACCCACTAAAAGCCCGAGAGATGTCAAGAATCATTGTCATCCTACTTTCTTCCTTCTGCTCGGCTCAGGGCTTTGTTGGGAAAGTTCAGTCTATGGCTGTTGATTGGTTTTATTTTGATTTAATTAATTAATTCGGCTGTGTTGGGTCTTAGTTGTGGGACACAGGGTCTTCGCTGTGTCATGTGGGATCTTCTGTTGCAGCGCAAGAATTCTCCTGATGTGGCCCGTGGACGTAGCAGTTGCAGTACACAGGCTTAGTTACTCCTCGTGACACGTGGGATCTGAGTTCCTGGACCAGGATCGAACCCACATCCTTTGCATTGGAAGGTGGATTCTTAACTGTTGAACCACCAGGGAAGTCCCTATTGATTGATTTTAAATCATTAAGAAGCTAAACGTGCAAGATGGTAGTTTCCCTCTTACTCCCCAAAAGTGTACTTTGTCTTTAAAAAAAATATCTGTCTAGAGGAGGGAAAACAGCCTGAGTTAAGAAAACCCTTCTTAAGCTACCTGTTCTGAAACATTCTCCGAATTTGAGGAATATTATCATCGCACCTTTTATGGAGCTCTTGGTATGTTCCAGGCTGGGGCCCACTCCACCTATGGCCCCCAACTGACAAATGAACCAATCAGCACTCAGAAAGGTGATGTCACCTGCCCCAAGGTCATCAGGTGGAAGTGGAAAAACTGGGTCCAGGGTCAGCTCTGACATTTCCACTCCTCTCCACACTGCTTCAGTTCAGGAAGAAAAGCCTTCCGGCATGTTTGCTTCTAGACGTGAAGCTGGTTTGGGATCTCCTGGCGATAAATGAAAATGGTGATTCCTTCACGTTACCCCACCCTGCTCCTTGCCCCATCCTCCACCCCAAAGGCCTCTGGCTGAAGCTCTCCTTTGGTTCACAGGGAAAATGTGAAGTCAGGTTGGACTGTTCGGAATTTTCTTCCCTTCAGACGGTCTGGGTGAGCGAGGTGGCGTCATTTCCCACGGAAGGCTGGTGTACTTGCCCCACAAACCCAGGCGGTCACTCCTTGGGTTCCAGGCATTCCAATGACCTCATTCCAGTGAAAGGCGTGGGCTCAGAAAGGCCCGGGAGGCTGGTGGGTGACATCTTGGGAAGAAGGACAGTGTGGATTGCCTTGGTCAGGAATGCCAGGCTGGAGCTTTGCAGGAAGCCACGTGATTTTTTTTTTTTTTTTTTAGTTAATTTTTATTGGCGTATAGCTGCTTTACAATGTTGTGTTAGTTTCTGCTGTACAGCAAAGGGAGTCAGCTATATGAATACATCTATCTTCTCTTTTTGGGATTCCCTTCCCATTTAGCTCACCACAGGTAGCTAAGTAGTCATCACTGAGCAGAGTTCCCTGTGCTACTCGGTAGGTCCTCATCAGCCATCTGTTTTATCCATATCAGTGTATATATGATCCCAACCTCCCAGCTCGTGCCTTCCCCACTCACCCCCTGGTGTCCATAAGTTTGTTCCCTACGCTGTGTCTTTATTTCTGCAAATAAGTTCATCTTACCAAGTCTTCGTAGATTCCACACAGAAGCGTTAATATGCAATATCTGTTTTTCTCTTTCTGATTTACTTCACTCTGTATGACAGCTTCTAGGTCTATCCATGTCTCTGCAAATAACACCATTTTGTTCCTTTTATGGCTGAGTAATAGTCCACTGTTTATATCTGCCACTTGGGAGTCACATGATTCTGAGGCTGTCTCCTGCCTACCGTTCTTCCCCAACTTGAACAAATTTGGGGGAATTTCCCACAATCCAGCCACCTTTGGTGATATAGACTCTAGGTCCATAGTCAACCCTCCCATCAAATAATAAGATAAAAAACAGAAATCTTATGTAATTTCAAATAATAAGGTAAAAAAACAGAAATTCAAACAATGAGCCACCATCTTCAGTCAGCAGGTAGGTAAAAAATTTTAATCTAGTTGTGTCATGTCATTTGGTAAAGGTGGGAGCAACAGAAATTGTCACTTCCCACTGGTTAAGTATACTTTGGAGGACACTTGTTAGCAAACAATTTGGCCTTATGTCATGAATCTAAAAATGCAATGACCACCTCATGACCCAGTAATTCCACTCCCAGGTGTATAAGACAGAGAAACTTTTCAGTGTGTTCCCCGGCAGACAGCAACAAGAATAATCACAGTAGTCATGACTGCAACAGCAAAAGCTGGAAACCACCCAAGCATCCATCAGGAGCAGGAGGGCAGACTGGTATATTCCCGTGCCGGCTGCGAGAGCAGCAAGACTGGCAAATCAAAGCGCGTGCACAACAGTGCCAACAGCAAAAACATGCCAGAAGAAACAAACTGTTCAAGGATATAAATATATGTGGCAAAGCCCATAAGGAAAAGCAAGGAAACATGCAACATAAAACTCAGGGAATTCCCTGGCAGTCCAGAGCTTTCATTAGAGGGGGAGTGGGTTTGATCCCTGGTCAGGGAATTAAAATCCCATAAGCGGTGTAGTAAATAAATAAATAAAAATAGCCATAAAATTCAAGCTAGTGGTTACCACTAGAGGGGAAAGGAAACAGGGATGTAATCATCACAGAGGGGTTTTAAAGGTAACAGTGGTGTTTTTTAAGGCAGTAGTGAGTACATGGTTGTTAATTGTTAGTCTTTAATCTGTAAGTATGTTTTATGAATATATTCATACACGCACATACATATTCTTTTGTAGGGAATTGATATTTTCATATTTTTTCTTAATCGATTTTGTACATTATAAAAAAGAAAAGCACATGAGCAGCACTGGCAGAATTAGAACCAGTGTTGATGCCTTGATTTTGACATGTTAATACCTATCCATACAGCTTAGTCCCAGATTTCTGAGTTCTGATCCCAGCTCTGCCACTGATCAGCAGGTAATCATGGGCAAGACATGATTTCTCTTTGACCTTCGGTTTGTTTGTAAAAAACGGGAACATTAGCATGGCTATGCTGCCCCAAAGGGGTGTTCCAATAAGATCATATATGTGATAAGATGTAATTGTAGCGTCCTGGACAAATGTAACCATAACAGAGCTGGAGGGGAATGGCTATAAGCATACATTTTGGGTCAGGCAGGCTCAGGTCCCAATCCCCATCACTTTCTTGCTGTGAACATTGGGTAAGTTACTTAAGCCCTCCGAGTTCCAGTGATGAAGATGATAATTCACACCTTACCAGAATTTAGGAAGAACTGATAAGAGCATGGATCTTAATGCCCACCACAGTAAATGATGACTTCTCTGGTTTCTCCAGGATGGATCCAACCGTGTTCAGGTCTCCAGGCAACAAGGTCTCTTCCCTCGCTAGAAACAAGGCATCACTGTCCGTTTCAGCGAGTGATGTCACCATTGTCAGAACTACCAGCCGTACCAGGGAGCTTCTCCCCTGCCCACCACAGTCCTGGCAGTCATCAAAGCAGAAGTTAGGACCGTCCTCAGCCTCTCCTGGGAGAAGGAAACAACAACCCACTCTAGTATTCTTGCCTGGAACATCCCATGGTAGGCTACAGTCCATGGGGTTAAAGAGTCGGACATGACTGAATGATCTCACTTTCACTTGCAGCCTCTCCTGAGCCCAGCAGCATCTTCCCTGGAGTTCACATCACACAGACTCTAGCCTATCATACGCCTCCCAGCGCCAATGTCTCCACAGAGGGGTAGAGAGGAAAAAGCAGTGACGCCTGGGTCCCAGTTCCAAGTTGGTCCACAGGCTACCTCTGACCACAGCTGGCTGGACCAGGGTGGACTTGTGAGGCAAAACAAGCCAGCAGGTTCTCTCTTGGGAATTTAAATTGGAGACTGAACAGCTGGGTTGAGGGACAGCTGATGGCAAGGGAGAGCAACTCGAACGCTAAGGATTCTGGGGCAGGAATGGGGCCACGGCCATGACCAAGGGGCATGTGGTGGTGGGGGGGTGGTGGGAAAAGCCATCAGTAAACAAACAACCAACAGGTCCGCAGAGAGAGGCAGGAGGACAGGGCGCATGGAGAAGGGAGCAGAGAGACGGGAGACCCACCTGCCCCAGGAGAGGAGAAGGAAGGAGCCACCAAGCCCAGTGAATACTCCTTACCCTTAGATGTCCACGAGCAGCCTCTGGACCAGGGAAACCTCGTTTGTAGCAACTTACACTTTTCCTGTTGAGCCAGTTCAAATGGACATAACAGGCCGGGAGAAAGAGAAATCAGACAGAGGATTTTCAGCTCCTTCCCACCAAACGATCCCTGCTGTGGGACGGAGGCAAGTCATTTCACGTCCTGTGCTTTTCTTTCTCATCTGTAAATTGGGGTCCTAACGCCTTTTGCCCAGAACTTCTATGTAGATTCCGGGAAGGCACAGCGGTTGTCACACAGCAGGTGTCCTTTTTAATCCCTCTTAACTAAGGCTCAACTCCTCCAGCCTGCAGAAGAATCCGTCACCTCCCCTTCCAGAAGGAGCTTTATTTTAACTGAGTGAGTCATAAAACCTTGCCAGAAACAAAGAGGATGTATGGGTTTAATGTATCCTCAGAAGTCTGTCCCATCCTTTTGGAGGAAAAAAAAAAAAGAAACCCAGCAAGCTGTGATAAAGATTTGATGCAGCGGAATCAATGCCCCACAGAGGAATTCGTGTCTGTTCTTTCTCTGGAAGCTGTGCAGTACGGATGAGTGAGCCCTGACCGGGGAAACCATTCTCCTCAAATCTGAACACGCTTTATATTTTACAAAGCACATCCACAGCTGTTATTTCATCTGTTCTCTCTACCACATGGGACCTCCCACAGTCTCGCTCTTCTCTGTAAAATCAGGGTATCAAGTCTATCTCCCACGGGTGAAATAAACATGAGAGGAAGATTAAAAAATTTTAATAGGAGTGTGTGTCCATCTATCCATCAATCAGTATATCTGTAAATGAATGCAAGTTCTGAAATCCAGTCAGTTTCTTGAGCAAGTCAACATTTCACCTCAATTATAAAATCTGGAGAGTAGGGACTTCCTTGGTGGTCCAGTAGCTAAGAATCCACCTTCCAATGCAGGGAACATGGGTTCGATCCCTGGTCAGGGAACTAAGATCCCACATGCTGCCAGGCAGCTTAGCTCAGCTGCTGCAACTGGAGAAGCCTGTGTGCAGCAACACTCAGCAGAGTCACAATAAAATATTAACAAAATAAAATGACCTCTTAAAAACTCTGGCAAATGTCGAAAAATCAAAAGCAGCCAAACCTCTGAGCTAGAACTTCTGCTCCCAGAAATATACACAATAAAAACATGGACAACTGTTCACCAAAAGCCATGTGCAAGAATTATTCATAACAGCACTATTGAGCAACCCCAAACTGGAAGCCACCCAAACAAAGGTCAACAGTCGAATGGATAAATCCACTGTGGCATATTCTTACAGCGGAATACTACAGGTCAGTGAGAATGAGCCCTGCCTCCCTGCCACACTTAGCCACATGGATGAACTTCACTGAACAGAAGACACTCAATGCTATGACCCCACGTGTGAGTCAAACTTGGTAAAGTTCATGAATGGGCAAAACTGATTTGCTGTGATGGGAGTCATGCTAGTGTGTTGTGTTTGAGGAGAAAGAGGCAGTGATGGGGAGGGAATATGAGAGGGGCTGCTGGGTGAAGGTCATATGGTCTGCCCACTACATGTGAACTTTCAAAGATGCTTGCATCTGGTTCCAGCAAGGAACCAGAACCTGTGCCATCAACATCAGGCGTGAGTGAAACTGCAGCTTGCCTTCCATCTCCTGTTGCTGACGATCCTTCAGATCTACCATCTCCCACCTCTCTTCCCTCCTGCCACCAGTAACTCTTCTTGCCTGTTCACTCGACGCCAGCCCTTGGATGCCAGCTGCTATACTGTACTTCTCTAGGTACTGTACTATAAAATTTAAAATGCTTTATTTTCTGTTTTGTTTTAAATGTATTATTTGTGTGAAAAGTATTGTGTTAGTTGGGTACCTGATTGTGTTAGTTGGGTACCTAGGCTAACGGGATTGGACTTACGAACGAATTGGACTTGTGCTCTCTGAACAGAATTCATTTTTGTGGAGGGGACTTGATGTACTCTGTTTCTTGAACTAGGTGTGTTCACTTTGTGAATATTCATCAGGCTGTGCATTTGTGTTTGGGGTACTTTTGTTTTTGTAAAAATGTTTACCCCCCAAAATTAGTGGTTAAGTGCCTAAGAACCTGGGGTACCAGTTCTGTGCTCAAAGGGGACCTTGAACTTGTCACTTAACCTCTTGAGTTCAGTTTTTCCGTGTGGAAAATGGGTATGGTAACAGTACCAACACCACAGGGCTATTTTGTTTGAATGAGCTGAGTGAAAAGCACCTGCCATGGAGTAGGTGCTCTGGACATTTTAGTTAGTTGTAATTAACAGTCCCTCCCTAGCAAACATGATCTTGAAGGAACTTTTATTTTTTTGGTTTATTTTTTAAAACATTTACTTATTTGACTGCATTGGGTCCTAGTTGCAGGGGATCTTTATTTGCAGCATGTGGGACCTAGTTTTCTGACCAGGGATCGAACTGGGGCCCCTTGCACTAGTATCATGGACTCTTAACCACTGGACCACCAGGGAAGTCCCTTGAAGGAACTTTTAAAATGATATAAACCAATATAATGAGCTGAGATGCTAAGACCCAAAGATTACAGATGTCTTGCCCAAGATTACAGAGGAAAGTTCCACCTACCTCCCAATTCAGCTCAGTGTTTCCACTACCCCATGCTGCCTCCATCTTCCCTTATCAAGAGAAGCCATATATTTCCTGGATCTGGGCTCAGCATGGACCAGCTACAGCCAACAGGGTCAGGCAAAGGTCATAGTGAACTTGTTCTAAATCTAGTTCTCAAGATGCTGTGCATATTTCTGCTTATGGTCCATCATCTCCATGAGAAGACCATGTATGGGCTTACCACTGGTCCCAAGAGGAGGGGACAAAGACATGTGGAACAGAGCTGCTTATACCAATGGCCCCAGCAAGGAGAATAGAGCGGCTCAGCTGACCGGCAGACACACGTGTGAGCCCAGCTAAAATAGCAAAAATGCCCAGCCCATTTCAGATTAAATCAGTCAGTCTCCAGAAGCATGAATTTTAGTAGTAAATGTTACTGTTTTAATCCACTGAGTTTGGGGGTGGCTTGTTACACAGCCATAGCTGACTGGTATAGTCTCCTCTTAGTATAGTAAGTATAGTATAGAGTACTGAACTACTGAATTCTACCAACTTCACTGTCTAAACCTAACTCTGCCTTGGCTGTCTTCATTCTTCTCTACCCCTGTTGCCACTTCCTGTTTGGGGCCAAAATTTTCTCTGGCTTAATATAGTATTTATTTATTAATTTATTTTATCTATCTACTTATTTAGCTGTACCAGGTCTTAGTTGCAGCACAGAGGGTCTTCAGTCTTCTTTGCAGCATGCAAGA